>NC_081561.1:58116490-58349536 GCF_022355385.1 Mustela nigripes
ACGGGGGGGGGGGGGGGGGGGGGGGTGGGAGAACAGTGGGGGGGGGGGGAGAAAGGGAGCCCCCCCCACCGCCCGGGGGGGGGGGGGGGCCCCCCCCCCCCCCCCCCCCCCCCCCCGCCCCGCAGTCTAGGGAGGTGGCCCTCCCGTGAAGACAGTGAGGGCATGGGGACAGAGTTGCAGCCTCGACTGACACTGTCCTGCCAAGGACAGTGGGTGAAGATGGAAAGGAGGGCCCTTCCCCACTGTTCTCAGAAGCAGAAGTGTGTTAAACAGATGGCCTCCTTCCCCATCCCACCAAAGCCAGGCTCTCAGGGGGCAGTTGAAAGAATCTTGGGCCAGGAGCCAGATGACAGTAGCACTAATCGTCACAGAAAATGCCATGGAACTTTGGGCCAGTCCCATCCTCCCCTCCCCACTTAGGGACTTGATTTCACTTTCCCATCTGTATAAGTTGTACATGTTGGGTCCAGCGACACTCCCCACCCCTCCCCACCCCCCAGACCCTTCCAAGGCTGATCAGCCCACTTTCAAAAATCTTCAATTTGAAGCATTGATCTGGGTTCACAGTGGGCTTCACTCAAGGCCCTGGAGGCTCTTGACAAGCCTACCTTTGCTAGTCTGCCCCTAATCCCTTGAGCCTCCAGGTAAAAAGTGGGCGGCAGCTCTTTGTGACTGGGTCTGGTAAGGAGGTTTACCAAGTTCACATCAAAGGATCCACATCAGTGCAAAAGCCCTTAACTCAGCTGTCTCAGCCACCCTGTTTGCTGCCTTTGGGGAGATAGTCTGTGCTCACCCTGGAAGCAGTTCTGAGTTTTACTGGGACCAAGTCTCTGAGGCCTCGCCCCCAGTTCTAGCTGGAGTGTGTCTCTCTTGGCTTTCTGCGTTGTCTGTTTGAGGGCCCACCTTTACGCCCTGCCCTTCAGGACTTCCAAGCCTTTCAGAGGCAGAACTTGCTCGATTCCCTCAGCTTGTTATCTTGGGAAGGGCCCTATGATGAAAGCCCACGAGTAAACCTATACCCCTGGAAGGTGAACACGTGCACTCTCACGGGCTAGCTGTTCTTTCACCTGTGCCTGGCTGGGGCTCAAAGAAGCCCTGATCACCAGAAGAGAGCTTGTTCCCTCCTGCATCCTGACTCTGGTCCCCCACAGCGTTCTCATAGGGCCCTAGAGGCCTCAGATTTCCAGCGGGCCAGTTTGTGTAGTCGGGAATCCCCTCTGACAGGCCTAGAGGCTCTTGTTCCTCCAGAGAACACAATTTGCAGAGAAACCACCAGAATGCCTAAAAACTTCTCTGGTAGAAATTTCCTGGTCACCTTCTGCTATTGGTTTTCAAGGAACTGCCCCTCCTCTACCAAAACTTCATTTCTTCCGGTTTCCATGAGGATCTTCCCTTGAAAACTGAGAATCTGAGGACATATCTGAGCGCATAATTCCCATGAGCTGAAAATGGTAAGAACTCTACAAACTGATGTTGAGGAAGACATGACTGAGCCCCACACATCCAAATCTCATAGCAGATAAGAAGCCTGTATGTTAAATCAAATACAAGTCTAGTGTATGAAACGCAATGGACACAAGCACACAGAATGTTCTAGCACAGTCTTTCCTAAACTTTAACATTCATGCCATTCCGTGGGACACTCTTAAAGGACAGGCTGTGACTCAGCAGGTCAGGGGTGGGACCAGAGACTCTGCATTTATAGCCAGCTCCCAGATGATGGGCTGCTGCTGGCCTGGGAACCACACCTTGCCTAGCAAAGGTGTAGACCAAATACACAGCTTAGCAATAAAACGTAGGATTCATGACCATAGCAACTTGAGTAACCAGGGGTAGGGGAACCACCTGCAAGCATGATATGATCATGAAGATAGCAACAGTGCTGGTGCTAATGGTAGGAGAGTAAAACAGGTAGCCTCTCCAGCAATGAGTCTCACGGTCCTCAGCCCAGCCTTGAACCTCCAGGGAGCATAAAGACTTTTTTTTTTTTAGATTTTATTTATTTATTTGAGAGAGAGAGAGAGAGAGAGCATGAACAGGGAGGAGAGGGAAAAGCAGCCTCCCCACGATGGGCTCGATAGGCAGGCGCTTAACCAGCTGAGCCACCCAGGTACCCCAGCTTGAAGACTTCTTAAAAAGGAAAATACCTCCCTGCTGTTCCAGCTAAAACTTCAAAAACACATCAAGTTGTCAGGACTCAATCCACCCTGACCGCCACATAGAAATTGAAAACAGAAGCATCTTTTTAATAAGTACCTGACCTTCCTGAACTTTTTCCCAGCTGTCAGGGAACTTGGTTGCAGCCCCAGCCCCAGCTCAGCTAAAATCTGCACCAAATGATTTATAGGTCTCTTCCATCCCTGAAGCTGACCGTTTTATCCCTGATTTGGACAGGTGCCTTTGAATCAATGACATCATTTTCATGCAGCTTCATAATTGCTATAAAAATCACATCAGGGTCCTATTGTTACAAACACAACTCTTGATGGAGGTCAGAGGCTCTCAGGTGGAGAAGGTCAAGGTCATCAGACTGCTTGATTCCCTCCTCCCCCCCACCCCACAGGGTCTCTGATCTTTATCCTGCTTTATTAGTCTTCTGAGCTTTAGGACCACCTGATATTTTATGTACTTTTTCGTCTATAAGGACGTAAGTCATGTGAAAACAAAGACACTGCTTTATTTTATTCTCTGCTGTGTCACCAGGGCCTAAACGGTGTCTGGCATCTACTAGATGCTCAATAAATACTTGTTGAATGAATGCCAAGTAATCATCATCAGTCCAGAAACACAAGCCCAGGTGCAATACACTGATCCAGCTGGACGTTGTCTATCATTCAGTGCTTCCTTTATTTTCAGAGTCATGCACTCTTTGAGACATACTTACACTAAAAAAGTATCCCTTGTTTATCTGATATTCAGATGTAACTGAGTGTCCCATATTTTATCTGGCAACCCCATGGGAGGTCAACATTTTCATCTGGTTTCATAGATGAGGGCACTTTGAAAAAAGAAAAGCAAAACAGCTTAGGCGTTTTCATAGAACTTCAGAGTCAGAAGGAATATTTGCTACTATTTGGATTAACTTCCAAATGGAGATGGCGGTCTGTGCGAGACAGGGACTTGCTGTTTCCTGACCTAGCACGGAACAGAACTGAGAACACAGAGGGACAGGGTCTCCTTTCTCCTAGCAACTATTCATTCAGTCTTCCCATCATTCAGCCACAGAACATACCTGTACTGAGGAATGACCACATGCCAGGTGACCTACTGGGCTCTGGAGACATAGCCCCACCAGACACAGTCCCTCCCCTGCTCCATTGGCTCCCAGTTTGCCTCCCAGATATCAAAACCCCTCCAGTGGATCAGATTGGGGCAGCAATCCAAAAAAGCTGCACTGCAAACATCCGCCATCTATTTAGTGAGTGTTGGTTTGCTGAGAAAGCTTGGATCCTCATCCTTCCAAAGGCGTGCTGGAGACTGGCGTGGGAGCCAGGGTCACCCAAACTCGGAGTGGAAACTTTCTGCCACAGCACTCCTTCCTCTCCCCATCGCTACCCCCATCTTCCTCACACACACAACCATTTGGGACAGATGCTACTTCTAGAGGTGGGAAAGGTTCTATTTACCATCCTAGAAATAACTTTGCCAAAGTCAGTTTTGAAAAAATATGTATAAATCATAAGCATTTGGAAAATTTCTGGTTCCTATTTACCATCCTAGAAAAAATGGTGCAAAAGTCAGTTTTGAAAAACGTCAGTTTTGTACAACTAATAAGCACTTGAAAAGTTTTCATTCTCTCTAGAAATGAAAGAATTGCAAATTAAAAGAAGGAATTATGAACTAAAATACATGGATTGAAAAATATAGATTGAAAAATAAATATATTTAAATATATATTATCAAAAATATATATAACTAAGAAGCGTTTGAGAAGCATTCATTCTCTCTAGACATGAAAGAACCACAAATTAAAATAATAATAATGAACTGAAATAATTAGGAATTAGGAATGATAAACTGCAATGTTTAACTGGTAAAGTTTGCAAGGATTGTCAGGAGAGAGGCATTCTAGCACATTGTTTGTAGTAGAGTAGATCAGTACATCCTCTCCGGAAAGCCATTTAAAAACACGTGCTTAGTTTAGTGAGAAAGGAAATTGCCAAATCATGTTTTGTGAAGGAGTTCAACTGCTTATAGAAAAACGTGTAAAATAAGGACTGGGAGGAAGTACACAAAGATGCTAGGCATGTGAGGGGATTATTGTTTTCTGCGTTTGCCGAGATGTTGGCAGTGAGCGCGCATGGGTATGCTTTCCCTCTCACTGGTCACTGACCTTTAGCAGAAAGTGATGGCTTCCTACCCAGGCTACAGGGTCAAGGTCCTCTGACCACTTTCATTTCAATCTTATTGCTGAGTCAGACTGAGTCACTTTTTGGCTGGCAAATAGCCACCTTGAAAGACTGACCCTTTTTTAAATGTTTTGACACTCATTTGGCATTCCCTGTCACCACCGGGTAGACCCACCAGCCTGAGGCTACCCTTGCTCTGGGGATGCCCCTGGGGGAGAGATGAAGCCTGAGGCTGCCTGTAAGAACCTGCCATTCATTTGCAAATAACCCCTTTAGATCATTTCCCTAAACCCTGCTCTTCTCTCTGACTTCCCCTCAGGGGAAGTCCTCAGTCAATTAGGAAGGTCCCCAGGCTCTACTGCCTCTCCCTAGTCCTCCTGGCCACCCACCACCACTCACCTAGGAAAATCTCTTGCTGAGTCTCAGCCTCTCTTACTTTGTATGAGATAAGAGCTAAATCTATTCATTAATTCATTCAAGAAATATTTATTGAGTACCTACAGTATGCCCCGCAGAATGCTCTTTCCTGTGCAAAGCTAGACCTAAACTCTGACCTCATTGTGGGGGCAGAAAATAATCAAATGACTGCATAAAATAAATGTGTAATTGCAAGAATGATACCATCGACATGCATGCGATAAGCATCTAAATGGGAGGGTTGACCTAATCAAGGAAGATTCCCTGAGGAAATGCTGCTTGAGCAGAGTTCTAGAGTCAAATCAGAATAGGGGAGAAAGCTGAATTCTGAGCAAGGGCCTGTGGCAGGAGGGAGTGTTGCAAATACAGGGGACTTCTAGAGAAAGCCAATGTTGACAGGAATGGAAATAGCTAGGGAAAGGAAGCAGGAGACCAGATGATGCTCAAGAAGAGAGTAGGGGTCAGGAAATGTAGTGTATGATATATACTCCCAGTGTTGCCCAACATCCGTTTTTCTCTTCCTGCTTTTTAGGCCCATGACCACTTAAAGAGTACATTTTCCAGCCTGTCTTCTAATTAGCTGTAGCTAGTAGAGAAATTCTGGGCAGAAAGATGCCAGTAAAGGTACTGTGTGCGATTCTTCCTTTCTCTGCCTGGGATTTGGTTGCAATGGCTGCTGCTCAAGCAGCCCTTTTGGACCATGACGTGGAAACCATCTGCTAAGGATGACAGAGCAGAGCACTGAGTCCTTGATAACTTTGGGGAATTGTTATGCCAATCCTAGCTGGTTCCACTGCAGACTTTTTGTGAGAAAATAAAATCTTATCTGTTAAAACCCCTTTAAACTGGGTTTTCTATCCTCACAACCTCACCAAATCCTGACACACAGGGTCTTGTTGAACTTGTTAAGGAGTTTTTCCCTTATCCTAAGAGCAATGGCAAGGTTTGGGAAAGTTTTAAGCATAAGGGTGTGTGTGTGTTTGATATAATTAGTTTTGTATTTTGAAAAGTTCACCCGGCTGTGTTGGGCAGGGAGTAGACAAAGTAGGAGCGGGACCACCAGTTAGGAGTTCTCAGCTGTGGGTGAGAAATTACAAAATGACAGTTGTTATTGCTAAAGTGACAGTTCTAGAGATGCGGAGAGGCAGTTTCTAGAGACAGCCGGAATGTGGAAATGTTAGGATTTAAGATCTTCAAAGATAAAGGAGGCATCGAAGAAATGGATGCCCTACCTGCTGTTGCTTAAGTGTAAGTTTGCAGAAATTCTCACTCCAGGAGAGCTTCCACTTTCTTGTTCTCTGGAGTCCAGATGGCCCTTCCCAGCCCACACCCAGCCCTCCAGCATAGCTCAGTTCTGACACACCTCACCAGAGGCAGCCCTTGGGAACACTTTCCCAGGAGCCTAGAGGGAGGAGAAACAGGGTAGCCCTGGGGAGCCAGAGGAGCAGAAGTCTGTGGGAAGAGGCTGAACCTGTCGGCAGAAGAAACAGCGTCTCTCAGGCCTGCAGCCGGGTGCTTTCCTTTGATGGCTTAGACTTGGCTGGCTTGCTGCTTGCTCCTTTCAGAAAGCCCGACACACAAAAGGGAGGGTGAGTGTCTGATGAACTCAACCCAATAATATTCACTTCTTTTATTTTCCAGGAACGTCATAAGACCCACAGGGCAGTCTTCTGGGTTTAAGACCTGGTGAGTCAAGTCTGCAAATACCTCTGACTCAGTCTGATCCCAAGTTCTCACCAGGCATCTCCCAGGAACATGGCTCAGCAGGGGAGCTGAAGCTGGACAGCCCGGGCAGGCAGGCGAGAGGATGGTCAGCTGCTCTGGGGGTGGTGGGGAGGGCTTGCCACAGTGCAGAGGACACGGTCATTCTCACCACGTTTGCCAGAAAAGCCAGCATTTACGGACTGTTTCCTAGCATCAGGCCACGTGCAAAGCTGGTATCGCTTTCCATGGTTGTAGAAAACCAGGGTAGACTCTGCTCTGAATCCCATTTTTCTGTGCTGGGAAACTAAGGCTCCGGTATGTTCGGAGAGCCTTAGGAGAGCTGAGAAGGAGGGCCGACATTCCCAGAGAGTCTCCTACATCCAAGGCCATTGATTGGCCAGCATGGCTGCATATTAGGGTTACCTGGGGAGCTTTGTAAAAATCACTGATGCTCCCAACCAATTAAATTTGGATCTCTGGGGAGGGCACCCAGGCAGCCTATGTTTTAAAAGCATCCCAGGTGAGGGGCACCTGGGTGGCACAGTTGGCTGAGTGTCCAATGTCCAATTCTTGGTTTCAGCTCCGGTCCTCTTCTCGGGGCCATGAGATCGAGTCCTGTGATGGGCTTCACGCTCAGCACACTTTTTTTTTTTTTTTTTAATATCAACGAATCCATTATTTTAGGCAAGGTCACCCGCCCTTTTTTTTTTTTTTTTAAAGATTTTCTTTATTTATTTGACAGACAGAGATCACAAGTAGGCAGAGAGGCAGGCTGTGGAGGGGGGTGGGAGGGGGAAGCAGGCTCCCTGCTGAGCAGAGAGCTGCATGTGGGGCTTGCTCCCAGGACCTGAGCTGAAGGCAGAGGCTTAACCCACTGAGCCACTCAGGTACCCCTCAGCACACTCTTTTGTGACTCTTCTCCCTCTGCCTCTCCCCTCTGCACATGCTCTCCTGTTCCCCTCTTTCAAACAAATAAATAAATCTTAAAAAAAAAAAAAGTATCTCAGGTGATTGTAATGCTAATCTGCAGATAGGGTTATTCATCCGTTTTCTCATTTAATCCCAACAATGAAGCTCTGCCCATTTGCCTATCATAGAGAAACTGAAGCTCACAGAATTTGGACAGGTTGGCCAAAGCCCACGGCTAACGAGACCCTCATCTTCACCTGTATCTGGCAGACTCCCACAGGAGTGCTCATTCCTATTGATTCCATTCTCCCTCTTATCTGTGCCTCCTCTCTTTTAGAAGCAAACTTACAAAATGTACAATTTGTTTTGTAATTTGCATCTTTTTCGTTCAAAGTCAAGCGCTATTTAAGCCAGCGACCCAAAGTAATACTAACAGGTGCCACCTATAGCCACGGAATGAAATGCGCTGGCCCAAGGAGCCCCAAAACCATGGCCTTGCCTTCACCCAGGTTCTATTACAGCCAACACACGAAGTCCTCCCAAGAGATGTCCAGTGGCCCCAGCCAGGATGTGGCACTGACTCTCCAAGCAAGAACCCTGCCTAGTCCCTTATCATCCCCTGCCTCTAAGAATCAGAAGACCCAGGCCCGGGAACATGGTCTCTATTTCCTGCAGTGTTAGTAGCTTCCTGGAGAGTGATATGAGAAAAGTCGTCCCCTTTTACTTCTGTGTGACTTACTCAGCCTCTAATTCCCTAGTGGCTGAGGGCTGAGCTAAAGAGGAGTGCTCATCCTTAGTCAAGTTAATAAAGCAAAGTAGGTTGGAAGGGAGAAAGGCAGCCACAGAGACTGAATCGGGAAGCCAAGAGGTGTTCCTGTTCCAAAAAGTACCTTCAAGGAAGAGGGAACAAAGCAGTGAAAGCAGGTATCTACATGCCCATAATCTCAGCATCGTTATTCTCTCAAAGGTCCATAAATGAATGCACAGGAAAACAAAATGCAGGGTGTGTGTGTACGTACAGACATATATACGTATATGTTGTATATGATTATTATTCAGCCTTAAAAAGGAAGGAAATTTTGACACCTGCTGAATGGATGAACCTCGAAGACATTCCTTACACTAAGTGAAATGAGCCGGCCGCAGAAGCCCATCCACAAAGTCTTGTATGATTCCCCTTGTGCGAGGTCCCTGGGTAGTCAATAATCACAGAGGCAGAGAGGAGAATGGTGGCTGCCAGGGGCCGAGGAGGGAAGTGGGGACTGTCAGTGTTTAACCAGGCAGCCTTTTTTCGATTGGGGAGGATGAGGACACTCTGGAGATGGACGGTGGGAATGACTTAACCGACACCATAAAGGTACTTCATGCCCCAGAATGGTGAAAATGGTAAATGTTAATTATTTTGCCACAATAAAAACGGAGTGGGAACCAGGGAGGGGAGGTAGAGACTGTGACACCTTAATTCACGATTTTACCCAAAGGCTTGAGAGAAGATCCATATATGACATCTCGGACTGTTTGTAAAGGAAGAATGGGGAAGGACTGATAAAACAAATTGCGACTGGGAATAGTATAGGTAAGACATGGGTTAAACCCCCCACTGAGGGTCCACTGAGGACCAGGATCACTTATTCAGTCTGGGACATAAACAAGACTGCAGCATTTCGAAGGTGTATCCTTTCTCAAGCACCAGTGTGAACAATTCTAAAATGGTTTTGTGGAGACTGGGTGCACATAGGTTGGAAGAAAATCAAGTCCAGAGCCTGACACTTGCACCTACTTTTAGACCCATTCTGCTTCCATAAGCAAAGTGATTCAACCCTCCAAAGCACTTCCCAGCCAAGCCTCTGGCTTCTCAGGGTCATGCATTCTCACTAGTGCCACTGGCCACAGGAGAAAGGTGGGAATTGTTTCAGTTCAAGAGCCCCATGGGGGTGTCTTGGTGGCTCAGTCAGTTAAGTGTCTGACTCTTGGTTTCAACTCCTTGAGTTGAAATGGGATTGAGCCCCATGTTGGGCTCTGCAGTCAGCAGGAGTCTGCTTGAGATTCTCCCCTCTCCCTCTCCCTCTGCCCCTCCTGCTCATCTGCTCATGTTCTCTCTCTCTCTCTCCCCAAAATAAATAAATAAATCTTAAAAAAAAAAAAAAAAAGATCCCGACTTTCCTCAGCCAGGCTCCTAGCTGCCCCACACCTTCCTCATCCACCCTGCTCCAACTATTCCTTGAAGGTACTAGGCACATTCCCACCTCAGGGCCTTTGCACTTACTGTTCCCTCTGCCTGGAATGCTCCTTCTTTGGGTATCTGCATGACCCACTCCCTCATCTCCTTCTGCCTTTGCTCAGTCCCCTTCTCAAGAGGCCTTTTCCAAATACCCTAGTTGGAACTACAACTTGCATTCCCCCTGCCCCACATCAGCCTTCTGTGCCCCCCTGCCCTGTGCAGCATTTGCTCTCATGGATCCCAACTCACGTCCCCAGGCAGTCCCGATGGAGGAAATGATATGTGCAAATGTATGAGGCTTGGAGATTATGGCCTGTCGATTTGAAATAGCTGGAGTGTAGGGTGTGCAGCGATGGGAGACTCTGAGTGACATGGGTAGCACGGACAGATGGCTGAAGAGCTTGTCCACTAAGCTAAGGAATTTGAACTTTAGCAATGGGGAGCCACTGAAGGATTTTCAGTAGGAGAGTGATAGATTTGATTTGCATTTTTATAAAGATTACTCTGGCAGCCAGCCTTGTGGAGGCTGACCTGGAAGGGGTGAGGCTGCAAAAGACATTGCATCTTGAACCTTGAAGGCACTGAAATGATATCACAGCAGAAAGACGCACCAGAGTGAAGCCGAGCCAACTAGTACGAGAAGCATTTTTTTTTTTTCTAGGAATAGATTGAATTTCAGCAAAAAAGAAACTTTGCTGCCACCCTTTATGGACAATACTGTGAATGTTGGCTCTTGTCCTTGTTCAAGTTGGCCACCCTCGGTCCTTCATGCATCACCATTCAATAAAAGCAAGTGTGGGTTTTATGGGATTGTTTGTTAAGCCCCAAGCCAAGCTTTTCTACTCGCTCAGGCCGGGCTGCTCTGCCAAATTCTAAATTGGCTATTTTTTCACATCCAGTGTGTGAAGGATATCTCTATGTGTCCCTGTGAACATCCCCATTTGGAGGAAGACACAAGTTGACTACACATAATCCCTTTATGTGCTTTTTTGAAGGGACGTTTACACAACCTGTATACTCCTTGCCATGAATATTTTTATAGCACAGAGAAAGGGAGGGACAAAATGAAAAAGTTATTCCCACACCATAACCAACTTAGGCTCGTGAAGAAAAATTCAAAATAGATTACGTTTCTTAGCCATGCCTCCAGGGTTGAACAGTTCCCAAATCAACCCATTTAATCTTTCCTCTTGGAGGGTCACTCACCTTCGAACTTCATTTTGTTTGTTTTGTTTTGTTTTGTTTTTTAACTGTCATTAAAGAATAGAGCCCAGGCCAGACCCGGCTGGAGCCTAGGCTCCCTGCCCACATCCGCCACCCCCTCCAGGAAGAGCTCACCAAAGGGGCCATCTCGCTTGTAAAAGAGCGGCTGCTTGATGAACTTGATGGAAAGAGCCGGGTTGTAAAAGACGGCATTTTGGTTTTAACAAGGCCAGGAAGCCCGGAGCGGAGCCAGCTGGGTAGTCTGAGCGAACCCAAGAATATTAGAACCCGAGGTCACGCAGAGCTGGGACGCCACCAGGAATGTGGGGTGCCGAGACAGTCTGGCGAGAGGCTGCCAAGGTACCCCCCATGTGAGTCCATAGGTGGAGCTGGAGGGGCCGGAAGAGTTGGACCAGAGCAGTGCCGGGCCCACTACCCGGGGTCCCCTGGGTCCTCTTCACACGACAGGGCCCCAGACCCCTGTGCGGGGGACACATGCGTATCCACCCGCCAGCTTAGCGGCGACAGCATCTCCTTGACCGGCTTCATGGTGCCCCCTGGACCCACACTGAGTAAGGAAGGAAGCACTGGCTCCCCAGCTGGAGAGGAGGGAGCAGTAATGGTCCCATTTCCCAAGGCAACGAGCAGCCAGGCTCTAGACAAAGGTGTTCCCTAAGCCAATGGCTGAGCAAAGGGCTCAGGATCCCCCAGGACCCTCTATTGTCAATCAGTCCGAAGTGACGATGCCCAGCTCCAGAGATGCCTGGCAAACATCTATTAAGTGGATCTCCCTGTTTCTCCAATTGTTCTCTGCCGCCCAGGGAGCAGACCCTGGATCTTAACAATGGATGCTTCCGGTGTCTATTGCCACCTATCACGACAATCCCCCTGCACCTGCCGTACTTGGAAGCAAGTGATCCTAAGAGATGGCCATATTAGCTTCTCTAATTGCCCCATCTGGGCATTTTTTTTTTTTTAAGATTTTATTTATTTTATTTGACAGAGCGAGAAATCAGAAGTAGGCAGAGCAGCAAGCAGAGAAAGGGGGGAAGCAGGCTCCCCGCTGAGCAGAGAGCCCGATGTGGGGCTCGAGCCCGATGTGGGGCTCAATCCCCGGACCCTGAGATCATGACCTGAGCCAAAGGCAGAGGCTTAAACCACTGAGCCACCCAGGTGCCCCCATCTGGGCATTTTTAATACTCTGTCCTTTCTCTTAAGGACTCCTCTGAGATTAGACCTTTCAGCCTTACCACTGTGTCTCTTCTCAGAAAATCTTTTCTAATTTGAGTACCAGCTTTCCCTTTTTTTTTTTTTTTCTTCATTTCATGCCCTTCCTCCTAATGATAACCCTTTGTGCCAGGCCCAATTATATGCAAAGCTCAAATGAGCAGCCCCAACTCTAAATTTGGCTCTATCCATTGGAAGACGAGATCATGGGCATCCTGCTTTGTCCAGAGGGAATGATGCTGGTCCCCAAAGGGAAACAAAGCTGGGTGGGACAGGGATGGAGCTGTGCAAAAACAAAAGTCTAGAATGAAGGAACAGACCCAAGCAGGCTGCCCCCAGGTCACCAGGGCTCAAGGCTGATCCTGCATTTTTAGCCAGGCCCGTAAGGACTCTGCCCTGCCAGAGACATGCAGAAACAACAGAACTGCTTTGATTTTCCCTTTTTAAAAAACGTCCTCCAGCCTGACCCTACTACCTATGCTCTCACCGCAGGGTCAGCAGAGGGTGAAATGAGAGCATTCTCGGGGAATTTCCTGACTGCTGTGAATTTTTCTCAAGATCTGGCCGTGAGTCAATGTGATGCACTGTGACCCATGGTATGACTTGTCGTGACTACCCCTCCCTTCTGGAACACCATAAGAAGCATTTCCCTGCTGAGTAATGGAGGACCAACATCCATAAGGCTCCCGCCATCCGCAACTTTCCCTCCACGCTGGCTTTCAGTTAGAGCCGATGAGAGAATTATCTCTACATCATGTTTCGTTAGGTTATTAATATTCTCCAGAAAGATCTCGATGGAGGCAGTTCACCTCCTTTCAAAATTAAGCTCTCTTGTACAATTTTTGTCGGTTATGACATTTTGGGGATTTAGAGCTGGAAGTGGGCATGAGAGGGGGAAGGGAGAATTGAGAATTACTGAGATCTACAATGCCCTGACAAGATCTGAGAACCCAGAACTCCCTGTAAGGCCCAACGACACTGGACTAAGGAGGGAGGGAAGGAGAATTATTGGACCAAATTTACTCATGTTTACCTAATTATTGATGTTCAATCTGAAATAGTCAAACAAAGCAGACAAATTCCAGCTTCATGTGTGAATTGTCTGACTCCCAGCACTGGGTATCACTTGTTCATGGGGACCAGCGAGAACCAGTCTCTGCTAGAAATGGTTTATAATTACCCCCCTGAGAGTCTGGGGGCAAGTGGTCAGTTCAATGACATCCTTCGAAAGATCCCGGAATTAAAGCAGAAGTGTTCGAATGAGACTGGTAACTATCCATGGAACACGGCCTGACACGAGGTTTTGGGGAGCATATATGTAAGCTCCCTAAGGCATTTTGCAAATTGCCAGACATTATGCAAACAGCAAGGAAGTGTCGCTATTACCATCATTGCGTGCATAACACACTACTGTGGAACCAAAGATGAAAACCACTTATAAATGCAGCATAGAGTAGCTATTATCCTTGGGAATCTCGGGGCAAACATCTTTATTCCTTGCCTTCAAATGGAGAGAATGAAGGGCGAGACACCAAGTGAGTTGGGCAGACATTGAGGAAACGGAGACACCTCTTGCCCTAAAGTCAGAGCCGCTCTGGCCCCTTGGCCCCATTCTAGCCCAGGTCCCTGAGTGAGAACAGAGCATCCTCAGTTGTAGGAAGCCTAAGCTGGGAAGGAAAATCCCAACTGTGAGCAAAGCTCGCAGAGCTCTTGCACGTCCTGCCCTTCTGAGGTAAACTAAGATAAATATTTTCTGGGGCACTTTCAACCAAGATGAACAAAGTTCTCACACCCCTCTTCTTCCCCTCCCCCAACCCTCATCCCATCATCTCACAGCATTTCATCTTAAAAAGCAACTCTTCCATTTCCTTCTCCTTCTGGAAAAGAAAACCTCTTTCCAAATTGCTGCCTTTCCACTGACTTGTGAGGGCAAAACAAAAGACTAAAAGGAGGCCACTGGGTAAAAAGGAACCCCATCTTGGCAAACTACAGCTTTTTAATTTTTGTTTGCAAATTTTTATTATACATTACATATTTTCCTATATATATTATTTTGAAGATATTTTTACTGTAACTTTTAAGTATAGACTTTTTTTTTTTTTTTAAGTATAGACATATTTTCCAACAGGAAAGGAGGTGACAATAGAGGTCCAGGCCCCAGGGGCAGGCCTGTCAGGAGGAAGGGCTCTCCTCAGATCCTTGGGCAGGCTTCTCTTGCTGGAGGGCTCTGGAGACATTTTCTTTCAAGCTCTCCGTGTTGGAGTCCACCGATCTATAAAATGAGCAACACAACATTCTGCCCTCCTTCAGGTGGGCCATGAGGTTTGATCATTGTAAATTTGTGAACTGTTTTAAGGTCCTCGGGTTAAAGCGGTTAACGAGAAAACACACAAATGATTACAGTGTGGAATTCCGCTGAGTTGTCCTGTTTCCTGTCACTGCTCTCCCCTGTGTGTTACATTACTTGGAACAAGGACCATGAGCTATGAGGTCATCAGAAAGCCTTTAAGTAATTTCTTGGCCTACTTTTCTCTACCTAAAAAAAAAAAAAAAAGTCTTCTACTCTGTTTTGGTGGGGGTGCGGGGGGGTGGGGAGGGGTTCCTTGCAGCCAAAAGCTTTTTCCTCCTAGTGGATAACTATTAGCATAGGAGCCAGTTGGTTGGAAATGCACCAACCATTCCCATCTTGGTGTTTTCTACTGGTCTCTCATCTCTGGCTCTAGTTGTCTTTGCTCCCCACCTCCAGTTTTTAATAACTTGTACGTTTTAATGACTTAAAACAAACTTGACTCTGAGCCCTTGGCTGTGAAATCTGCTTCTGCTTCTCAGACTGGCGGCCAAGATAGGGGACTGGATCCGCCCGAGGTATGGGTGACTGCCGCGGTGATGGCACAGAGCCCTGCGGCCCGAGGAGGTCTTGCCCATTCGGGGCTTGGCAAGAGTGGCGTCACAGGTGCAGTGTGGAGCCACACCCGGGCAGCTGCCAAGGCGGTTGTGAGGCAGGGGCCAAGAACGCCCCTTACCCCGACTGCAGCTGGGTTTCTCAACAGGTGTTGCCTGGCGGCAGGGTGCGCCCACATCTGTCCCATCCTTCCCCAGGAAGGATGCATTTCTGCATGCATCCCAGATCAGGGGCATCCTTGTGGGCTCTCTCCTACTCCCCACCGCCAGGCACAAGGCCACAGAGATTTCTGAGCACAAGGCAGTCCATTGCAACCAAGAGCACTCAGAGTCACGTTTTCCCTGCCCACCCCCCTCAACCTGTGGCTAACTGAACAAGTTCGAGCTGCCCCTCAAATTACAGGCACCTCCCTGGCCACCCCGTGGGAAGAAAGTATCTCCAGAGAAGGCCACAGCGGACCTTTCCCTGACTGACTCTGTGTAGGGTACAAGTGAGCTGCCGCCGCCACCCCCACAAAGCTAGCTCACCCCACATAGTCGGTCAGGCCCCGACTTCTCTGCTCCCCTCAGACTGGAAGAACCACATGAGGGAGAGCAAAAGCAGGCCTGAGCTTGGGACAGGACAGAACCGGGTACCTTCCTCCTGGCCCTGCTTCACCAGCTCCTCCCCAGCGCGACCAAGATTCACTCCTTCCTCTTCTGCCGGGCACCATTTCCACTCCAGTCTACCCTCGCTTCCCTGCTCAGGGATAGGTAGTTATCTTGAGTGTATGTGTGTATGCGCGTTGCCTCCTCAACAAGATGAGAGTAGAAAGTCTGTCTTAAACGGCCAGACAGCAACCCCCAACAGTGTGTTACTCATCTCTGCAGACTTGAAAACCAAATCAGAAAAACATGGCATGTTAAATTCCCTCTGAGTCTGTGCATACAATCCAAAATCTCCTATCCCAATCCGTTGTGCATTGGGAAGAAACTTACTGTGTCCTCCTTACCTATATTTTAGTTTATTTTACTCTGTTTTACTTTTCCCATGGGCTACAAAATGGAGCTCCATGAAAATTCAGTTGCATTAGTTTCCAAGTAATGCCAACCCATTCTGAGCTGAACAAAGTTAAATGATTTCCTCACTGCAGGACTTCTCGGGACCTTAACATGATAACAGTCATGGTAATCATCCTTGAGGGGGATGTAGAATGCAGAATTTTCCATATTTACTCTACCTTAAAGTCCCCTTTATGGAGGAATATTCTGAAGGACTGATAACTCTGGTCAAGGCTGCAGGAAACATTGGCTCCTCTCTTGGATTATGTTCAGTGCCCAGCATAGGATCAGGAAAAGCCTGATACTTAAGACCAATATTCTTGCCTTGCTTCAAACCAGAGAACAGAATTGGCCTCATCTTCCAGAACCCTAGGCTGTCGCAGGTGGAAGAAGCCATTTGGCAAATGAGGGACTTGCTCAAATTTTTGCTCCAGGGTGTGTTTCAACCCAGGAAATAAGGCGATATCCAAAGTTGTTCTTTTCACAATAAGACCCTCAGAAAAAGCCATGACCCTCAGAAAAAGCCACACCCCTCAGTTGCTGACCACCATCAATATCCAGCATCAGGGCAACAAAAGCACTGCAAAGCCTAGAAAAGTAAAGATCTAGCACTGGGTTGTGTTGACTCCTAATTACAACTCTTAACTCTTCTGCTGCCAGCCTTCTGGGACCTGGCCTAACTTCCTTTGAAGCTCTCACTAATCAAATCTCACCTCCTGCCCCCACCCCCACCCCGGGGTGCTTACTTTGGTGATCCAGATGACAAGGAGGTGGGACTTGAGCCCTTGCTCTGGAAGCCTCTGACCTGCCCTATGGCCTAGACATACATCCAAAGACCCAATTTCATTTTCTCAGATCAGGGGGAAGAGAAGAGAGGAATGGTCTTCTAGCTTCCTGGGGATGTTGGGGATCTCAATCTTAGAGAGTGGTGGCCTGGGTGGGTAGGAGGCACTGTCAGGGCCAAGCCAAGGATAGGACCAGGGTGTGTGGAGAAGCCAGGAAGGTTTCCACAGTGCGCCATCAACAATGAAACGTGGAAAATCAGAGCGCACTTGGGGAAGGATCTTTATACCTCCAGCCATTCACAGCAGCATCCCTGGTGCCAGAGTTGATTCCTGTCATTTCCTCATTTCCCCCAGACATTGTCCCTACAGAGAGGGCTGGGGATTATAGGAGAAGCAGGCAGATGACATCCTCTGAGAGGCCATCAAGGCTTCTAAGAATCACAGCAAGCTTCTTCAGGCCAGCTCATGCTTCTTCCTCTTTCTCTCCATGGGCACGAGTACGGGGAGGCAGGGATGAAAGCAGCGTGTTCACCTGTAACAGGAGCATCACGGTTCCCTTCTGGTTCATCTCACAGGGGCTTCTGGGACTCAAGGCAGGGAGGGGGGCACCGAGAGAACCAAGGGTGAGTCTCTCATCCATTTTCCCACAGCTTGCCATTCCTGCAACTCAGCGTCTCTTCCCCAGGCAGATCAACTCCAGACTCCCTCTCTGCCAATACAGGAGACCTAAAAATCCCACCTTATTAGATTCTAATTAAAGAATTACATGGTGAGGGTCTCCTGAGCTGCCTCACCTGGGACAAGCTGTGTAATAGAAAAGACAGGTTCCAGCTCCCTTCGCTGACCACCTACCCTGCTCTAACTACACCTGAGTGTCTCTTCACCTCTGCAAGGCCTTTCCTGGGAAGCTCTCAAAGATGGTGGCAGAGTAAGGATGACTTCAGCCAGGGTAGCCATATCTCCATCTTCCCGACAGATCCATATGGAGTGAGAGGACAGGACCAGAGGGGAGAAGGCCGGAGAGACTAGGATGGGTTCATTTCTGCCTCCTCCCCACAAGCCCAGACCAACTGCCAGGTCTGTGCTTCCAGTAACGGATCCCCCAAAGCTGCTTCCCAGCATTTTGCCCAACATGAGTCAAATGGAAGCCCAAGATTAGCAGATGACTTTTCCCAGACAGAAGAACCCTCAGAGCGCCAGCATGTTGACGAGGCTCAACGTGCTTCCTCTTGCTGTACCTTGATCCTCCGACTTTAACTCGAAGCTTTCATCAGCCCAATCTCAGACTTTAGGATTCATAGACAAAGCCCCAGCCCTTCGCACACCCTTGCTGTCTGCAGGGACCTGACCATGGTCACTGCTGCTTGTCCTGCTGCTTCGCGGAAGCCCCCGCAAACCCATCAGAGCTCCCAGCTTGAGGTGGCCACGGAAAGACTCCAGGAGCGTCCTCACCAGTCACGTGGGAGAATCAGGGCACACTATCCAAGGACAAGAGGGAAGGGGGCTACAGAAAAGGGGAGGAAAGAAGGGAAGAGGAGAGAAGGGGGAGCAATGGAAAGGAGAAGAGAAGCGAAAGAACATCAGGCCAGGAAACGTTTAGACGAGAGCTTTCTCTTCCCAAACAGAGGGATGTGACCAGGGGAGGAAGGCCACAAAAGGGAACACATACACATAATTATAAATACAGTTATTTTGGGACTCGATGGAGAATGGATGCTGGTGGTCTCCCCCTTCTTCCTGGTGGGTCGGTGTTCATTCCAGGGAGGAAAATGGGGCCATCACAAGCCTGGCCCTGTGGCCCAATGAGGCGGCCAGCGGGGAACCGCAGAGGGCAGCCACAGGGGCGGCGGCCCAGGGCCGCACCTTCGTGCGGTCGGCCCATCTGTGTGAGCAGCACTTTGATATCTGGCCACGAAAGGGCCAGTTCTCAAAGCCCCCATTCATGGACCCTACACACAGGAGCAGCAAACAGAAAAAAAATGTTTCTCTGTCCGTCTAGAAAGGTGGGTTCCTGTTTATTAATCGAAGACCACATAAAGAATGCATGGTTACAAATGTTCTTTCTGAGGACCTCAGAAGCTGGTGGCTGGATGTCAAAAAAAAAATAAATAAGTAAGAATTCCATCCGGTCATTAGCTGGGACAAAAAGCTGCTGCGTGTGGCCCCCGTGTTAGTTTTAAAAGGAAAATTCTACAAAAGTACAGGGGTGGGAGACCTGTTTTCAGTAGGCCGCCCCTCACTTGAGGCAACCTGGCTTTTCCAGAGGCCCTGTGGCAAACAGGCCTGCTGCTAGGAACTCTCGGGTGCCAGGGTCAGCAGCAGCTGGCCGCAGGCACTCCCCTCTTCCTGCTGGCACCCCCTTTCTCTTCCTTCTGGGTCTGGAGTAATGACAAACATTGGCAATTAGCTCCCTGGGCAAATTCCTGCACCGGGGAGGCTAGCCCAGACTGTGAGGGTCGGGCCTCGGTCCGAGAGCATGGGCCGGACTTCCCGTCTTCAGCAGGGACTGTGGAAGAGGAAGGAAGAAGCAAACGGGAAATAAGTTGGAGGCTCGTACTGTCCTTTGAAGCTCCATTAAAGCAAACTGATGAGCTGTACACGGTGTACACCATAGATCTTCCCAAATTACGGCGGTAATCGTGAACAGGGAGCCATGTTATTGCAGAGCAAGAGATGAAGAGGAAGCTGGTTCAGGCGTCCAGTGCAGGACAGAAAAGTCTGGAGTGTGGTAATAAAGTACAAGTCGCTGCTGGGGGTCACACCAACAGGAACAAATCCTTGCTCTTAGCGGAGAAGGGGGAAAGGGGAGAGCCAGAGGAATGGGGGGACTCAGGGCCTTTTAGGTTATTTTATTTCTCTGGTAGATCCTAACTGATTTCTAGAGGCCGGGATTGAGCAGGCCTGTCACCCAATCACAAGGTCATCTCAAATATGTGCAGAGTGTGTACCCCACTCAGCTTCCAGACCACCAGCATGTTTTTTTAAATTTCTTTAGACTACAGATATTGCCCATGCTGGAATTGCCCCATGAAATCACCTCAGGACTTCGTCTGCAGTTCTGGGGTGTTCTTCAAGTGCCTGCTGGAGCCCAGCCCCCCAAAACCACTGCCAATTTTATTCTAATGTCACAGGCAAATACGTCGTCCTTCTCATGTCTGCCTACCACAGCTGTGAGCTAAGGGAAAGTCTCCATTTGGCTGAGGTGGCCTCTGTTGTTTTCCATATACCTAGACGCACATCTGGTTGGGATGAACTGGCCCCGCGTGACAGGTAGATCTCCTATCAGTGGACTACAAGGCTGGTTCTGACCCTCAGTAGAAAACGTAAGTCCAGGTCAGGCGCCAGGACAGAGGCCATGCCTGAACACTGGGCAGCCACAGGGCAGCCCAATGGACTGAGTCAGAAGACCAAGATTCAGAGACCTTCCTCCTTGAACCCTTTGGCCTCAGGCCCTCCATCCTCTTACCTGGAGAAGGGGACTGGGGCTGAGTTCAGACAAGGAAGCCCCAGAAGCAGGGGAAAAGTCAGGTCTAAGGCAGGGATGGAAGCCAAGACTTAGAGGGGGTCTTCTTGAAAGACACCATGCAGAGTGGACAAGGGAGGGGAAGGGGAGAAGGAGGCAACCACCATAAGAACTCATGAGGGTACCCAGGGCCAACAGGCAGGGATGCACCATCCTTGGTGAGTGCACTGTTGGCTTCTGGTCACAGAAGAAGATCCGCTCTATGTTAAGATCTTGACAGGTTTCTACGTCACCTTTCTCTTTGATGCCAGTTCTCAGAGAATACAGTGTGGGTTCCACTCAAAGCCACCCTAGCCTTACTCGGAGAAGTCAGTATGATTTTCCCCACTTTGCAAGTGAGAAAACAGACAATGAGATAAAGAAGTGAATCTGGAGGAATCCAGGCAGGGTTTCTCAGGCCAGGCCTAAAGCCCCACCACCCAGCATGGCCCAAGGCCTTTGCGTGGAGCTATCTGTACTTGCTTCTTAAGCATCTGTCTCCAAAAGCCTCCACATCAGGGGGTGAAGGACCTAACCCACAGACCTTGATGAGCAATCCCCTCCACTAACTTCCAAGGCCCACACAAACCATGGAGGATGAAGTCCTGGACAGCAGCTAAGGCACCATGTGGTCCATTCTCATTCACCTAAGCCAGGCCTGTGCACAGAGCTGGCTCCATCAGACTCCACCCCCAAGCACCCTCTTCAGGAATGACCGCTGACTCTGGGGCCCAGGGAGTAAGACCATGAAAACCAGCCCTGCACCTCATCTGATGAAGACAGGCCCCAACAAAAGGCCAACAAAATCAGTGCTTCCCCCAAGGCCACACCATGCTGCCAAGCAACTATTTGGCAGCCTCCTCCTCATTTTTAGTTTTTGGTTTTGCCAATGCCTTCCCCAGCTCTGCTTCTTTCCTCCTGCCTATTGCTGAGATTCCCAATTTCTAAATGGCCCCTACTTCGTGTTGGCATACAATCCAGAGGAGACCTCATTTTTCCAAGCCCCTCCTCATAATTATTCAGTAGGAGTCCAAATCATAAAAAGCCCTTCCCCATTCCTTCCATCTGAGATGCCCACTTTTGGGGTACATTCTCCCTTGCTGCAGCAAATTAATCAACCTGACTTTGTTTGACAATACCTGCATTCTTGATGATTGTAACCTGTTGGAAAGAGAAATATGGGGGGAACTAACTGAGGCTGAGCCTTGCTTCTGGAACCATAGGGGTCTCTGCAAACCCAGCCTCTACAGGCATGCTGCCGATGCTCTGCTGAGATATTCACCTTGGAATCAACACCTGATTTTCCAGAGACCAATCTGAGGCCCCAACCATAGAGTACATGACCTACATCCTGTAGCTTTTTTCCCATTTCTCCCAGAGGCCACATTTCAAAATGTAGTCAGGGTTCCATGGAGAGAAACAGAGGGACACTGAAATATATGCCTTTGTTGTTGTTATTGTCTTACTGGTGCTATTCTTAATTTTTACATTGAAAAAAGTCTGCTTTCTGATTTAAAAATAATAGTACAGAACATTGAAACTCTAGAAAAATATAAGCAACTAAAAATAACCTGAAATCCACTAGTCTATTGCTATTCCCGTTTTGGTGACCCATCTCTTCATAGCTAGGTACACAAAGAGAGACATACTTTCTGTATAACTGGGATACCACGCATACTATGTTCTGTATGGTGTTTCCTCCCTCTCTTTCATGATCTTTGTTCTCATCTCCCACCTCCCCCTCCTCCACAGTCCCCCTGCCAGGAAACCAATGTTACCTCATGTGCCTCCTTCTACACTGCTCTTTACTCTTTGAGTTCTACAGCTGTGGATCATTAGAATAGCCCTGCTGCCCCAGAGGAAGGCCCAGATTTTGACAATGGCCCCTGGGGACAAAGAAGGAGGTCCGCACATGCAATTAAGGAAGCTCTGATTAGAAGTCAGAAGACCTCTGCCCCATAGATGCTGGATGTGATGTTATCATTTTAAGGACTGTTGGAGTCAGTTGCAGAGCCAAGTTCTACTGAAAAGATACCAGTAGGACCAACAGAACAGCCTCAAAGAGTTCTCCTCTTTCTCCTCCTCCTCCCAAAACTAAGTTGCATAAGGTAAAGGCGGTTCTGTATGGATTTCGACACACCCCCAAAGCCCCTTTAGGCAAGACTTCAGTTGGTCCTCCGGGTGTGGCAGTGATTTGGGCAGGACGGTACCCAACCAGGTTTTGTTGCCAGCCTTCTCAGAGTTGCACTCTCCTCCCAACAAATCCGTCCCTGGTTGGAAGGTCCTCCCCCATCCTGCTGAATAGGATCCCTCTCTGCTCCCACTGAGCAACTTCTGCCTTTCTCTCTTTCTCTCATGTGATTATTCAAGACCTTGGTTTTCCTGCCCTTCCCCTCATCGGATTCACCATATTCTGCACTGAGCTCTTCATGCCTGTTCATACATGACATTAGTTTACCATCTTGTGTGGTATCTTCGAAACCCCACACATGACAAATGACTGCTTCATAAGGGGCTGTATCCTACAGCCCGCGCTAAGAATGGACGCCGTTTTAACCAAACCTATCTTTTGAAAATTTAGGTGTACTCTAAAGATGAATTACATGGTAGTTATTAGATAAAAAAACAATTGGCTGCAGGGTCCCTGGGTGGCTCAATTGGGTAAGCATCTGCCTTCAGCTCAGGTCATGATCCCAGGACCCTGGGATCCCAGGGTGGAGCCCGGAGTCAGGCTCCCCGCACAGCAGGGAGTCTGCTTCTCCCTCTCTCTTTGCCTCTCCCCCAGCTCATGTGCTTCCTCTCTCTCTCTCTCTCTCTCTCTCTCAAATAAACAAGTAAGGTCTTTAAAAACCAACTGGTTACATAGGAAAGGAAAATGCTATTTGGGACTACAATAATAAGTGACTTGTACCCAAAATTTCAGAAGCAGATTTACTGTGTTAAAAGGCAGGCAGCACATCTTCGTCCCTGTTTGTGGGTGGGTGTCTGCATCCCTATGCGTGGGCCTCTGGTATCTGGCTGTTGAAATCACGACCAGATCGCCTGCCACGTTCTGCCCCGCTTCCTGTCATTCACCAGAAGCAGCTTCTTGCAGCCACAGCTCTGCTGGGCAAACAGGTGCTACAGAGTTCACCCAAAATATTAAAAAAAAAAAAAAGAAAAAGAAAAAAGAAAAAAAGAAATCCAAAAACAAAACTTTCCACTCAGAGCAGGCAAGGTTTACTTTTTTAAAGTAAGTGTTACTTAACAGAAGGCCTTGTAAAGCTCATAAAACTCTGGAACATCTGGTAAACGGTGTCAATTTTACACATTCTCCAGCACAGGGTACATGACTCTTGTTTCCACTGGCATAACTCAAGGTTGCTGGTGCGTCTCCGGGCACCCTGCCCACCCTGATTTTCATGGGACAATCCGCAGCCAACAGGTCTGTCTCTACCTTCCACCAGCCCAGCGACAGACAACAGACAACCTCATGGCCCCAGTCCCGGAGGCTACGAAGGTGGTAGGCAGAGTGGAATGGGCCAAGGACATCTCCCCTGCTGTGACCGGCACAGCGCGCACAGCATGCCGGGAGGCTGGGGGAGGGGTGTGGAGCAGGGAGGTCCACGTGACTAGCAGACCCATTTTTCAAGGTGCCTTTAAAATATCACAGGAAGCTGTGGTTTTAATCTTCCTTCATGTATCCTAGATCTTAAACACACCACCTTTTTGCCTGGGTTAGGTGCCAGGATTTGGGGAAGTTTACTCAAAAACATTTAAAAGTGATATTTCCAAAGTCTTCCAGAAAGGAGATCACAGTCCCATATGCAGATGCTATTTTCTATACCCGTTTTTATATCCTGGCAAGTCAGGATCCCAAAGGCTCCACAGTGAGATTCTGACTTTGCTAGCTGAAGGCTTCTTCCTTCCCAGTCAGCCTGCCCTCCCACTGTGTGACTTTCAATAGGGGGTTGGGGGGTGGTGGTGGTGATAATCACAGGAAAACATCAGAGGGATAATCTAAATTTTGAGCCCCCAAGCAAACATCTCAGAAAGCTAACCCTCACCCTTTTGCAAATTCTCGTGTGCCTGCCTGTCTCTTCAGGAAGCCCTGTGTTTTTAGGGCTCAGGAGATGACCCCAGTCTCCAAAACCTGGTAGACCCAGCACAGTGTCAGCCCCCAGGAAGGACCCAGGACCCCTGGCCAAAGGAGGTCTGACTATGAGTTCTTGGGCAAGCCCCTCACTTGAGCCTCAATGTCTTCATCTGAGAAACCGATTATTGTCACAAAATTGATGGGAGAATCAAACAACTTAATACACAAGAATGTGGTCTGTACAACATGCCACAACTCTGACCTACAGTTATACATACATAATTGCTGACTATTTTGTCTTTTCTTTTGTCTTCACTAAAAACCCAGTTCGGGCTAATGAATTAGTAAAAAGTCTGCTGAAAGTTTTCCAAAAAAGAAATTTTGCTGCTGCTGAAATATATTTGTGTTAGAGAAAAGAGCTCTCTGGTATAGCCTCTTCCTTGGATCCCATCTTTGAAATTAGAGCCACAGCAACCCTTCTGTCACCATGAGGATACAAGCACAAGATCGAAAAGCTCATATGTCAAAGATGGTGGGGGGGGGTAGGCATAGAAGAGCCTGGATCTTTGATGACATCAATGAATCAACACTAGAAAATGCTGGCTTTTGAACTCTTTGTCATGGGGGGTAAAATAAGGCCAATTTATGTGAGCCACTGTTGCATGGGTTTTCTGTTACTTAGAGCTGAATGCATTCTACTGGATTTAGTCCCTCTGTTACCAGTTTTTATAGGACTTTATATATTCCTCTGAATAACTTACAGTTGTAATGACTTAATAAATAGATTATTTAATTATTAGTGTAATTTTCTGTTTCATGTCTCTATCCCCCTAGATTTTAAGTTCTGTGAGGGCAGGAATGACATCTGTCTGGCTCACCATCAAATCACCAGCTCCTAGCTCAGTGCCCAGCAGATAGTAGATGCTCAGTAAATACTTGCTGGTTAAATAAATAGTTCTGGTTCCAAATGGACACTGGTCACTTTGCTTCTTGTTCCCAGGAGCACTGTTGCAGTGATTTCTCAAATTAGTACTTAGGCATGGACCACGTAGAGTGGCCTCCCTACCATTTCACTGCCAACACTAGCTGGAGTCAGATGTTCCATGCCAATCAAGCCACCTCCCTCTTGGAGAACAACACCCAACACCAACCCCTTAGAGGACCCTCAACAAATACTTATTGAACAGAATTTACAGTCTCTAAGAGTTGTTTCCAATAAGATACATGCATTCTGCTTTGTAATGGTAATTTGAATCCTTTCTTCGGAACTCTGAGGCTCAACCTCCACTTTGAGAGCAGAAGATCACCTCAATGAATAATAACCCCTATACAGTTTCCTGATTTTGCTTGCAGAAGAAGGAAGAACATACTCTTAATGAAAAATGTGCTTCCTTTTCTTGCTTCTCCCTGGGATGTGTATTACCACCTCTGGTCTCAGCTGGAACGAACAACCCGAAAGCAGTCCCAGAAAAGAGAAGGAAAAAGAATTAAATCACACCACCCACAAGGGATCAGGAGTTTACCAAATAGTTTCCCGGTGGTTGGCTGTGAACACAATGCGGAGGGTGGTCTTCCCTCCACTGCTTGCCCCTCGTCCCCCCTTTGTGAGTGGGGTGTATATTACCTTTCCCTCCTGTTAAATGCCAACACACAAACTGCTGGAAAGTGTCCATCAGCAATTCCAAGGCAGGCTTTCCCACGTAAGGCAAGAGAATCCTGAGTTTCAGCTTCCTGTCTTCAGCCAATGTACCTTCCAAAGGGAGGGAAACTGGTTCCCCTGAGGCCATAAAGCATCACAGTCAAGAACCAGGATTCCAGACCTGGGAACTCCGCCACTTCCTGGTTATATAATCCTGGCATTTTCTCCAGTCTCCATAAAGCTCACTCTCCGCATTGCTAAGCTTGGGAAATAAGGGAGATAACTCAGGTAGAGTGCAAGCTGGCCACACATGGAGCCTCCAAACACTCTTCAGATGGTTTTATCCAGGCTCAACCAGATGTACACTTACCTAGGAAACCATGCTCTGGGACTTGTTGAATGGGCTTCGAGACTCTGCTTCCCAACTGACGGGTCACTTCCCAACCTATGTGGTCTCTGAGACCACCCGCCACTCTGAGCCTCACTCTCTAAACTAAATGAGCTACTCCAATTTGAGAAATGCCTCCTACCTCACTTAGACTGTAGGACCCAGCAACGGACCCTCTCAACTCTGACCTTAGCTACCCTGAAATCTGCTTCCTGGTTCTCCGCCAGACCACCCCCACCCCTGCTGGTTTCCATGCTCTGAAAATCAGGGCTAATAATTTCTACACTGCAGGATGGCTGAAATTGTAAATGATATTCAGAAAGTGCCAGATACATCCCAGGCACTTAGGCTGTACTTCATATAGTTGTTAGAAATAATGATAATACCTCTATTATTATCATTAGTCAAGATCCAAATTAGCATATGCCTATGTTAACCAAAATAAACAAACACACCAGAAGCAAGAGGGAAAAAAAATGCTTTTCTTTTTGTAAAGCTGAGATGCAGCTTGGCAATCTGCTGGGGTCTGGAAAGGGAGCCGGCCAGCCACCCAACGCGCTAGCTGCTGCTTCCCGGGGAAGATCCTGCTTTACAGCCAAAGCCCCACTGGACGGGACCCAGAGATGCCTGGCACATTACTGGTACCACCACACAAATAAAGAAGAAAGTGTCGTTGCAGATACATACACAGATTTGGATTAAAAAGAAAATCCCCAGGTGGACCCACTAATCTTGGATTTTAGAAGGATTTCTTTCTCTCACTGTCCCTCTGTGTGTATGTGTGTGTGTCTGGCAATATTCTGGACGCCTGAAAATAGAGGTTTATTATGGAAATGCTGACAGACCCTTAAATAGAGCACTGTATTTGCAACACTGTAATTATGCCTCCATTGAAAAGGTCCAAAGAAAACATGATTTCCTTGTGCAAATAAATCATGCATGACTTTAAAGACCCAGATTTAAATCATTCGAACCATAAAGAACCATCGTCTTCCATATAGAAATGGATTATAAATAATAATGACCTAAAAAAATACCACCAGGCCCAAACCAGGGAAACATAGATGGACTTTATGGTATTTGTAATATTGGACCTGTATCTCACGCCCATCCTCCTGTATAAGCAGGCACCAGACTAGCCTCATTATGGTGCGGATTTGATCGGCTAGAAATTGCTCCTGGACAGAGAAGAGATGTGTATCATCTCCTATACATACCTAGCATAGGACTCAAATGTCTCTCTGTCTCTCTCTTTCCTTCTCTTCTCTCAGCCCTTCACCCACAGCTCCACTTTTAACATATTTGCTCTGGGGCATCATCCAGCCAGATGGTCTCAGGTTAGGTCCCCCAAACAATGTCTCAAGGTGACGCAGGACCTCAGATATGTCTGATGACCACAGACATGCTCTCACTCCCCATGGAACATGACTCGCATGCTTCTCCATGCTCTCAACACACATCTCCCTGAAGACAGGAGGCCACCAATCCTTTAGAACAGCACCTTGACAAGCATTGTGTATTTGACATAGAACATGTGTCTGCAGTCTCCGCAAAATTTGCTCCAGATTTCTCAGCCGCCGTACCGAGCCCTGGATAAGGGGCCTTCTATGTGCCTCAGCGGCTGCTCCCAGCAGAAATCAGAGAAGCAGAACATGGTATTGGAGGACAGGGTTTTTGGGGGTTTTTTTTCCATCCAGATTGTGGTTTGCTTATTTTCAAACAGTTATTGATAGTTCCAAATGGCAGTTGCTAAATGACAAGTTTTATTTAGATGATTGTCAAAATGAAACTAGCAGACTTGAGGCTATAACTCTTTTTCATAATAGCAAAAGAAAATCTGCATTGCAACTACAAAGACCTACATGTAGTTACAAATACTTATTTATACCTACCAAAGCTAAAAGTTTTATATGGCATTCATTCGTTCGACAGTACAAACATTTCTTGGCTTTTCACAGATGGTAATTATGTCCTTGCTGAGGGTAAGTTCACTCCAACAAAGACTTTGAACTTACAAATGAGAGATTTGATTAGGTGCCTTCCAATTTTCTTAGCAAGACTATTTTATTACATTATAGTTTCTTGAAAATTGGGTAACAGAGAGTTGTCTAAATCAATGTACAACCCCTATAAACCCAGAACACCTGGGACCCAGGCTTGTTGCATGTTGTATCAAAACGAATTCAACAGAAAATGTAAATATAATAGAAAACAATTTAAAAATTTCCGTATTTTTTTGTTGTTGTTGTTTAGAAAATACCAATTTGGGCGTGCCAGGGGTGGGGAGACACATATTTAATACAATAAAAATAATCTTAAAACCTTTGTTATGGATGGAAAGGTGCGCCCCCCCAAATTCATATGTTGAAGTCCTACCCACAATGCGACTGCATTTGGAAGCAGGACCCTTAAAGAGGCAATGAAGGTCAATGAGGGAGGGCCCTGATCCAATAAGGCTGTGTCACTGTAAGAAGGGGAATAGTCACCAGGGATGCATGTGCACAGAGGACAGTCTGCGTGACAACACAGGGAGAAGACAGCCATCAGCAGGCCAGGGAGACAGGCCTCAGGAGAAACCTAACCTGCCCACACCTTGATCTTGGACTTCCAGCCTCCAGAACTGGGAGAAAATCGATTTTGGTTGTTTCAGTCATCATCCAGGCTGTGACATTAGATAGCGGCAGCCCGAGCAAACACAGACAAGCCTCTTTAGATGGTTTTCCCCTTTATTCTCTCTATATACCTTTCAGGGGTTCCCTCAAAACACCTATTTACCGCCCCCCCCTACACACAGACGCTACCTAATGCCCCCAATCTGCCTGCTTCCTTTTTGCTCCCTGGATGGCTCTGGGCTCTGTTCTTTATTCCCCCCAGGCCACTTGAGCCTTTCCTCATCTCCACAGGGATTCCTTCCTCCAAGAACTGGATGAGGGGAAAGGCCAAGAGCGTGATGATAACCTTTGTCCTTGTGACATACTTGAAGATTACAATGTCGAAGCAGCTGGGACAAGAAAGAAAGGGAGGAAGGTGAAAAGAACTGAAATTCAAATGGCAGCACGACCTCCATGATCTCAACAGTTGAGAAGAAAAGACCAATTATTTCTGGTCACGAAAAAAAAAAGGAATCCACGTGTCTAATATGTTTGCCACCTTGCTGAAATTGCTGAAAAGCTTTGACATACTGTCCATCTGGTCAGAAATGAGTGTGAAGGTAAACTGGGTGAAATGGTCTCATCACCAAGCTCTTCTCTAGGTAAAGGCAGAAGCGAAGTAGACCTCATTTGGCCATCTTTAACCAGAGAGAAATGAGAGAGAGAGAGAGAGAGAGAAAGAGAGAGATTAACCAGAAATGCTCAAAAGAACAGGGACAACTTTTAAAGCACCAACAGCAAACCTGGCTTTTGTTTCCAAATGGGCTTGTTTACAATTGACAGCCAAAATATTTAGATATGTAATGGGAAGAAAAGGTCACCACCAACTCCACTGAGTTCTATGATTAGTCAGCAAAGTGTCTGCAAGTTGGGATGCGGGCATCAAGCTGCCATTATAGCACCATTTATAATGTTGTCACCTTCACTCTTTCCCTGTCATTCATGAATAAACCTCAAAACACCCTTGTTGGGGAGGTGTGACCATATCTGTGCTGGAGAGAGGGGATGGGATGGCCTGAAGAAGGCTCCACCTTTCCTAAGTCTGAGAGAGAGGCCTCCGGAGATACAAATCCTTGGCAGACTCTGGTCAGCCAGGGCTCCCCCAGCTCAACGACCACTTTGGACTTCCTGGTTTCCATCCCCTGGGTACAGGAGCTCTCCAGAAGTGGGGAGCACCAGCTTATGGCTACCACTCCCCGGAACTGAAAGACACAGTGTCTTTTTTTCAGGGGTGATAAAAGTTCATTTCTGTATCCAAACTAAGATCTCTTCTCCAAGCATCAGTCTTCAGTATCCTTGCAACATGCATTGGCTTTGTTCAGTGTCAACTTGCCCAAGCTGTAACTAGGATTCTCAGAATTCCCTTCCCTCTGTGGTTCCAGGTGAAGTTTGGCCATAAGAATGGGATTTAGGAGGTGGAAGTGAACCAGCCTCCATTGGGCTGGGAAGGTGGAAGCCTCTGGGAGTTGCACCTGTTGCCACCAGTCCACGAACCCACTTGTTGGAGGAGAGCAGAGCTGGGCCTGTAGCTCTCACGGATCCTGCAGGATCTCCTTCTTCAGTTTTTCTGAGGCTCAGGCCAGCCATGCATGTGGTTCCAAGGAGAAGAGCTTCCACCAGTCATCCATCTTGCTCAGGTTAGAGGTGACAATTTCCTCACCCAGGTTCCAACTTGTCTTCCTGGGCTTCTTGAAGGTGGTTCCAGTGTCACTTCACCTATCCAAGATTTTCCTCCCAGTCACCAGCACTGACCTGCAGTGATTTCAGGCTCACCACCAGACACAGAGGCAACAGCCTCTCATCAACTTCCTCACCAACAATTGTGCAAAGGATAATCCCTACAGAAGATCTCTTATTTCCCATTTTACTCACAGTGGTTTGACTTCCTTGATCAAACCCTCACTGACAGAGACCACCTGACTACATAAGGGATCATAGAGCCTCCAAACAAAATGTAGCCCCAGCCATGAGTCTCATTCCCTGGAAGCCTAAAAGGTATGTAGGATGACACCCACAGTCAGAATGGGCTTCCCAGTGTCCCCCGTTTCTCTCTTGTAGGTCTATTTGGCCTCCTTCCCTGGGAACCAGGACTCAGAGACCTGTACATGTGAATTCTAATCCAAGAGCACATTTCCAGTCCTCTCTTCTGCCTCCTACACACTCCAATGCCCCTGGTAGGGTAAACGAAGAAACAAAAACTGGGCAACACAGTGTGCTCAACGTGTGCTCTTCCGGGTCAAGTGCTTACATAACAAGGAGCTGCCTCTAAGGTACTCCATCCATGTAAATTTCAGTCTCAACTCCAGAGCTAGTTTGGGGAGTGCAGCAGCTTCACCGAACACTCTACATAATTCTCCGAAAAAGACTAAATATGGAGGAAAAAGAAATTGGTCAGTACAACCCTTTCAAGGGGCCACCATTTATCTAAGTTTAGTACAGCCATATTCCCTCAAACACCAGGAAGAGTGTTGGGGGACTATGGATGGATGGATGCTTTACTTGTCATTTGCCTGTTTTCCCTCAGATCCAGTCCCCATCACTTCCTTGCCCTTCTCTGTACTCAAAAGTGATGACCCCAGGAAACTACCAAGGCTCCCTTACCCACTTTTTCCCACTCAGTTTGGCCAGTGAGAAGCACAGGCAGGAAACTGAAGAATGAATGAGAAAGAGAAGCCAGGTGTTCATCTCCACTCCACCCCACACTAAATGGGGCTGTGTCTTCCCCATTTAGCACAATACCAGTTGGGCATCCTCTAGAACCAGATTCCAACGGGTAACCCAGGTGCTTGCACTCAGGTAACATCCCTGTTCTTCCAGCCCTAGAGGAAGCAATGGCTTTCTGCAATTGCTAATCTTGGGGTTGCCTTGCTTTGCATGGCTGCTCTTTCGACTCTTCTGAAAATCTTTGTAACTAATTTCCGCATTAAATTTCTTCTATTAAATTGATCCATGTTGTTTTTGTTTTATTTTGTATGTTTATTTGTTTGTTAGTTTTACAGATGCTGGCTGATACAGATGCTTTCGACCCTGGGGCTTAGAATTTGTCAAAACTGACTTCCTGATTTCTAAACTTCCGGGCCTAGCATCGTTTTTTGTTTTTGTTTTTTTTTTTTTTTAAATTACTTCTAAGCAACAATACACCAAGTGGTGCAGAGAAGGAAAATTTAATGGTAACCCTGCACCCAGCCTTTGGAGTGGAGATGGGGGGTAAAAAATTGATTCAAGTCTTCCTACTCATCTAGCAAGAGCAGATCTGTACTAGATGAGATTCTCAAGTGATGGCAGTGGATTTCTCCTCATGGTAATGGATTTTTACACTTACCCAAATTTCACTTCGTTCATATATTCATTGGCATGGGACATGCTAGGCATTGGAGATATATAATGGACAAAAATGCTACCAACCTCAAGGAGCATTTGGTTTAGTAGACAATTGTGTGATCACATGCAAGCCCATAATAGGATAACCTCTTGCCATGAAAACAAAGGGAAATTAACTTGCCTCAGAGGACTGAGGCTGGGGTATTGGCTTAGCATGTCCTGCTCTAATCAAACCAGCCAGATGAATTCACCATAGACTAAAATCTTGGAAGTCACTTGCGTAGAGGTATTCCAACCAAAGGAAGGACTCTCCAAGCTCATCCTCACAGCCATACCCATCACTGAGGTCATTCAGATAAGGACAGTGGTGACATGCACCCCCAGGAAGGAAACCATGTCCTTCCTCTCAGAGTCTAGAGCCTAGTTTTTTCTGGGGTTGAACATTTTTGTGGTTCATTTCACTACCCTATGTGCTCTGACAGTGTATCAGTCTAATCTACTAAGCTTTCAAGGGTTGTCCAACCCTACCTATTCAAAAGATCTCCTTAGCTTCCCTCTTCCTCCTTCTCCAAGACAGAAGCTGACCCTGCCATCTTACAGTCCCTTCAGACCACACTTCCCCCTCTTCCGTCTTTAATCAGCTGTGTGTATCTTTCCTCAGCATGGGGCAGCTTCTGACAAATTTAAGGCCTTGAGTAAGTGTTTGCTGGTTGAATGCGTGATTACATGGGTGCATGGTTTAGTCTGGAGTGGGCAAGCAACCACCGATGTGTTAACTAGGAGTTGTCTACAAAGCATCTTGCTTTAAATGCAGTAACACATGCACTCTTGATCATCCCTGGAGTTGTATGCCTGAAATAAGACTTATAAGGAATAAGGTTGAATAAGGAATAAGGTCTGTGCCCATCCCCAGGCACAGAACGGAATCGGGATGTGCAAAGGCAGGATGGCTGCTGTGACCAGACCTGCAAAACGAGTTTTGTCCTAAGATTTGGGGTGTTCTAGAAAACCAAAATTTCTAAGGAAATGTTCGAAGCATTCATTTGGCGGAGTCTCCTCCACAACCCCCTACTCCCCAATAAACCTGGCTTGGTGTGGATCCAATGTTTTAAAATCTTCCGCTGGCATTTCCAGTTGCAGACAATGTGGATCACAGCAGGCCACACGCAGGAGGCTCTGTTCTCCTTTACCAAAGCAACCTGCGCACCCAAACGTTCTTTGAACAGTGTAAGTTAGAGACCACAGGAAGGTGTCTGTTAGTAGCTGTGAGACTCTCCCTTTTCCCAGACCTCAAAGTTGGTCTCTCGCTCATTAAAGGTAAAAGGTAGATTCCCTTGTGGCCCAGACTTGTACCCAGCCTACTAGAAATAATCAGGAAGCCAGCAGTGACTCAGCTTCTACTTGGGACCCAGAATAACTTTTCTACCAGCCGGTACTGCTTTTGTGAAGTACCTCACCATCTGGGTTCCTGACGCTGCTTGCCTTGACCTCCAAGACATGTTTTCCCTGCCCTGCCATGAATAATGCACTGGCTGGGCCTTAGGCTTGCTCCTGACCTCTGAGAGCATCAAGCTCATCATCACTCTTAGCCCGCAGACCCCTTGTCTCAATTCCTATTCCGTCTCTGCTTGTCCAGTCCTGACAGGAGCCACCCACACCCAAGCCTGAGAGTAGCTCTCCCCCAGGAGACAAATGAAACAAAATACAAACCAGTAAAAACACTGGCTGAAGACTAGATAGGTTTGTAGGGACTTGGGCGCCAAGCAGAAGTAACCCAGAAAGCCTTGTGCCATAAGATTAAATCACAGCACCCAAGGATGAACCAAAGGATGGCCTCCAACTGTCCCCCCACCTTGCTCAGACAGGGTGGCAAAGGTTTGCCCTTTCTCTGCCTCTTAGGCAGGAAGTCTTATATGGTTCTTACATTCCATCCAAAAGACAAAAGAGGGGGAGGATTTCTCTGAACCCTCGCCAGGTCGCATTGAGGTGGGTGTTGGGTCTTTTGAAACTGTCAGAATGAGTATGCTTCTGATTATGGGGTTCCCAAGACTCTGCGCCAGTTTTTGTGTGTGTTTTTTTTTCTTTTTTTCCTTGAGCCCATACATTTTCTTTCTGGACCAGAGCCACGTTGCTCTGGCTATGTTAATCCTCCCGGTAGTCACAGTGCTTCCCAGGGCATCCAGGGAGTTGCTTGTTTTAGGGAAATCCTGTTAGTTTGAACTCTGTTCAAGAATGTGCCCAGTGTGTTCCAGCCCAGGAGCAAAGTGAATTTCGCCTGGAGAGTTAAAAGCACTTGGGTAGTTGGGGGTGGGGGACAGAGTAGATGGTATGGGAATCTGATGGGTCGGTTACCTCACTCAGTTTTGCAACAATTTGAGCTATTATCTTGGCGCTGAACTGGCTACTGGAAGATGACCCAAATGGTGAAAGTGTCAGTTAATACTGATGGAGTGTGGGCAGCTGTGAAGTGGACTTTTCTTCAGCTCTTGTTCTAAGATCTTCCTTTCCCACGAGGTTCTCTGGACCCTCTCTGCATCTGAGAGACCCAGGCATTCCCAATGCATTGTCTTTGCTGATAGGGAACTATGTTGCCCATTTCCAGAATTTTACCTCTTATTTTTCTGACCCATCAAAATGTGCAAATTTTCCTGACCCATCTAAGAGATGATCATTAATCACTGTCAATGCGTTTTCCAGGGAAACCCTTAAAAATAACTGGAGTGAGTCACCTCCTGCACAATGGGGGTTGAAAAACCAACAGTTGCTGGCCCCGTCATTCTAAGAACCCTCCACCTCTGAGTCAAGGCTGCTTAGAGGTTCACTGTGATGTACATTAAACAGCAAATGGAAGAGGCAGTATAAGATAGTGGGAGGCCCATGCGCTGAGAATCAGGGCTTCTATCTCCCTCTTGACTCTGCCATCAGCTAGTTATGTGACCCTAGGAAGTTCCTTTACCTTTCTGGTTCCTCGTGGAGTCCATGAAGGCCCTGGGGAGTAACAACAATTTACTGAATCAATAACATTACCCAACCTGGAGGACTGCCTGTAGGGGGCGTCCTCCAAATATTTGATGAACAGATGTGTTTGCCACCCACCAGCCTGCTGGCCAGTTAAGACCTTAAGATAGCTTATCCTTCTACATTCATCAGATTCTTTCTCAAAATTGGGTTTTAGTCCATGGGGGGGAGGGAGAAAATGAGAGAAAGGAGAGAGGGGCATAAACCAATGAACTCAAACATGCCATCGTGAAAAGAAAAAAAAAAAGCAGAAAGGGAAAGGAAAGGTAGTGGGGCTGAGGTTACCTCTTTCACAATTTTGCTCAACTGGTCTTCCCTTTGTCATAACTCAGTTAAATATACCACAGGGCATGTGGCCCAGTAGTTAATCGAGCAGAAAGAGAATGTTCCAAACTTGAATCTAGACTCGACCTCTCAAAAAAGTGATTTAGCCTCTTGATGCCTTGATTTCCTCCTCTATAAAAGGCTAACATTAGTACCCACCTCCGTGGTTTGTTTTGAGGACTTAAAACAATAATGCATGTTGTTTCGAGGATTAAAAGCATGGATTCATGTTAATAGCGCATGTTAAACCTTCTTCACTAAATACTCATGGAGGTAGGCTCCTGTCCGTACTAGGGAGGAATTCAACCCGAACCAGAGAGGGGCAGGCATCTAGAGCAGGAAGTGTCCTTTCAATAGGACAAATGCATTAAGGCATCAAGGCCTCAGAGTCACACCACGTAAAATGCGAAAGCGAGTTCTGTTCAATGATCGACCTTAGAGACATGCCTGGATTCTATTTATAAACCCAAGTAAGCCACAGGTGCCAAATTACCAGTGCTCTGAATACCTCCCCTGCCTAATGCCAGGTTAAGACTTAAGCTAGCATGAGACTCTCCACTGCCTGTGAGACGTGATCCTCACACTGCTTTCTGAAAGCTGCTGGTTCTTGACCATTGAGTTATTTTTTAGCTAAGAATAAAAAGTTAGACCAAAGCTCTTCACAAGTTAAATCACCCCCAAGAGGAGAGGTCAGCTGAGGCCTGGGGATCCCACCCTGCTCAGAGGGAATGGGGATAGAATGGGTGGGGTGTTTTCTTCTCAAACTACAACTTGGGATTTTGTGGGCAATGACAACGATGTGGGCTCAGCCCAAGAGCAACTGGAGCGTAAAGACGTTTGAGTATGAAAGAAAAATTAACTAACAAGGTTTTTTGTTGTTGTTTTTTAATATTGCATACAGTTCTTTTCTAGAGAACTAGTTAAATAAAATTCAAAGGCCTTGTCATGGCTTCAGTGTTCTACACTATCACACCCCTTCTCTGACTTCCTCTTCCTCTTTCCCTGGTTCCTCCCCAGTCCTCAGCAAACCCAATCCCTCTTTAATTGACTCCACCCTGCTTTTAGAAAATTCTCCTCAGATACCCACTTAGCTTGCTCCCTCACTTCATTTAGGTCACAGCCCAAAGGTAACCTTACCCGCAAATCCTCCCTGATCGTGCTATTTGAAAAGGCCACCCCCAGCCATCTTTGCGTCTCACTCCACTCTATTTCTCCTTCATAGCACTTAGCACCACCTATGGGTTAATATAAGGGAGGGAACTTGAAAAATTTGTTATGCTCCATGTGGTATCCACATAGAGTGCCCAACACACAATAGGCACTCAATAACTATTCCTTGAATGAATATACAAATGAATTTGTTGAGTGGGCAGATGAATGAATGGAGGAAGGAATGAGCATACAGTAATGTGGCAGGGCCACTAAGTGACTCTCTTATGGAAAGTGCATAATCATCATCCTACACATTTTTTTTTTTATGAAAGAGAGCATATAATAGAAGATTTGGCCATAACCATAATCCATTTGTGTTCTTACTTAGTCTTAAAAACTTGAATTCCTCTTTCAACCCATTGTGTGTAGAAAAGGACCTGGATGGGGTTGAAGAGACTGGGATTTGATCTTGATTCAGTCACTTCCATGGACATGATCTTCAACATGGCCCGTGACCACCTGGAATCGGAATGTGCTCATTTTCGAAGTGAAGCTGAAGCTCGCATCTTCAGAGGGGGGTCGGTGGAGAAAATTAAGTGAGATCTATACACAGAAGTCTTGGAGCTATACAGTGTGATGTAAGTGGGGGCTGTGGGTACTGGTGTTACATTGTAAAATATAGAGAGTGGCCTCCCCTTGAGAATCTGATCGTCCCTGAGCTGGGGGTGGGGAGGAGACTTTAGTCAGGACTATTTATCTCTAGAGGAGTGTTTTTTAAAACAAGGGGTCTTCATTCATTGGTGGGCTGTAAAATCAATTTAATAAGATTAAAACAAAATTTAGTATGCATTGATGAGAAAAGAATTTTTTAAATAGCAAAATATTTTATAAAACTCTTATTTTCATTTTGTAGATGTGTTTGTGATGTCATGATATAAAATAAATTTTTCACTGTGGGTCAAAAATTACTGACTTAAAAGCATGTATTGAAGTTCTGATGTGAGGTGATCAAGGCCTGAACTGAAGTGGGAGCTCTGAGAAAAAGAACCATAGCAACAATAACTATTATTATCTTACATAATTTTTGGCAATATGCCTTTGGGGTAAGGTTTATTGCATTATCCTAAGTCTTCAGACACTGAACAACAGCTCTTAAGACACAGAGCAAATAAATAGAAGAGCTTGTTGCCAAGCAAGTTTGTGTTCTTGGTTTCCCTGCTGACTCCAGATCCCATGGTCCAACCGCTAGGCTACCTGTCTCATCAGTACGGGACTGAGGAACATGGAAAGCTTAGAAAATGAGAAGTTGGTATTGACACTAAGGGCCCAGTCCCAAGAGGCTGAGAATGCTGGCACAAATGTCCAAAATGGACACATCGGCAGAGCAGATTGGTTTAGGCAAGGGAGTGGGGGAAAAACTTGAATTTGAAGCGATGGAGGGACACCCAACTGCGTCTAATTTTTAAGTCAGAAGAGAACTTCAAGGGTAGAGATGCCTCACACTCGGGTTTGCACATCTCTGGGTCAGAGGCAGGACCTGTCCTTCCCATGGAAAGGAGCACTTCCTGTGCCCAAGCCGGGCTGGCTGGCACCTGTGAGTCTGCATGTGCCACATCATGGCACCCATGTTCTCCGGACATGGGAGGACTGTGAGGGATCATCAGCCCTTCCTTGTGTATATACTGCCTCCCCAAATTGTAGTCTCCTACACAGAGGTCACAGAACATGCTAACGAGATCTTTCTTGTTCCACAGCCTCAGTCTCTGAAAGCCTCTCAAAGCTCCTTCAGCTGCACCCCCTTCAGGTTCAGAAGCATTCATTGGCCTCTCACTCGCTCCTGTGATCTGCTCGCCCTATGATTCTGCACACCTTCCCCACCCCTCTCAGCTTCAGTGTGAGCCTGGTACTTTCTGAAGGTGTGGGCACTGAGGAGGTTGCACCCTTTTGAAAACACCCCGACCTAGGGCAGCCATAGGTTAGGTATCGAATGCTGAAGATCAATGTCACGCCAAGAGCAAAAATGAAGGTTCGTATCAATTGCCGCAAAGAGAGGGCTGAGAGAAATTTGACACACAGAAGAGGAGAAGGCACAGATTAGAGGGATGTGGTTAAAGCCAAGGAATGTTGGCAGCTACCCGAGGCTGGAAGCAGCAAGAAACAAGTCCTTCTCCCTCCGGATACCTCACAAAGAGTGTGGCTGTGCTGACACCTTGACCTTGGCCCGGCTGAGGCTAACTTCAGACTTCTGGCCTCCGGAGCCATGAAGGACTAAATTCCTGCCATTTAAGCTACTACGTTTGTGATCATTCATGACAGCAGTGATGAGAAACTAACAGTCTAGAATGCCAAGGGATGTGAAAATGCCTACTGTAATAGATGGTACATAATAGACACATTTCTTGCTTGCAGGCTTTTCTCTGCTCCTTCCTTTCTTCACGCGTCTTCTATTTCTCTCACCCTCCTTTTGAAAAAAAAAAAAAATCCAGTCTGAAAGGTATAGAAAAAGGAGCACAGGCTTTAGAGTCTTTCCTCAAATTCCACCACCAATTGTTAGCCGGGCGTGGGCTAGTCACATCACCTCCCTCAGTTTTCACAGCTTCAAAATGGGCTCTTGCCACTCACTTTGTCTGGGTTCTTGTGAAAAGCAAAGGAGATAAAACACATCAATCTTCCTATAGTTTGTTTGCATCGGGTACCCATTTATCCTGCAGATCCAAATTTCCTTATTAGGGGAAAGAAGAAAATGAAAGAAAAAAAATAATAATCACACACACACACACACACACACACACACACACAAACTACTTAAATTCTGTGGGGGAATTAAGCCTGATCTTTTTCTCCATAGGCATCTGCCACAGGGAGCATATGAGAAGGAAATAAATCTCCTCTTTCCTCTAGTCTTCAACCTCAGGTGCTTTGGGAAGTGTGTGTTTGCAAGTCCGACTTTTAAAGACATTTTTTTTTTTTTAAATAGAACATGGTCCCTAAACACAAGCCCACCTCTTCATCCAGTGCCTCACACAAAAACAGCATTATGAGCCAACATAAAGGAAAAACCTTCTGAATTCCTGCCAGTCTCCAGTTGGATGGGATTTTCGCCAATTATGAAAGCATGTATGGTGTGCACCTTAGAGCCGACTTCAGGACATGGACCCAGGTAAGATGTGACTCCAGGGTACTGAAGGTCATTGTCCTCTCACACAGCTGTGCACTGGGCTTGTCAGCCCTTTCCTCCCATTGCTCCACTCAACCAACCCCCAGTGAGCTTGAATACATGCCAGAGGCTACTGGCCTCCGGCAACACTGTGTTCTGGATCCTACTTCTATCTTATCCACACTACCTAATTTTCATGCAGAGTTGCAAAGAAGCCGTCAAGAGGCATAAAGATTCTCAAAAATTGGGGAAATGTAGAAAGCACTAAAAATTCATGAGACTCACCAAATACCAAATTAGTGCTCCTTGCCCTCAGCAAATCTCTCAGCAAAGACATGCATATTTATAGAACACTGGTCTTCCTATAGCATCTCCCACTTCAAAAGTGATTCTGTTAAACTGTGGCAGAATTCCCTGCTAGACAACCATGTCTGCATTCAATAGCTTTTTTGGAGGGAGGTTATAAAACAGATAAGCAGCTCTACTGGAGTCATAACATAGCAAAAATCTAGTCAGACCGCTGTGGGGGTGGGGGGGTGAAAACCCTGAAATTTACCCTACCCACGTTAAAAAGGGAGACTCTCAGGGAAGGGAAAAAAAAAAAAAAAAAGAAATAAAAGAAAAGAAAAAGAAAAAAAGAGCAGTCTCTGGCTTCCTTAAATATCTCCCTGTATTTAATTTCACTGAAAACCACGCTTCTGGCCCCGCTGTGCCTGCAGCCCTTCTCATTACCTCCAGCAATTTACATTGCATCTTTTTTGAACTCTGGATTCCCGGACAGACTTGAGTGTGGTGCGGCAAATTAGTGAATCATAAAAATTAGAACTGGAAAAGGCCTCTGGGGTCACAGGGTTATCCTCTGCCAATTCGAGATGGTTCTCTGTGGTTTGTTCCTGAGTGCTTTGTTCAAACTGCTTTCAAGTCCACAATACATCCCACAGGGAGGGAGAGAAAGAACAACAACAACAAAAATGTCTCTTGCCCATCCATTTTCCTCGCCAGCCCAGCCCAGCAGAGAGAGAAGCCTGTGGCCACCGGGAAAGAGGGGGTGAATCATGGGATATGAGGGTGGAAGGCACTTCAGAGGGCATCTAGGCCAACATCAAATTGCACAAATAAGGAAAATGGGGTTCAGGGAGTTTCATGCGCAAGCCTGCAGGGATTGCAGGAGACCCGCGACCAGGAAAGCAGGGCATGGCCCATCGAAGGTGCTCAACAAATATTGGTTCCATTCCCTTCTTCAGATCATCTCCAGCCTTATATTAGAGTTTGTTGCAGACACACACTAAACTGTGCCTTGGGGGTGGGTCCTCCGTTTTATTTATTTTTATATCCCTACAGGGCCGAGATCAGGGCTTCATATGCAGAAGATGGCTCAGTTAGTGCTGGTCATGTTGAATTAACTTACTACAGAAATGGTCTTTCTTCCTTATACAAATCTCACTAGCTTGTACCTGTGTGGGTCCCTGCCCGCACCTTCCAGTCCTTGGAATGGCAGGTGTGCACCACAGGAAGGTGGGTGTAGGGTCAGTGTGAGCAGAGCTCTCTATGGATTGCACCAGAAATGGACAGAACTGCCCTGGGAGGCTGTTGGGCAAAGCTAGAAACCGGGCAGAGACATAAAGGAGGGGACTCAGGCATCTGATTGAGGTTTAGAGTGCTGACCTCTGAGGTCCTGCCCCACCTTCAAGCTTTTAGACTCTATGATATGAAAGAGCTTTATTTCCAAATGCACATAAGGTTTCAACTAGTTGAATCCCTTAAAAGTCAAAACTCTCTCAAGACAGATCCCCACAGTCTCTCACCCTTATAAATCAAAGACATCAAAATATGGCTCCAACCGTGGACACGGCGAAAGAGTTGTCCCCAAAGTTTTCTCCCAAACGCACCCCTTGATCTAGCTTAGAGACTTCAAAAGTAATCCCCTAATACACTTTTTAAAACCTCATTTAACATAGTCTACGGTGGAATTAGTTCTCTGAGTTAGTTTGGCAGAGAGATGAAATCACATCAAATCCATATTCATTATAGACATCCCGTATGTCATCTACGAGGATGGATGGCAGCTCTGGTGTGGGAGAAAGGGTGCAGCAACAGAAAGACTCCAGGGTTTATGGAGACCTGTCTGCTGCCTTCCTGTTTCACCTCCTTTTAATTGATTCATCCCCAAATGCTGGGCAGCCAGGGAGATTCATCCATTCCAGCTGAAACCCTTCCATGCTTAATTCCACCCTGCCCACTCTTAGCATGAGCCTGTTATGCCCAGATAGGCCGTCCAAAACATTTTAAAATTTTTATGTGCTGCTTTGAAAATTCACTTATTTAAAACTGGTGATGCTACTATAGAAAAATTATGAAATGTAGATAAGCATCAGAAAAACTCCTAGCTCCTGGAGAGAATTCCTACGCGTATCTAGCATATAAGCTTGAAAGCCTTTTTTTTTCCCCCTCCCTCGCAGTCCTTCAGAGCAATGGGGAAGAGGGTACTCAGAAAATAACTGTGTTACCAAGACTCTACTGGGAGTACTGGGAGTCAGCTGTACCTTCTAGGTCTTAACCACAATCTTGAACACATAGAAAAACCGAGAGTAAGAGTGTGTGGAAAAAACTTACAGAAATGATAGAGGCTGTTTCAGACAGAACATCCTCCCCTGTGCTGGGAGCAGGGGGTAGGAAGAAGGGACAGGGACAGCCTTCTAACCTAAATTGGTCAGACTTCCAATCACGATAATCACAGCTACCATTTACTGAACATTTACAACGTGCCAGGCATCCTTCATCTCATTAAGTTGAGGTCTTCTTTTTTTTTTTTGAGACTTCATTTACTCATTTCACAGAAAGAGCATAAGCAAGGGGAACAGCAGAGGGAGAAGGAGAAATGGGCTCAATCGCCGCACCCTGGGATCATGACCTGTGCCAAAGGTAGACGTTTAAGTGACTGAGCCACCCAGGCACCTCAAGTTGGTATCTTCCAAGAGCCTTCTCAAGGGTGTTACTGAAAAGTCTAACAACTGGCTAGTTTGAGGGTAAAGCCCTGACTTGTATTATCTGCCATTTTTCTATGGTATAAATATTACCAATCCAAGCAATAACTCCGAGTTGGAAAGGGTCTCAGGAGCACAACATCACATAGTGTTTCTACCATTCAGACCTAATTGTCTCAAGTTACCTCAAGAACATGGATATAGTGAAATGCAGGGTCATAATTAGGAGTTGTAAGCTTTGTATATTTCTTACTTATTTTTTTTAAGATTTTATTTATTTATTTGACAGAGATCACAAGTAGGCAGAGAGGCAGGCAGAGAGAGAGAGAGAGAGGAGGAAGCAGGCTCCCTGCTGAGCAGAGAGCCCAATGCAGGGCTCGATCCCAGAACCCTGGGATCATGACCCAGGCTGAAGGCAGAGGCTTTAACCCACTGAGGCACCCAGGTGCCCCTCTTACTTATGTTTTAAATATGATTTATTCAATGCAAAGTTTGTAAGTTTAATTTTTATTCATGGTTGTGTTTAGCAATTAGCTTGCAAAATTCCTGAAAAGTCATCAGTTGGTTCTTGTGAACCAGCATGAGTGAGCTAGCTCCCACACACCATAGGGTTTTCCTCAGCCACCCTTCCTCCAGTGCCATCTAAGCAGAATCTGATTCCTGAGCTTTTGTTTGACCTAGATTTCAGTTTTGTTTTTATATCTTCCACCCTCAAGACATTCTTCCACTCCTCCTCTTCTGATCTTGGCTTCCCAGTGACAGGAAAGGCTGGGGTGGGGAAGGGAAGCTAGCGGTTTAAGGCAAGTTCAAAGGCCATGCTGTCAACATCATAGCTACTAGCCACATGTGGCTACTGAGCATTTGAACTCTGGGTAGTCTGAATTGAGATGTTCTAAAATCATAAAATATACACAGGATTTTGAAGACCTAGTTCAAAAAAATATGAAATATCTCATCAACACTTTCATCTTGACAACATGTTGATTGTATTTTATGTTGAGTTTAAAAATACATTATAAAATTAATTACACCTGTTCTTTTTCTTTTTCTTTTTTTTTTAAAATACACCTACTGGAAAATCTTAAAGTACAGATATGGCTTGCCTTATCTCCCTATTGGACACCAGTGCTCTGGAGAATGACCCAGAATCAAGGATAATCTCAGGCTAACCCCAACTTACTTAGAGCTGATTATGAAGAACAGTATGAACAAGAGCCAGCATGTGCTAGGACAAAGCCAACAGCACATGGCTGTGACTTCACACCATCTGAACTTCTTACTGCATTACTGTCCCTAAGCCCAGCAACATTCAACTAGATCTAAGGAGAAAGCTCTGAGGACAGCTGGACTCAAGTTATATCCCTGAGTAGGTTTTAAACACTTGCTGTGTGTTAGCCCTGAGCAGAGTCCACAACAGACAGAGGCACAGGAGTACAAAAGAAACACACCCTAGGCTACATTGGCCAACTTGCTTTCTGATGTAGGAGAATTTCAGGGGAGAAAGGAAACTCTGTCCAACAACTGTTGCTTAAATAATTAAATAGTCATATGCCCCAAAATGAAACCTTATCCCTACCTTCACACCACAAACAAAAATTAACTCAACATGGGTCACAGACCTAAAACCTAAAATGACCAGACTTTTAAAGAAAACATGAGGGAATGTATTTGTAACCTTGGGTTCGGCAGAGATTTCTTAAGTATGACACCAAAAGTACATCCACAAACAAACAAAAATTACAGATTGGACTTCATCAAAATGAAGAACTTCTGCTCTTCTAAAGGCATCATTCAGAAAGAAAGAAAGAAAAAGACAGGCTCCACACTGGGAAAAAATTTGTGAATCATATATCTGAGTAAGAACTTGTATCTATATTACATAAAGCACTCTCAAAACTTAATAGTAACAAAGGAAACGACCCTTGGGTTATGGACATTAGGGAGGGTATGTGCTATGGTGAGTGCTGTGAAGTGTGTAAATCTGGTGATACACAGACTTGTACCTGGGGCTAATAATACATTATATATTAATAAAATTTTTTTTAAAAAAAGGAAACGACCCAATACAAAAACGGGCAGGTGATTTAAACAGATACTTCACCAAAAAGGATAAATGAATGAAAAGGTGTTCAACATCATTAGTTATTCAGAAAATGTAAATTAAAACCATAATGAGATTCCACTAACTGCTACAAGCCTATTAGAATGTCTAAAATAAAAGGACTGACCATAGCAAGTGTTGTCAAGAATATGGAACAACTAGAACTCTCATGCAATGCTGATGGGAAAGCAAAATGATACAACCACTTTGGAAAACAATTTGGCACTCTCTCAAAAAGTCAAACATACACCTGCTGTATAATCCATCCCAATCATAGGCATTTACCCAAGAAAAATGAAAGTATATATCTGTACAAAGACTTATATAGGACTGTTCCTTGCAGCTTTATTTGTAATAGCCAAAAAATAAAGACAACCTAAGTGATCATCAATTGAATAAGGCAACAGATGTCTATATCCATATGATGGAATACTACTTAGCAATAAAAAGGAATTGACTAAATATATATAACTATATGTATATAAAACTAGATAAAGAGGTAACTGTACACACACACACACACGTCAATATGGTTGAATCTCTGAATAATTCACTAAATTAAAGAAGCCAGACAAGAAATAGAGTACATACTGTATGATTCCATTTATATAAAATTCTAGAAAATGCTAACTAATCTCTAGGGACAGAAGCAGATCGGCGATTGCTTGGGAATGAGGGGAATGGGGAGAGCCATGAGAAAGGAATGATAAAAGGGCACAAGGAAACCTTTTGGGGCAGTGGATATATTCATTAGCTAGATTGTGGTGATGTTTCCATCAATGTATACATACGTCAAAACTTATCAAATCATATATTAAACATGTGGTTTATTGTCAATTATATCTAAAAACAAGAAGTGGAGGTGGGGAAGGGAAAGAGAAGGAGGAGAGGAAGAATAGAAGGAAGAAGGAGGTACAAGGAATGGCACCTGACCTTAGGGAACTAGCAATAGAAATTGTGTAATCAAGATTCACTGTGGCTTTCCCTGTACACCAGTGAATGGACAGTGGCTCCAGAGTTTCTATAGAACAGGGGTTGAAGGAGCATACCAATGGATGAAAATAGTCCAGGGTACTTCCTGACACTTATCTTGAAACTGAGTCTGTATAGAAAACTGTTAGGGCTTTTATGTTTGTTGAGTGGTTTGGGGGGGGGGTTGTTTGTTGATTTTTTTGAGTGTTTTGTGGGTGCTTATGAGGATTATGGCGAGTATTTTGTGGGTGTTCTGGGAGGGAGGTTTATGGGGCTCTGTTGCTGTTGTTAACTCTGCTAAGAATCCTACCAAGTAAACAAGAAGGATTCCTTTTAGGATCTGGTCCCATACCACCCAAAACCATGGCCAACCCTCAGCAGGCTTCCCACCTCTGTCTAGCATTCTTCTGCCCTTTCCTATCTTCACTCCTCCTGGTCACCTTGTCTGAGTGCCCCGTGATGATCTCTGTTCTCATCTAGTCTCACTGAGGAATTAGTGCCTGGAAAATGCTTGTCGTTATTTCTCTCAACAAGAGAAATGACCTACAAATGTAGGTCAACAAGACCTACATTTTTAAAGATCGATAGAACAGAAAGACCCCAAAACATTCACGCCTAGAGAGGACAGTTCAGATTCTATTAGGGCTTGTGGAACCTTTCTACCACATGAAACAATTGCCTGCCATCACCTCTCACCTTCTGCAATTATGAGTCAGGGGACCTCTGCTCTCTGGTTATTGGTCTGCTGGTAGAAGGAAGCTGAGCTAATTTCTGACCTCCCCTCAACTTAAATACTCAAGAAAGAGCAGGTGGTGAGAAGGCCCTGGAATGCTGCTGCTTGTTGGAAACCCAGTCGTGCTGTCCACCACAAAGTTGCACCTGAAACGGTGAGTTCCAGGCTGAGAAGTGGGGAACACACCCAATGTCCTATGAAGGACACACTCCAGAGAGACCATGCCTGCCAAAGGATGACTTGGAGTCCCCCTGGAATGGGATCCTTCTTCCCTCTAGGGAATAATGCTGGGGACACATCAGCTCTACAGGGGCTACAGCTAGAGGATGAGCCAGGACCTCAACTCAGAGCTCCCTGCATTTTGAGATGGCACATGTTAGCCCCTCAAGAAACCCCTCTGGAGTTTGACTCTCCCAGGGCTGGCTGAGTCCCAAGTCAGAACCCGGTCAGAGACACAGAACAACAACGTTGTTGTCTAGAGTGATTTGACCAGTTCTTTAATTCTTTCAGAAAACTTAACACAGGATCTGGTAATCTCAGCTGGAGGAACACTAAAAGTATTCTTGCCCAACCACCTCCCCAGCACATCAGTCTCTGAGGCAACGTCCCTGAGAGGCGGCTGTCTGGTCTTCACCTGAATGCGCCCAGTGACAGATTTCTTTTCAAACAAGCTCTGATTGTTAGAAAGTCCTTCCTTATATGTGCAGCTGTGAAAAAGAATGAGGAAATTCTCTTTGTACTGATGTGGAAAAATCTCCAAGATACACCATCAAGTGAAAACAAAAAAACAAAACAAAACAAAACAAAAAAAAAAACAAGAACTGGTGCTGAACCATGTGTACACTACACTAACTTGGGGATATTTTTAAACAAAAAAAATAAGAATTGATATTTATGTCTGCTTGTATGTGTACTAAGAAACTCTGAAATAACACACAAGAAACCTGTTAAGATAATGGCTATTTATGGGGGAAAGGGGAGAATGAAGCAGAAGGTAATAAGAGCTAACATGTACATGAAGTCACTACATACCAGGGACTATTCTAAGTACTTTACATAGAGGAACTCATTGAATCCTCACAGCAGCCCTACACTGTTATCCTTATTTTTTCAGACGAAGCAGCTGAGGCTCAGAGAGGGTAAAGAACTTGTCTGAGGTCACACAGCTAGTAGACAGCAGGGCTGGGATACAAACCCAGGCCACCGCACAGTTTCAGATATTGTGTTCTTAAGGACCATGCTATACTATCCCTACCAGAGCACAGGGGTGGAAGGGAGGCTTTTGCCTGTATTCATATTTGTTTTTATACTTCATTGGTTGGTTGGTTGGTTGGTTGGTTGGTTGGTTGGTTGGTTGGTTGGATGGTTATTTATTTAATTATTTGGTTGTTTCGTTGGTTGGTTGGTTGGCTGGCTGGTTTGTTTCTAAACCATGTGAACACATTATATAATACACAGAGGTTTCTCTGGTTACTGTGAGGAGACAATGTTTGAAGCAGTGGGGAAGAGAAGGCAGTTTGAGATTAAAAAGAAATATAATTTCTTCCTTAAGCTGAGCAAAATCTCTGCTTCCTTAAAGATTTTTGCTTTTTGGTCCCAAGTCTCTAGGCAACTATCTATCAGGTCCTGCTAACTGGACCCTTTCTCAGAAATGGAAAAGGACATTTGCCATTCTTTCTGTTGATCCCTGGATGTCCTGGGATTCCATACCCTTTGCCATACTGGCCAGTCTTCTCCAAATATGTGCCAGGGTATCAGTCCTCTTAAGCATAAGGCCCTGAACAGAACACAGTTCTACAGCTCTGCTCTGGCCCATATGATTATCATCTCCCTTGTTTTGAGAACTGTATTTCTACCACCGCAGCCAATGTTTCCACTTGTCTTTTCAGAATCCTCATTTCTTCACTGTAGTTAACTTAAATGTTCCACATTTATTTCCGCCTATTTTGCTCTTCCCGATTCCTGAGTAGTATAGTTGTTTTCTGAGTCCATGTATGGAATGTTAAATCTCTTCCTATTAAACTTTATTTTGTTAGTTTGTTTGACCTATTGGTCCAGCCTGCCTCAATTGGATCCTGTCTCCATTTCCCAAAATAGTCAAGCTCCCTCCCAGCCTCACACATAAGACAAGTTTCCATCTGGCAGATATGGAAACTGATGCCCAGAGAGGGATCTTCCTCCCTATGATCTCACAAACATTGGTGCCAGGGAGATGACTGAATCAAGAGCTACTGTCCTCTCCTCAGTGCCCATTCCAGGAAGCCCTGGTGTCACAGCCCAGTGCCTTCCAGAACTCCAGCCTACAAGCATTACATAGGCCCCTGGCTGGGTGCTGTCTCCCCAGCATTCAGCTCTAGCACCTTCTACCAGAACAGGGAAAGAGTCCGCTCAGGTAGTCCCACAATTGGGTGTTGTCATTGAGAAGAGAAGGCCATCATGTGCACGGCACATGTTCAAAGTTTGGCTGGTGATTATAGCAGCTTAAAACATCATGTTCTAGATTAGCTGCTTGGGGTTTTCTGAAGCTTGTGCCGAAATCAGAGATGCCATGGGGATGACATCTTCTTTATCTGTGAAGTGATGTGATGTGAAGCTATTCAACAAGCAATCCCCAGAGACCACAAACCAAGGAAGCAATCCAGGAATTCCACTCTCACCCGCCCGCCTGCCCGCCTGCCTGCCAGATGTGCAGGTTGAAGTGTGTTTTGACGCTCCACATGTCTTCTCTCCAAGAGACGAGATCAGGCAACTATTTCAAAGATGAGTCAAAAAGTATGTGGTGTTGAGGGTGGGGGATGCCTACCCCTTATGCTGGTAGCATGTCTGATTGGGTGAGGTGGGTGGAAAAAGCGAAAACAGTGAAATTCTCAGGATTCATTAATCTGTGGTCATGAAGAACCCCCAGAAAACACAGCAGAGAAGACAGAAAGCACAATTGGGCATACCCAAGGTCTCTAGTACCCCAGGTCATGGGAGAAGTCAGGAAAGCACAAGCGGCAATGAGTGACACCTCAAGAACTGAAAATTGCCTTTGTGTTGGGGAGGTACCAATAAAACCTGAAGACCAGCCCTCTCAAGGACGTGGTGGGTTTGTTTGATGTGTGGGACACATCTCAGTATCTAAGTCTTAGATGTCACCAGGAACTTGGACTTTACTGGAGGGGGTAGAAGTTATAATGAAGCTCACTAATCTAGAGCCCAAGACGGTAGCCTCCAATTCTGAGCAAGGCTTATTGGAGGGGCTTCTGAGCATTACCTCTGAGCCAACCTCTGTTTCCCCATTTTGGTGGTGACTATCGGGAGGGCAGGAGGCAGTGTAGAAGAGATGATCAGTGATCTCCATCCTGCCTGCCTGCCTGAAGTCCTACAAATACAAAGACGATAACATCAGGACATTCTTCTGAATTACTTCAAAGAAAGACAGAGAATAAATAGGAAACTTTGTTATTATGATGAAATTTGTAAAACTGCCTATGATTTCTGAAATTCTAAAACACAATATTTTCTCAACTATGTAACAGTCTTCACCTTGTCAAAACACTCAACAGAAAGTCCCCACGATTCCATCATGGGAAACTAAATCATTCCTGGAAAAGTAGAAAGGCCTCTAATATATGCCCTTCTGACCCCAGACCAGGAGCAGGTTAGTGCGGGAAGTTATCTCAAGTATGTTCAGTTGTGAACTGGGTGCAGCTGGCATCTCTTAACGGATGAAACTGGTTCCAAGAATGAGTCATCCTGATTATACCCTTGGGACATCATTCATAAATATCATCTGTCCCCAAAGACTTCCAAAACACAGGAGTCATGGCAAAACACAGACACACACGCACACACATATACATGTAAGCAAGGTTTCTAACAATCGGGCCATTGTTCACAGCAGAAAAACCAGGCACACCCTTCATCTAAGATAAAAAGAAAATGCAAAAAGCAATCAAATGAAATCCATCTTGCCTAACCTGAAAAACGACAGTTGGACTAAAACATTGTCTATGATCCATTTTTGGCAAGCCACCTTTCCGGGGAACATTTCAGCAAGCAGAACAGCTTCTCAGGCCAGCCCTCACCTAGGTGAGAAGAAAGTGCTCCCTGCCACCTGACCCATGCCCCCTTTTGCCCCAGTCAGTCCCATCCTCTCTCAAGGAGCCCAGCATCTGGTTAATGAAACTGCCTTCTCTCCTATAAAACATATTCTTAGAAAAGTAGATCTCTTTTTGTTCTCCCTTTAAGTAACAGAACTTCAGAAATGTTCACTTCAGCATCTGGGGCACGTGCAAGCCCACAGAGACTGGGTAAGGTAAAGCAAAGGGGAGATGTATAATATTGTCTCCAACTCCCTGAGGAAGAGGCTGTGGTCCACCCATTCAGGGTATACCCTCCCTCTGCCCCCCTCCATTGTAGCACAGAACAGAAAGTCTCTAAAGGCCTAGCCCCTCGCCATGGATACTTGGCCCCACTGTGGCCTTGTATGCCCCTAGAAAATTCCCCTAAGGTTGCCCTTCTATAGAAAGACTTGAGAAGAGTCAGCGGGCCACACAATGTGAGGCCAGATGCAGCATATACTCATCCTCACTGAGCCTGCAGCATGGGGTAGAAGTTGAGAGATTTCAGACTCGGTACTCAAACGCTGGGGTCCTTGGTAGGCTCAGGAACCATCTTGTGCATGTCCTAGAGAGATGCACATTAAGTTCTGATCGCACAGTCCCTCTGCACCCCTCTTCTCTCCACTGCATTTCAAGACTTAGGAGCTAACTGGAGCCGGAACTGCTCCTGTGAAAACCCAAGTGTGGCCATGCCCTACACCCTGCCAGAAGATGTCACCCCACATGAATTCTACCTTTGAATCTGCAAGTTCAAAACATTCTTGTGAACACAAAGATAGAGAAAAGAACATGGAGAGAAGCGGGAAGGAGAGGAGATGGAGGAGAAAAGAAAAAAGAGACAGAGACTGAGGTGGAGGAAGAGGGGAAAAGAGAGAAGGAAGGGAGGCCACCAGGGCTGGAAGTAACTTTCTAAAATGAGTCCAGCCAAGCCACTAATTTTTTTTTTCTTAATTTCTTCAGTGGTTATAGATCCATAGCATTTTGTATTTATTCTGAGTCAATTTTGGTAATATGATAGAAAGTTGTCCATTTAAATTTTCAAATTTATGCCATAAAATTATTCAAGATAGACCTTATTTATAATTCTATCCCTTTTTTCCTGATTTATTCATGCCTTCAGCTCTATCTTGCTTGAATTTGCCACAGAGTTGTCTTTCCAAAGGACAGGATTTTGACTCCAGCAATTCCCTCTTGAAACTTTGTTTCTATTTCTTGGAAGTCATGTGCATACTATTATCTTTCCCTTCCTTCTGCTTTTTTTTTTTAATTTTTTAATTTTTTATTTTTTCAGCATAACAGTATTAATTATTTTTGCGCCACACCCAGTGCTCCATGCAATCCATGCCTTCTCCAATACCCACCACCTGGTTCCCCCAACCTCTCACCCCTGCCCCTTCAAAACCCTCAGGTTGTTTTTCAGAGTCCATAGTCTCTCATGGTTCACCTCCCCTTCCAATTTCCCTCAACTCCCTTCTCCTCTCCATCTCCCCTTGTCCTCCATGTTATTTGTTATGCTCCACAAATAAGTGAAACCATATGGTAATTGACTCTCTCTGCTTGACTTATTTCACTCAGCATAATCTCTTCCAGTCCCATCCATGTTGCTACAAAAGTTGGGTATTCATCCTTTCTGATGGAGGCATAATAATCCATAGTGTGTATGGACCACATCTTCCTTATCCACTTGTCCTTTGAAGGGCATCTTGGTTCTTTCCACAGTTTGGCGACCATGGCCATTGCTGCTATAAACATTGGGGTACAGATGGCCCTTCTTTTCACGACATCTGTATCTTTGGGGTAAATACCCAGTAGTGCAATGGCAGGGTCATAGGGAAGCTCTATTTTTAATTTCTTGAGGAATCTCCACACTGTTTTCCAAAGTGGCTGCACCAACTTGCATTCCCACCAACAGTGTAAGAGGGTTCCCCTTTCTCCACATCCCCTCCAACACATGTTGTTTCCTGTCTTGCTAATTTTGGCCATTCTAACTGGTGTAAGGTGGCATCTAAATGTGGTTTTAATTTGAATCTCCCTGAGGGCTAGTGATGATGAACATTTTTTCATGTGTCTGATAGCCATTTGTATGTCTTCATTGGAGAAGTGTCTGTTCATATCTTCTGCCTTCTGCTTTCTTTACATTTAATCTTGCATTTCTCCCAACTTCCTAGGATGAACACTTCCTTCTCTGAGGTAAAGATTTTTTTCTTCTCTAGTTGTAATGTCCACTCTCACCCAGATGATCACAGACCACATTAAGTCTCTTTTGGATCAGTTTCTCTTACAAGCATATAGGGAAACAGCATGCCAGCAGGCTGGGATCAGACACGTCTCTCCTGTGGGGGTCCTCATGATAATTCAAGGCCTAGTCTTTCATTTTTAAAATGAGGGTATTTAGGCCAAAGTGAGAAGTAGTTTGATAAATATCAATAGCAAGTCAGCAGCAGTGTCTGATCTAGACCCTAAGTCCTCTGTCTCCTTGCTATGCTGTCTTAAATGGAAAACCAAGTGGCAAGTGTTTAAGCATGAAGTTTACCTCCATACTATTATATGGTCTTTGACTCTACTTTGGTTTCTTCATCTATCAACTATAAATAAAACCCTGCTTTCGACCATCCCAGATTCCAGGCATAAGAAGAAAAGAGCCACTTATACTTAAGTTGTCTGTGTGCGCAAGATACTGTTGGTGATCATCATTAAAGACCATCCTTGCTCATGATGGGGTCTGACTGAGGTCAAGATGTCTTGGTTTGCCCCATCTGTGATCTCAGCATTTATTACCCCAAATGAATCCGAAGATGAGTTTCTCACTGATAACAGACTTCTAGATCTTCAAATCATGTCAGTGGATACAGCAGGTATCCATAAAATTTAATAAAGAAAGAAGAAATTTTGCTATGTTTTGATACCTTTGTTGTTGGAAGGGCCAGAGGAAATGGACTCACATTTATTTGGGGCCAACTTCATGTCAAATACTTCCACATGACTTTTTTATAGTATATATCTTTATGGGAAGATTTTTACTTACCAATTTAAATTTCTTTACTTGTTATGGATTTATTCAGATTTTCTATTTCTTCTCCAGTTGGTTTTGATATTGATTCCTTCTAATAATTTATCAATTTCATTGGACTTGTCTAATTTGTTGGCACATTATTCATAGTATCCCCCCAATTCTTCTAGTTTCTTCAAAGTCATTACTAATTTTGCTGATTTTTGTTTTTTCCCTTCATTCCTTGGTCAGTCTAGCTACAGGTTTGTCAATGTTATTGATCTTTTCAAAGAATCAACTTTGTTACATTGAATTTCTCTATTTTTCTTCTATTTTCTATTTTGATCATTAATATTCATTCTTTATTATTTCTTTCCTTCTGCTTATTTTGAGTTTAGTTTACTCCTCATTTTACAGTCTTTTAAACTCTAAGCTAAGGTTAGTATTTGAGATCTTTCATCTTTTCAAATATAGTACTTAAAGCTATAAATTTCCCTCTAGAAGCACTATAAGTCGGTGGAGTTAGGACCTGTGAAAATCAGCTTCTCCATAAAAGCAACAAGAACACTGGCAGAAATGACAAAATCAATTTTTTGGGAGGTGGAATTTGTTAACAATCTAAGGACTATTAATGACTTTTAGAATAAGCATTCACACATTTGCAAGAAAGGAAGTTAGAACTTCGAGAGGGATTGCACTGAATCTGTAGATCAGTAAGAGGAGTATTATCATCTTAACAATATTAAGCTTTCTGATCCATGAACACAGGCTATCTTTCCACTTATTTGGGATCTTCTTTAATTTCCTTAACAATTTTTTTTTTTTTTTTTTTTTTTTTTTTTTTAGTTTTCAATATATAAGTCTTTTATTTCCTTTGTTAAATTTATTCCTTGGTTTTATTAAATTTATTTCCTTGGTTAAATTTATTTCTTGGTTTTGATTTTATTATAAATGGAATTATTTTTCTAATTTCATTTTGGATTGTTTGTGGCTAGTAAATAGAAATACAACTGATTCTTATATATTGATATTGTATCCTATAAACTTGCTGTATTTGTTTATTAATTTTAAAAATTTTTTTGTGGATTCCTTAAGATTTTCTAAATACAACAGCATGTCATGTGAAAATAGGGAGAGTTCTATTTTTCTTCCCAACTGGGCGAACTTTTTTTTTTTTCCCTTGCCTAATTGTCCTGGCTAGACTTCCTGGTACAATATTGAATAGAAGTGGTGAGAGCAGATAACCTTGTCTTGTTCCTGACTTGAGGGATAAAAATTTCAGTCTTTCACAACTAAGTTTTATTTTAGCTCTAGGTTTGCCTTAGATGCCCTTTATCACTGGTAGGGATATAAAATGGTGAAGCTGCTTTGTAAACTATTTGGTAGTTCTTTAAAAGTTAAACATAGAATTACTATATAACCCAGCAATTCCACTCTTAGGCATAACCCCAAATAATTGAAAACCTGTGTCCACACAAAAACCTGAATATTCATAGCAGCATTATTCATAATAGCCAAATAGTGGAAACATCCCAAATGTCCATGAATTGAGGACTAAACTAAATTGATGATGACATCAACTAAACTGATGAATAAACAAAATGTGGTGTATCCATACAATGCATTATCCAGTCACAAAAAGAAATGAAATACTAACACATGGTACAACATGGATGAATATTTAAGACACACAAAGTGAAAGAAGACAGACATGGAAGGTCACATGTCATATGATTGCATTTGACTGAAATCTGAAAAGCAAGCAGTTCATAGAGACAGAAATTACATCAGTGTTTTCAAGAGAATGGGGAAAGGGGACAATATGGAATAACTGGTAATGGGTATAAGGTTTCTCTCTGGAATGATGAAATGCTCTAAAATTAGTGGTGGGGTTTGCAAAACTATGATATATACTAAAAACCACTGAATTATACACTATAAAAGGGTAAATTTTATGGTATGTGAAGTACATCTCAATAAAGCTGTTTATAAACAAATTTCCTTCTAAGTACTTCAGCTGCATCATATAAATTTTAGTGATGTGGTTTTGTTTTCATTCAGTTAAAAATATTTTCTAGTTTCTCTTGGGATTTCTTATTGACCCATGGGTTATCTAGACATGCATTGTTTAATTTTCAAATATTTGGAGGTTACCCATACTTATTTATGTTGTTAATTTCTAATGTAACCTCATCACGTTCAGAGAAATGGCTTTATATTATTTAAATATTTTTTTCTTAAAATTTATTGGCACTTTGCTTTATGACCTTGCATATGGTCTGTCCTATAGAATTTTCTGTGTATGCTTAAAAAGAAGCATATTCTTCTAATATTGAGCAGAATGTTCTATAGAATGTGCCAAGTTGGCTGTTAGTGTTAATCAAGCCTTCCAATATCCTTGCCAATTTCCTGTCTGGTTATCTACCAGTTCTTACGAGTGGGGTATTAAAACCTCCAACTATCTTTGTTAAATTTGTTGAACTATCTATTTCTCCCTTCAGTTCTATCAGTTTTTTCTTCATATATTTGGGATGCTGTTTTTAGGTGTGTATAAGTTTTTAACTTTTATATCTCCCTGGTAAACTGACCCAACAACTATCAGTATGAAATATTCCTCCATGTCTCTAATAATTGTTTTTTGTTTTAAAGTCTATTTTGTCTTTGAATATAGCTCTCTTATGGTTACTGTATCTAAGTCATATCTTTTTCCAATTCTCCACCTACATCTAAATCTCCCTTAATTGTTTAAAGACACAAGATGCCAGCAATTTAAAGAACCTCATACATCTCAAAAAATCAGATTAGGAGTCAGCACTATCCTCTGGATAGCTCAGGTGACGTTGTCTATTTTGGTCATGATACAGATACAAATTGCATCTATTACATACAACCCATGTTCCAGGAGCCAAGAAATTTTCTACCATCTTTCAAATTTAATTCTAATAGCACTGCTGGGAAGGAGTGAAGCCTAGACATGACCATTCTGAAGATGTGGAAGCTGAGACTCAGAAAAACATCTCAGTTTTTAAGGAGTAGAGGTAGGATTCAAACACAGACATCAGATACTCAAGTCTGTATCAGACACAGTGCAATGTCCTCCTTCAACTGGGATATTATCTAGCTAAAATAAACTGGGAAATGTGGAAAGAGCCCTGAGAAAATTCATAAGAATAATGAAAGATTTTGAAATACAAATCGAAAGAGAGAAATTTAATATTTGGGATTTTTGATATAAAAAGAAAATAGAATAACAATATTTAATATAAAAAGTGATATCAGTGTTTGCTAGTAAGCACTAGACTGTTACTTTCACTTAAGGAAAAAAGCAAAACAAAACAATAGGAAGAGCACTTCTATTTCATCAGGAAAACCTTGCTTCTTTCAAGGATTCATGAGACGTTAAAGTTTGTTGTCTCCAAAAATTACACGATCTCATTCTGCAGTAATGAATTGTTTACCAAGTCTCCTTTCAAGTACCAGGGCAGGGGGTGACTTCCCAAGCCTCTTACAGCCCTGTGTGCACCTCCCAAATTAGAATGACAGGCTCTCCATGCAACCCCACCAGTGCCGGGGTTCCATATGCTGTTTGTCTTAGGTGCTTCTACATCTCTCTCCTGTAACTAGTTAAAGCAAGTCTCTTGCATGCTACATGCTCCCAGGCAGGACCAAATCCCTATCTGGAAAAAAGAGGTCACTAGCATGCAAGTTCTAACACAGACATATGTAGAAGGCCCACTTGCTCCAGCGTATCTTTCTGACCATCTGACATGAAAATCCTCCACTTGATTTAATACATTGAGGGAAGGCACAGTCTCCAGAATGGAACAGATAAAACACATGCATCATCTTGGACGCATCTACTTAAATGAATGTGCACATCCCATAGGCCAATCATTCCTGTAAAAGAATGACTCTGAGACTACCAACTTACATCAGGGAAAGCTCCATCTATGGACCAAAACGGGGAGAGGTTGAAATTTCTGCCTTGGGGGAGAAGTGAGAACTGAGTGGGGGAGAAGTGGGTCCTGAGAAAGGAAAAAGCCAGCGGGGAGGAGGGCGAGTTCACGTTCAGAGAACACTGGTGCAGGCCAGTGGCATGAAACAGTTGTCCTTTAAAACTGTCCTTCAACCCAGCCTTGACTCAGATCATCCATAATTTATTCCTGGGGGCCAAGAGCCTGGAGTGAGGACCTCACCCTTCTGCAACCTTGCCTGAACCATAAGCATATGTTTTTACGTTCACTGTTATATTAACTTCGTTTTGCTAGAAATTTCATTAAAACCCATTTCCAGTGTTGATATATGCATGCACAAAATCCTCCAGATGAATTGGTTCTGTAGACGGTGACAACACTCCCGCCACACTCCATGGATCAAATTGCTCTTTATCCACTTGACTTGGCCGGAATGTAGAGGCAAACGCTAAGCAAATGACATGAAATCAATAGCTATAAAGTGTTGGTTTTTTTTTTTGTGTGTGTGTGTGTGTGTGTGTGTGTGTGTGTGTGTGTTTTCCCGCAGAGGCCCCAAAGGAAACTGACATGCAGATTAGACAAATCACTTTTCATAATCCCAGGGACTGCTGTATGATGTATCCAGCATATTAATCAAAGGCTAAGACTGGGTAAAATGTGAATTAAACTTCTTAATGGAGAGAGACATGAACCCTCTATCCTTAGATCTCTGGCTGTGGACGTCTCTAAGGCAATGAAAAATTCAGCTACCCAGTTTATAATATTCTGAGAGATATATCACCCAAGTGACACAACTTATCATGGTTACGTTTTCTCTTTTCAGAACTCAGCTTCCAATGTGGTTGAAAGCAGCTCAGCGAGCTGTTGGCAGACACTTGGAGAGAAGCCCATGAAACCCAAAGTCCTACAGGTTTGGGATCAGTTAGAGATTCCTTTCCACCAGTGTCTGGAGGCCTGATTGGAGTCTCAACCAGACTCTAGGGCCTAAGTCTTTTTTATTTAGTCCATGGAATTGCCATGAAGTGAAATTGTTTGCTTCCTATGCCAACAAAGCCAAGATGAGCCTAAAAGAAATTACGTTACAAGCAAAATGGGTTTTAATTGAAGATTAAAATTCAAAATAAACCCACACTGTGACCTTTAAAAAAAAAAAATTCCAACTCACAACATCTAAAATCCCTGCTATGACTGGTGAAGAGATGGATAAAGGATGCGAAAAACAGAAACAGAAAGGAAAAGTCAGTCAAAGTGTTTGTGAAACAGAAAGGTTTTTTTTCTTGGTCCCTGCGAAAATGTTTTGGGTGACATTGCAGTGCCCAGTCAACCCAGAACAACTGTCTACCTCAGGAGGAGTGGATGCCACAGCAGCTGGGTGTTGGGGACACTTGGGTCCCTGGGGATGGATGAGGCGACCAACACACATGCAATTTTGATAGGACACAGTGTCTATGTGTGGACAACCTTCCCCTAAGGGATAAAAAGCCTTTTATGAGCATTATCTGACTTATCTCCCCAACTTTCTGGTAGCTGGAGGGAAGTGAGGGGAAGCCGGCAGAACAGATTGGAACACCAGTCAGAAAGCCACAATGCCAGTTTGAGGCTCGAGAAAGAGCAAGCTGGTGGCAAAGGAAATCAGAGGCATTGAGCTTTCCCAAAGAGTCAGGGCGATAGGATTGCGTGCCTCCTCCCCTAACGCACCCCCACACACACACACAGTCTGAGCCTCCCTGTGACTCTTCGCTTCACTTCCAAAATAGGAATTACAGTGTATACGTCACCGGATTTTAATGAGGATTCAGGAAGAGGTCATTAAAAAAAAAATCCATAATAAAAGGCAATTCCCTCCCAAACCCATCCCTTTCCTCTCCCCACTGCCATATCCACTCAGAAAATGGGCCAGCCACAGATGGAGGCAGAAAGTCCAAGGCAGCCAGGTGGGCAGTGGGTGGGGTGAAGCTGATTACACATACTATGTATTCCGGGCTACACTGCCCATGCACGTGAAAGCACCACTCCGAAATGCATTTGGCATCTCCTCAGGCTGTTAGGAGTGCGCTGAATCCCTAGTTAAATCTTCAGCAGCTTCTGCCATGCCCATCTGCTTCTCTTGAACGCTAAAGGTGTTCTCGGTAATTGGGAGGAAGCACGTGCACCCTACCCCCACTTTCCCCCGCGCCCAGCTTAGAGACCCAATGAAACTATGGGCGTATGCGCAGTAAATCTTGAAGATCTATCCCCACTGGAACACAGGGTGCTAGAGTACACCAGGTTACGAGATGCGTAATTAGAGCTCATTCAGCTGACAGATTAATGGGGGTGTAGCAGAGGCCAGATAGTAGTAAATTAGGCAGCTAACCCAGCAATCTCTGGTGTAACATCAGCACTCAGTTTGCCCATCTTTTGCAATGCCTCGGCCACTTCTCATAGCTTCTTGAAAGTGTGTCCGTATGAGGGCCTCTGTTTGTAAGGAACCTCGGCGTAAATACTTCTGTGGAGAGCTCAGCCTGCTAATATTCACCACGCCACTGCCCCGACTACTTCAGATTCACCTGCTTAATGATATGTTATATATTGTCACGGTCTGTTATTGGATGAATAGCCAGATGTATCTTTAAGAGCAAAGGCTTTTTAGTATGACTTAGAAAAACCCTTGCTAGGGACACCCAGGTGGCTCAGTCAGTGGAGCATCTGACTTTTGGTCTCTGCTCAGGTCATGATCTCAGGGTCTTGAGATGGAGCCCTGCAGTGGACCCCGAGCTCAGCGGGCATTTGCTTGGGATTTTCTCTCTCCCTCTCCTTTTCCCCCTCCTCTCTTGTGTTCTCTCTCTCTTTAAAAAATAAATAAATAAATAAATAAAAAGTAATTATATGTTGGGTAATTGAATCTAAATTAAAAAATAAAAATAATAAATAATAAAATAAAGTACTCTTACTAACTGGCTAAGAACAAATAAACAAACAAAACAAAAAAACAAGTAAGCTCACAGTATTTGTATATGTGCTGTGATTGTCTGATTCTCTTAAAGTAAAACTTGGCAGGAAGGAAGTAAAATTCCAGAGTGTTCTGATGCATATAACAAACCTGAGTGGTATGGGTATGTGTCTCTCTAGAAAAAAACAGACAGCTCGCCAATATCACACAAATGTGAGACAAATTCATCCCCAAGCACACGTACCTCTCACTTCTCTCCCATGGTTTTCTTTATTCTTAATACCTCTCCGTCCACCTCTTCTTAGAGTTCTGCAATTTGGACAACATTTTTTCTAACTTCAGACTCGTTTTTATTAATGAGTTTCCTCCTTGTCTATGTCTCCAACTCTCTCTAAACCAGGGGTCCTCAAGTAATTGTGTGTGTGTGTGTGTGTGTGTGTGTGTGTGTGTGTACTCCCACTAAGAGAATTTTTTAAACTGCATTTTAAGATGACATCTAAATAGCATCACATGTTTCGATGGTTATAAAGGTCATGTGTATTCTATTTACTCTTTAGCTATTTTTCGTCAAAATCCTTTTTGCAAAAGATTTCAGTCATTCCATTTATGGGAAATGTCTGCCTTAAAACCTAAATGACAATGCTGTTCTTATTGCCAATCTCCTGGGCCAAATCAGGATGACTTTCTCACAGAGAAATTCTAACTTCATTTTTCAATTCCAATAAGTTATGTTAATATGTGTCCGTGTGGCAATTCATTCATTTCTGAATTGTCATTGTAGTAGATGAGTAAGCGGGTAGACAGGTAATCGTGGCAGATACATAAGTGCACAGACATTTGCCGTGAGTTTGTCTCGGGATGAAACAGAGCTCTGTCCCCTTCCAGGATTTCTCCCCAAAGCTCTCTTTCCTCTGTTCTCCTGGGACTCTTCTTTGGGCCAAATGCCTTCTCAAAGTATTTCATCACTCAGATATGCAGAGGATATTTAGACCTTGGGGCAATGCTCTACAGAGAGATTGGGGTGGGTGAGAGGATGCCTTTTAGTTTTAAAAGTGTGAGAGGGGCAACTAAAGTGATGATGGTAACGGAAAACCAGAGGTGTGTTCTCAGACTGGTGAGCTCCAGAAAAGAGGGCAGAGGAAGTCAAGAATCTAAAAATCAATGCCGTGAAAGCCATATACATCTGCATGGCCCCTCAAAAATCTCCAGGTACCCCCAGAAGGATGCAAACCACAGTGGGAAGGTGGCGCACAATCCAGGAAGCCTTCTAGGGCAAGCAGAAACACCTGCTGTACCACTGTCTGCCCTGCTACTCTAGCCGCCACAAGCAAGGGGTGCCCCCTCTTCCCTTTCTCATTTACTCATTCAACAAGCATCTTCTTTGTGTGAGGCACGGTGGGTGCTCTGTATGTCCTCTTGGCACCCTGTCCCAGGGAGCCTCTTAAATAATCACTACCAACGACATACAGAGATTCCTACCAGCCCACGACTGAGATAACTTTGTATCCTAACAAAACCAGGCTGTGTGTCGAGAGCAACGGGTTTCTTGGTTAGAAAAATCTGCCTATGGCATTTCCCGACACCCGAGCCCACTAGATTCCAGATTCAAAATAAAATAAAATAAAATAAAATAAAGAGAGGTGGCCTGAGGGAAGAAGTTCTGTTCTAAACTCATTGTTAACTTGCTGGGAAGTGTGAGTGATGAAAATGGCCAGAAAATATGATCCTTCCGTGAATTGGGAATCTCACTAATGTTTAATTGGGCCTCCTGTGAGACATTTAAATCTATGGCCAGCTATCAAGAGTGAGAATTCTACTCTAGTGGCCCCCAAAATGATTTCACCTTCACTTTCATTTTAGTGGTAGAGGGAAGCCAGGACATTTGCCAAAATATTTGAACTGTGGGTGCATGCGTCAGCCTGTGTGTGTGTGTATGTGTGTGTGTTGGTAGTCACCAGTGGAGAAACTCGGGCTCCATCACCTCTTTCAGCGTGTCGCCTACCAAACACAGGGTGGCCACTCTGGAGGTCTGGTCGCCACGGACCGGGCCCTGGATTTCTCAGTTTCCCCTAACAGCATTTTGTTCAAGAAGTACGGCTTAAAAATGACCCTATTCCAATGTTCGCCAAGTATTTTCAAACCTCCTCAAGGCTGAAACCTAGCTGTTTCCACATAAACAAAAATAGTTTGCAAAGCACTCCTTAGTTTCTTCACCCCAAACCCATTCAAAATAAACACAAAGGTGAAACGTTGGTGTGTGTGTTTTCGTTTAAAATTCGACCTCCGCCTCACAGGTATGGGGATTGGAGACAAGCGTGGGGGAAATGTGGACCAGGAGGCAGGAGAGAGGAGTTCCAGGCTCAGTTCTGTGGAGGGTCTACGAGGGCCTGTGAGTCCCGGCCCCATCCTTCCTTGCCACATGCTGCTGGCCTCTGACCTTAACCGCCAGCTCCCTTGGTTTCCTCCTCGGCAGGAGCCTCGCCAGGAGTGTCGAGGATGTAAGGAGATGGGCACAGGGAGTGCACGGCCCAGTGCCCAGCACAGAACAGAGCTCAACCATATTGGCAATTACTGTTGGTGGCACAGGGCAAGTCATTCCGTTTTAGGAGGCCCCCTTGCTCTCTTCTTCTGCCAACGTGGGGAAAAAAAAAAAAAAAAAAAAAAAAAGCGCTTCTGATGGCCTTTCCTAAGGGTCAATTTTACTGAAAGGCAAATAGATCAAAGATGAGTTTCTCCCTCCATCCAACTGCAAATGTCTTACAGTGTAGGAGCAGGGTCTTGTTTTTATAGTCTACCCAAACTCCCAAGCCCCCTCGATTGCCCAACACGACCTTATACATGGGAGGCACCAATAAATGTTTATTGAGTGGAATTATCTGGAAGTTTAGCTTTATGATAAGGGAGTAAATGAGGGAGGCCGTTTTTGTGGGGGTGTTAAAGTGAGCCTGGGAGAGTCTGTCTGAGGGAGAGTAGGTGTGTTCGTTAGTGATTTAGAGAGGCAAGGGGACGACTACACCTGAGCATAAACATTTCTGTAATTACCGAGCCTGCTTTAACCGACCCAGAGACTTTACCAGAATGTAAATCCCCATCTGGCGGTTAGAGATGCCGTTATTAAAAGTTAAAAATAATAAAGGGGTGCATTTTAGCTCTCAAATGAATCAGATTTCGCCAATGATCTTCTGAAGATAAGTTTGTGTGGGGAGAAAATGAAATGCATGTTTTCCATCTTTGCCCTTTCCTGCCTTTATCAAAAATACCACCTAAAAGAAAGGTTTTTCACTTAAGAAGACAATGAACATCAACTCCTGCTTCGCCAGGGGCTCCATCTATCTCTGCTGTAAATAATACCAGGTACAGAGGAAGCCCTTTGAGACAAGCCTGGGTATCCAGGACTCTTAAGAAACTTGAAATTAAAAATAGATCTAAACAGTGGATGTTAATTTTTTTTTAATTTTTAAATAAAAAGGGGGGAAAAAACCACGAAGCGTTTCATCACCTGGCATATGCACTTGTGATGACTCACTTCAAGAAAATACGGAGAGGGCCGGGGGCACCTGACTTTTACCTCTAGGAAATTCCCTTTTCATGGGAATGAAAATCCTGGCTCCCACGCCCTCAGATCCGGGGACCTTGGTGCGGGGAACTGGGTCTGTCTTCCTGCCCTGAAGCTCCAAGCCCAGGGCAAGTCCGTGCTTTCTCTCTAACCAGATCATATTTTTCGAGCGGAACGATTTTATGGCGGGGTCTTAAGCAACTTCCTACATTGCCGTTGTTGCTCTCAATTTCTCCTACTTGGAGTAACCTCTACAGGGAAGCTATAAAGAAAATAAAACAAAGAACGAAGGAAGAAAATGTTTCTCTTCTTTCCTCCCTAAAACCCCCTCATAAACATCCCACCCCATGTGACAAAATGTATGGCGAGCGGTAAGCCTTGGCAGTATTTTGACACGGTGCGTGGTCCCCTTCTCCTCCCCTATTCCTTTGAGGTTCATCTTGCAGCCCGGGGCTCTGTTCCCCTGCCAACTTGGTGGGAGTGTTTAGTGACTGGAAGGCTGTGGCCTGCTCTCCCCAGAACTTCACACTTCATTTTTCCATATCCCTGGGAGCAGCAGCAAATATCTCACCAGCCTGCTTTGCTGGCTACTGCCATAAATCAGACTTAGGCCTCAAAAAAATAGCCAGGCCTGTCAAGGCATTAAGCTTTTATTTTCTGACTCGATCCAGTGGTAAATGAGAGCTTGTATTTTCCTTTAAAACTGTAAAGGGATTTTTAAGGATTGTCGCTGGATGACTGCCAGCTCCGAAAGATACAATGCAGAGGGTCACTGGTTACGAGAGATTTGGAAAAGTCTTAAGTATGAAAAATGGCTTTTCTTAAAGGTTTTTCAATGAAATGAGAAACGGAGCTTACATTTCATAAAGGATTTTTTTTTCTTTTTTCTTTTTTCCTGAAAGACCTGAGCTATTCACGAGAAAAGCATTAGGAAATGAAGAGTTGCTCTCATAGAGAAATAGGAGTTCTATTTGTTATGCGTGCTCCCTGGCCTCCTCTCTCTTTCTCTGTGTACACAGATACGTGGGCCGGCTCATTAGTTAGCTCCTGCCATCATTACTGATGATATGACAGCGAGAACAAACAGACTGGACAGTTTTATGTGCTGTATATTAACTACTTCATCATTTAGGCCTGCAAACCAGGATAGTGAGGCAAGTCCATTGGGAAAAAAAAAAAAAAAAAAAAATCCTGCTCAGAATTCTGAGTAACTTTGCAAGGTGCAAATCTTGCCCATGAGATCACTTCTTAATGTCTCCCCTGGTTAGGCAATCCCATCTCAAACTCCAGACGCTGAAAGCCTTCTTGCGGTTGGGAGGGCAAAGAAGTGAAAAATGGACAGGTGTGGCCCCCCAGACACCATGTCCAGGAAATCTGGAAAAAGGTGTAAGGAATCGGGCTGAGATCGGGCACTCTGTAGAAAAACAATCTGCTTAGATTTTGTGATGTGTCGTGTTTCATTGAGGTACGCATTTAACTTCGGCAAAGTGTAATGAAATGAGAATAAACATAATCTTTCCTCTGCCCAGCACAGGTCACTGCATACATTCATAGCCCAGGGTTGTCAGGGAGTGTGGAAGGGCAGGAGGGAAATAACCAAGGGAGGAGGGAAGCTCTGTTTAGGAGGATTTCAAAGGAGCACTTAAATCAGGATGACACTGATCAAGAAGGGAACAAGAGGCCTACAGACAATGGGATCTGGTTTTATCATCAGGGAAGTTGGGGATGAGGTGGCTGCGACGGGTGGGAACGCAGCAGCGTGGAAATGACAGGTGTGTACCAAGGAGTGTCAAAATAAAAACAGCGAGGAGGACATACCCTTGGGCTGATTTTGCAAGGATCCTACAGACTGTCTGCCCCGCTTATGTAGTGATTTACGGACATCTCTCCCATCCAACTTCAGGGTCAGCAAGTTGCATTAAATCTTGGGTGTTCCCAAGGAGAGGCACTGTCTTCTTGGGTGTTGCTTTTTTTTTTTTTCTTTTCTTCTTGAGAGCATGCAGAAAAACCTGGAAGCAGACTTTCTGGCCTTTGAGCAATGGTTCAAGTCTCCCTGAGATTCCTGAACAGGTCCTTCTTCTCAAGCTCTTTCCAGCTGATCTCCCTCCACCACCTGCAAGCCTTTGGGGCACACTGAACCCAGCTGTCTGTGGCTGAAGCTTCTGCAGGTGCATTCGTCCCCTCCAACCCCGATGGATGATCCCTACGAACCTTCTATGGGTTCTTTGGATTTGCCAAGTTTTCTCTTTTCCCTCTGAAAGCTGAGGAAGTTGTATGAAATTCAGATGTCAACACCCATAAATAAAGTTTTATTGGGACCCAGCCGCGTTCATCTGTGTACATACTGTCTATGGCTGCTTTCACGGTATAACAGCATCAGTGAGCAACTGGCATGGAGATCATGTGACCCACAAATATTCACCATCTGGGCCTCGACAGAGAAGGTTGGCTGATCTCTGCACTCTTTGCCCTCATTGGCCACACACGCACCCACGCGGAGCCTGGCCAGCCCCTCCTCTTCCTTTAGATCATCCTAAGGACTAACGGTTCATTTCTTGTTCACTCCACACTTCTCCTTGCAAAGCACAGTTTGTACATTGAATTCATTTCTAAATACTTTCTCATTCCAACTACAAAATGGCAAAACTATTAGATGTAAAAACTAAAAAGCCATTGAGCAATCATAAAAAAAAAAATACTCCAACTGAAATCTGGAATAATATACCCACAAGGTTTACATCATTTATCTCTAAGAATTACAGGTGAGTTTATGAGGTTTTGATTAGCTGCATTTTCTAAATTTTCAAAACAGAGATTTTTCTAGATTTCCTCTATAATGCACATGTTCTAAATGTCCAATGATGTATAAATGTTATTTTTCATGGATATTTTACAAAAATGTGTATTCAGCATCTTCTACACGGAAGGGCCTCCATTAAGCACCACGGAGGATATAAAGAAATACAGGAAATGATCCCTGCCCTCCAGGAAATCTAAAATTGGTAGTTTAAAAGTAAGGACATGCGTAATGACGGTGACAATATGCACATTTTGCCTATTGAGGTTGAGTATTCAAGAGAGCAGCTATTATTCACTATTATTCACTGAAATGTGTTGAAGTGTTGTTAGATAATATACATGTGTCTATGTCCGTGACCCCCTATCTCATGCCCCCCTCTATGGGCACCCACTTACTTAATATAAGACCTTGAATATGTCTATACGCTTTTAAAAAATAGAGTATGTGCGTTTCAGTTTACATTAAAGATATCCTGGTGTCATATCCCTCTTTAATTTCCCTTCTTTCAAAGAGTAATTAACATTTCCTAAAGGTTTGGGGCAATCCTCTGTTGGGTTAATTCCCAGATGTGCTGTGGCCTTAGCTGGCGCGTTGAACAGGCTCTGGTTTTCTATCATCTTTTCTAGTTGGTTGTTGCTGGTGCATGATGAATCTTGACTGTGGCAATCTGGCTGGGGAAGGGGAAAGTAAGTGGAAGAACAGAGGACCCTCTTGCAGATCAGTGTGCCACCAAGCACAGAATTCAGGTCTGCACCTAAGGCTGAAAAGCCTGGGGCGGGGTGGGGCGGGGCTGAGGAGCCTTCTCATATCTGTGTGCCTGATCAGTGTGTTTCACGCTCTTCATCACCAAGACCCCCACAGGCCTGCTTCCCATGAGCCTCACATTTCCTGACCCATACCACTGCCACGCTCATGACCCTATCTTGCCACGTAATCCCACCCACCAAGGAAACCTTTCCTTCCTTAAATCTCCCCTGTAGAACCTCGCTGAGGCTCTAAGCCTATGATCTCTACTATAAATCTGTTGGAAACAGCAACAGGGGCAGTCTCCCCTCTCTCTGTGCCTGGGTGCCCTCCAGATTAACCTGGCAGGCTGAAGATAGCCTCCAGCACCCAGCAGATCAAATTGAATGGGGCTCATTATTTTAGGGCACACCTACTGGTTCAGTCTGGAGGGATCTAGAATGACCTGAGCACCAGAGATTTCCGATCTTGGCTGGTCCCACTTACTATCACCACCGCCACCTGAGCTAAATCATGTCACTGATGCCATGATTCCCTCATTCTCTCAGAGGTTTGTGGGGAGGACCATTTTTTGGTGGGAGTCAAGCGAGCTGTTTGTCCACATGCACAAAATGTTGGGAATAAGCTTTTGAGAGGCATCTCAAAAGACTGTAGATAATTAAACCATCCTTAGCTAATGGTTATGCAGGAATCAGCAATACTACCTCTCATCATGGCCAGGCCCAACTCCTCCCCCGAGATTTGCCTTCTCAAGGACAGCTGTCATCTGGTTCTTTCCATGGCTAGACCAGTGGCTCTCAATTACAATCACCTGGGAGTCTTTAACAAATGCCCATCCCTGAGCCCCACCCCAGAGAAACTGACTCAGAACTTCCCCATCTGCTATGCCAAGAATACCAGGTTGGGTCTCTGAGACCAAGGAGGGCACCTCTGTGTGTGAGGGAGAGGTGAAGCGGTGGGGTGGAAACTTGTCCTCTGCCCCACCCCTTCCAACCACATCTAAGTCAAAACCACAAAACCAAGTAAACAGGCGAGTAAGGGTTGGTGCAGTGATTGGAAGGAAGGCGAGTGGTGGGGTAGGGAGGACGGATGAGGAAGAGAGGGCATGTTTTACTGACAGAGTCTTCCTCCAGTGCAGAACTCCGGGGCCGGCCGTGATGGATGGGACCCTTGAGGGCCCGGGAGAGGGATGGGCCCACCAGTGTCCCGACTGGAGAAGGAGCCCCAGCTCGGGCCAGGCCTTCGTCCCCCTCGCTCCCTGCAGCTTGAGCCTGCTCCTTCCTGAGGAGGCCTGGCTCACACTCACTTCATCATCACCGCTGCCCCTGCCCCTGCTTCTTGGGTGTTCTCTTGGCTCTGGCTGCCGTGTGAGGGAATTAATTTCCTAAAAGGCCACAGCCTCAGCAGGCCGTTTCAGGACCAGGCGGCAGGGCAGTCCACGTGGCTCAGGACAATGTGTAGCCAACAGTGAACGGTGTGAAGACACATTCTAGGGGCGCTTGGGTGGGACCATTTGCTCACCTGGGGTGTTTCGAAGAAAAGGAGGAAATCGGCTCTCCGAGGCCTCCTCTAACACTCCCACCAAAGTCACAGAGAAACAGAAATAACTTTGCTTCCAACTCTCTTTTCCTCTTAAAATGACCTCTTTTCCCCAGCCCAGGCTCTCTTTGCTTCCTCTCTGTAGTAATAAATACCTTTCACTCAATGCTAGCTCGTACTAAAAGCACTGTGCTTGCTGAGTGCTCCCTTCTGCAGTGTTCTGTTCAGAGAAGAAGAAATCGGGGCCCGGGGACATTAGGTGGCTTGCCCCAAATCCCTTGGCCCATAGTGGGCAGAAGACAATTTGGACACTAGCCTGTCTGAGACCAAAGTCAGTGCCTCTGACCACACCCTCCTCCCCACATACACACACACTGAGAGCTCTATAGGCCAGGGTGGTCAGTAAAGTCAGAGTTGGTGCTCAAAGGCCTGGCCATCATCCACCAAATTCACCAGAACTCAGAGCCACTTGGCCAACTCTGGTGGGAGCAGTTTCTGCTCGAATTGGAAGTCCCCACAGGCTTTGCAATCAAACTAAGCTTCAGTGTCCTCATCTGTAAAACGGGATGATAGTATGTCCTTCCTAGGGTTATGGACGAAAAACCGAGTAACACAGGGAAGAAACCCTTACTATGGGGTCAGGCATAGTGTCAGAGCTCCGTAACATGGCCATTTCATCATTAATAGTATTAGCATCAGAAATATCAGCACCAGCCACTGCCTCACTCCTTCTGCAAATTCTCTCAGTGCCCTGTGCCAGTCGCTGAGGTACACGAGTGAGCCAAAGCAAGAGCATTGCTGTCAGTTGATTGGTCCATTCTCTTCCCAGGTACAAGTTCTGCTGTGGAAAGCAAGTAGCCATTGGAAGGCTGCCTGAAGTTATGGCATCATCAGAGAGTGATATCCAAGTGCCTTTAAGATGTGACAGCTTAAAGTGGTCATTGCTCTTCAAGCAGCTTTGAATACTGGAACAGAGCTTAGGATCTCCTGTTGCATGGACGGGAGACGTGGTGAGAGAAGGGATCAAGCCTTACTGGGCTCTTTCTTGGTGTCAGGCACAGTGCTCTCAAGGTCTCCTCATGTATGAAATGCCTCTAACTCATGATGCAGGAAACGCCTTGAGGCAGCACCTAAGATGCTCTTGGACATCATGAAGCCATAGCAGTAAGCAACATTGACTCACCATGCCAGGGAAGAAACAGCCCTGTGGTGCCAGACTCTAGTTCTAGAGACAAATCACTAGGGCTCCCATCTTGTCTGTACCCCCAGCAAGCTGCGTGCTTTCAGCAAGTGATTTAGTATCTCTCAGCCCTGGTGCCTTCAGCTGGAAAAGGCATGTAAATAACAGGAGAACCTGTCTCATCTGATTGTGGAGGTGTTGGTGGCAATACACAGAAGAAGGGAATCAACAAATTATACCCATTACTGCTATCCTTTGGCAGTCTTCTTCATTACATCAAGAAGAAAGAAAGTCTTAGTAGAGTGTACTGGTAAACCTACTAATGGCTAGTCTGCCCTTTAGCAAAAGGAGAGAAACCTCAGGCCCAGAGAATTCCACAGGTAGTAGTACCGAGCTATGATTTAACAACACTGTTTTGTTTTCACTGTGGGGTGCGCATGTGTGATTGGCTTGCAGTTGTGACACATGATACTGGTTTTCCATCTCTGATAGTAACAGAAAGCTTCCCTGTAAAGCAAACACTTCAATAAGAAAGAAACTCAACTGCAGTTCAAATACGAGGAAGTAATAGGACAGGTGGCAGGTGAATACAGCAACCATCTTGATGTGGCCTTCCAATGACCGAAGTTTGGGAAATGATGACACAGTAGCACCCATGTCCTGGCTTCCAGCCTCCAGTCAGAGATGAGGCCCCCGAAGCTGAAGAGCAGGAGACCCAAGTTCTGAACATAGTTCTATCACTCCCCAGCACCTCTGCCTTCTCTCAGGACATACTATCCACACCTGCTCTAGCCACCCATTATTCAGATACTCCCAAGACACCACCATGCTTCAGCCATCCTCCTCCTAATAGGTGGTGCACTCCTGCTGTGGTGGTGACATCTAGGCTGAAGGAGAAACCCCCCTGCCGTGGGCAAGATCAGGCTGTTGCTTTAGTCTTCTTTTTTTTTTTTTTTTAAGATTTTATTTATTTATTTGATAGAGATCACAAGTAGGCAAAGAGGCAGAGAGAGAGAGTGAGAGGGAAGCAGGCTCCATGCTGAGCAGAGAGCCTGACTTGGGACTCGATCCCAGGACCCTGGAATCATGACCTGAGCCAAAGGCAGTGGCTTAACCCGCTGAGCCACCCAGTCACCCAAGTCTTCTTAAAATACATCTACAGACTGTCTCTGGGTGTGGTCTGCTTTTGCACAGGGCTCACCTCACTCCCAGGCATCCGTTCCAACTACTTCCTTCCTTAGATGGCAGCTGGGGCACCTTGCTATAGCTCCTCCCATTCCAACCACACATCCGAAACAGATGAGCATCTCATGAAGCGGGAGAGGCCAAAGCCACACGAAGGATTCTGCTTCTACTGTGGCTCTGATTTCTGTGTCTCACATCAGAGAAAGGGGGGCTCCAGGCAGACACTGGATAAATGGTGTTCTTTAGCACAGCCATGGTGGTGGGTCTAAGAAGCTGGTGAAATAGGGATCCTGGGGGATATGAGTTGGGAAGAGATGAGAGTCACAGAATTTGAGATGTAGAAGCTTCCTAAAACCATACAGCTTCACTATTCTGCTTCACACCCAAGGGGGGATGGACGTGAAGAGGTTATTTCACTTGCCCAAGGTCCCGATCAGAGCACTACCATGTTTTCCTTTGGGCTTCTGAACCCAATTTGACCTTGGGCCTCATTAAAAATTCTTGCCATGTCTTCTTTCTCTGATGGATAATTTAAAATAGAAATAATAATAAATATAACACCTCGTTGTATATGTGTAGCACCTTTCTTCCAATAAATGGCGTTCTTTCAGCTTGCCCACCCACACTGCACAGAGCGGAAGTGTTTCCACTGTGGACTCTGACACTGGTTATTGACTGGAGCCTAGCCTCTAGCCCACACACGTACCCCTATCAAAGCTATAGCTCAGGGGACAGGGCTCAAGTCCTACAGGGAGATCTGTTATTAGCTACTTCAGGAAAGTGTTAAAAAAAAAAAAAAAAAAGCCCTCACACGTAATATATATGAGAAATATGTTTAGAAAACTTAATTTCTAACTGTTTTTAAAATCAACTATTTTCCTTTCAACCATCTAATTCTTTGTTTCTCCATGGAAGAACAGGCCCTTTTGTGTTTTTGGTAGTAATCGTTGTTGTACTCATAGTAGTAGTAACAGAAGAGTGGCAAGAACAGTAATGGCCATCATTTTGTAAGCTTCTGCATAGAAGTATACCCAGTATCTTATTTAATCCTCACAAAAATCTTAATGATGGAAGTATTACTACTTCACCAGTGAAACAAACTAAAACCCAAAGCCTTTTCTTTCTGACAATAGGACAAACTAGATTTTCATAGAATTCCTAAGTGAACTAGATAAAATATGAAAAACATTTTTCTAATGTGTAACAGATTTGGCTAGAAAGTGAAGTAATTACTTGGGCCCCAGAAATGATCAGAAAGCCCAAATCCAGAGCAGCCATTAAGTGTTTGAATCAGCATTTCCCACAAAAGGGACAAAACCCAAAGCCCACGGTGAATAAAAGGTCTAAGTGGGGACCCCATAAATGAAGCCAGGAATAATGAAGGTCAACACTCTCAGTGAGTGAACTAAAAAAAGGCTTATGCCACGAGAACAGTAAGATAAAGATACAAGCCCAGCTTGGCCTTGGCTCTGAGTGGAACAGCAAAAGAAAAAGAAAAAAATACTCACACTCCACTTCTAATTTCAGATCTGGACTTCCATGGGTTTGGAGTCTGAATATACACAATTGTTATGGCTGAAAGAAAACTCTGAAGATTTGGTTTAAATTGGTTCTACTTAATAATAGCATCAGGCACCTGGCAGAAGCAAATTCTAGTCTTCTCTGGCAGAAAATATATTTAAATGGGACCTCAAAATGAATTATTATACAATGAGTTACAAGGAAACTTGAACTTCTTTTTTTTTTTTTTGAATCACTAAATGCACAAGAAAATCAGCCACCCCGAGTGAGAGTCAACTGAAACAAGAAACTCTAGAATCAGATCTACAGAGACCACAGATACCAGAACTAATCAAACACAGAATATGAAATTAGTATAATTAATAGGTTTTTAAAAATCAGACAAGGTTGAAAGCATAGCAAAGAAGAAAAGAGATTATCATAACTGGCCAGATCTGAAAAATGACTAACTAGAAACTAGAAATGAAAAACATTGAAATTCGAATTTCAATGATGAGGCTAAAAGGGAAAACTGCTGAACTGGGATATTGAAGAGATTGCACAAACTTGTAGTAGAGAAGGAAATAGCAATGGACAATGTGAAAATATTCAACAAACCCAGAAAATAGGGTTAGAGGATTCTATAGGAAACAATAAAGAAAACAGAAGGTAGCAACATTAAAACTAATAATGGCTAAGCATTCTCCAGAATTAATGAAAGACATCAGTGCATGGATTAAAGAATGCCCAGAGAATCCCAAACAGAATGAGTAAAAAGAAAGCCATTCCTAAACATATCATAGTGAGACTGCAGAACAACAAAAACAAAGAGATCTTAAAAGCAATCAGAGAGAATGAGCAGACTGTCTGGAAAATGACAAGCTGACAGCTGAGTTCTCAAGAACGGCAAGGAAAATCAAATGCATTAATGTCAACCAACTGATATTAAATAGCTAGTAATCTAGAATTCTAAACAAGGAAAGCTATCTTTCAAAAATGGAGGGGGTGACAAATAAGGAATCTCAAACTATCACAGAGAATTTACTACCAGAACACTCTCATTGTAGGGACTTCTAAAGGACATGTATTTTAGGGGGGGGAAAAAAAAACGATTTCAGAAGGTAGGACTGAAAAAATGTAGGAGGATCAGTACACAAATATTTAATTTAAGGTAAACATGATTAAGTAGAAATGGAAATTGATAGTATAAAATGAAATCAAGAGAGTTTTGAAAAACCAAGGATTCTTTGGGTTTTAAAAAATCAATGGAAGGGGTGTCTAGGTGGTACACCTCAAAGGTCGGGCATCCAACTCTTGGCTTCTGCTCAGGTCATGATCTTGGGGTGCTAAGATCAAGCCCTGCATCATGCTCCACACTCAGTGTGGAGTCTGCTTGAGATTCTCACTCTCCCTCTGCCACTCTTTCCAACCCTGCATGCTCTCTTTCTCCTTCCCAAATAAATAAATAAATCTTTCTTAAAAATCAAGAGAATATTAAAATCTGGACCACTGTATATAAAATTTGGCAGTGAATAATCATAATTTGAAAGTTCTTTGCTTTTTTATTGTTCAGAAAGAGCTTAAATACATTGATGAACTTTTAATTCTATTATGCTAAATATACATACAAAAATTTCCAGAGTGACCCCTAAAAGAACTGGAATGCAGAGAAAATACTGAAATTGGGGTTGGGGGGACAAAACCAAGCAATTCAAAACAAGGAAGCAAAGAAGAAAAAAAGCAAAGAATATGGAAAAATCTGAATGAATATTACTAGAAAGTGCAAAATAAGGTAGTAAGAAATGAATCCAAATAGTTCAGTTATTACAAATAGTGTAAATGGGTTAAAATCTCCAGTTAAAAGGCAGACTATCAGAGGAGAGCATGACCTGGAGGGAGTAGTTGGTCTGAATTGAAGAGGAGTAGAAATAAGGTTTGAAAGGTAACCCCAGCAGCACTGTGGCACATAGAATTTTGAAACATTTGCTGAGGCATTTTATTTTGACTTGACAAGCTATGCTAGTGAAAAGTGTGGGGTAGAAGTCTGTTATTTTTCAATATGAATTCTATTATGATTTGAATGAATTTTTGCTTAGCATATGCATGGATTTTATTGAGAAACATTTTAAAGTTAAGAGGAATAAATTTCAAAATAAATAACAATCCTCTAGTTTGAAGATAAATAGAAAACAAAAAAGTTGGTTATCTTCCTTTATACACTCCTGTATTGTTTGAATTTGGAATCATAAGGGCAATTTTTGTGATTAAAAAAACTCAAAAATAGGCAATGGGGTACTGCAGAATTTTGCGTCAGTAGGGATCTCAGAACAGAACATTGTTTGGAAAGGAGACTTCAAGGTGAATTGAAGGATCAGGAGACAAAGACTAGAATCAGAAAAGTAAGTTGGAACAACTAAAATGATTGTCTGAGCCAATGTAATAAGTGTGGGATGGAAGGAAAGGACAAACCCAAAAGGAAAGAAGTGATAGAATTTGTTTACTGTTCTTGTTTCTGCAGGTCCAGAGAAGTTAAGAGCAATTGAGTACTTAAAGATGAAGGAAGAGGCAAAAATTACTTAATGAATGGTGATGATAATGCCTATTCTAGTCTGTTCCTGCAGGAGGATTCATTTCCAGCCTGAGCCAGCTTCAGGGAATCTCTGATTGAGAAAGAAAAAGACTCAACTCATTGGACATTCAGAAAGGTTATACAGAATCGAGACCCTTCCTTGATAGCTTCCCTTGAAGGGAGTTGACCACTATGGCCTTCAGAGCCTCAAAAACACAAGCCAATTTGCTTAGAATGCAAAAAATAAACAAACCCCCTCATTTGCATGTTCTCCCAGGACCCTCCCTAATCCCAGTCCACAACACTAGATGATCTGTAATGACTGTGACATTTTAAATATGATGTTAGAAGGGAGAGGGCATATCTACCATACCATGGGCACTTGCATGGGGCTGGCAGGTGCACCCTCTGTGCCCTAGACCAGGATGCTTCTGCAGCCATGTTTCCAGTGCTTAGCCCCAAAAGGCACGGAACCAATTCCCTGGAAATGGAGGCACTTTCCTCATCAATGTTGGTGTCTCCAGATGGTTTCCAAGTTGGCCATTTCCCAGGCCTTCTAGAACTCCAACTGTGTGACCTGAGCACCTTAGCTCACCTCTCTGAGCCCTAACTTCCTCATTTATAAACTGGTGATGGTAACGACAGACTTCTAAAGGGTTGTTATGAGGGCTGAATGAGATGATGATACAGAAAATTACTTGACAGTAGGGATCTCAGTAGTGTGTGGCCCATGTACGTACTTAATACTTATTTTTTAAAATTAATTTCTTAAACAGAGGATACAGGGAGGGAGGAAGTAGGGAAGGAAGAAGAAAGGACAAACCATAATCATGCAAGACAGGTGCCCTCCTCCAAAGCTGGGACAGCAGAACTGGCATACCAAGCAGGGTACCACTGTGGCATCCCTGGCTAACATGTTAGATCCTGAGACTTGTGCCTTTTTGTACATGGCCCGGAATTCTTTCTGAGTAGCTAACCTTGCCCTTGAGCTTCATCCTCTGCTTCCTGTGAGCATTTCCTGAAGTCTGAGCTCTGAGAAGGGACAGTGGTGTGCACAAAGAAACGTGGCCTTCGTTGGCCTTGCTGGTAATAGGTATAATGGTGCGTCATAGACTGAAGCTTGGGTACCAGCCCTATCTTCCACCACAAAGCTCTTCCACTCCAGTGGTGTTAGCCCACTCCCACCTTGGCTCTCACCCCTGGTAAGTAAAGTCGTTTTAGAGAACATCATACATGGAGTCAAGACATGGAAGTAGTCCTTTATTTTCCCCGAAGATGGTTTGTTCTTTTGATAATCTACAGCTTTATTATACTATATTTTATTTTATTAATGCCAATAGTAGATTGTGTTTTCTCATGATGAAGTTTCTCCTCCCCACCACCCCTGCCACCTCCCACTTTAGACTTTGGCTATAAATAGGAGTTTCTTTGTTCTGTCTCCTCTGGGCAATAATTGGAAACATAAACTGGGAAACACCCTCATGTCTTTCCATGTCTCTTGGTTGTTTCTCCCCAAGCAGACAGTTGCACAAACAAACAGGCTGCTTTGTTTGTGTTTTCTCTGCAGTCACAATTTCTTCCACTAAATGTTTATGCATCCCAGCATCTCAAGAATTTCAGGACCAAGATGGATGGTATGTTAATATTCGTTTGAACATGTGCACTTAATGTGCTTGGTTAATTGGAGTAATTAGTAGTCTTTTCATTCCAAGGCCGTTGCTGAAATTAAAACAGGGCGGTTATTTCTTTTAATGGACTAACTGAAGAATTTTAATTTTGAAAGTGAATCACGACACACAGACATGAAATTCTGCTCTGGGACAGAGGAGGAAGGGACACACATTCTGAGGACCTGGGGGTCTTTAGAAAGTTCCCAGTCCCATTTAAACCCCCCATATTTCCATCTGTTGGTAATCACAATGCCCAAGGTGATACAATTTATCACCCAAACCATGGCACTTTCAAGAATGAAATGGGGTCCCATTACTGATGTCATAGGGACAACAGTTCTAAACAGGGACTGTCCCAGGCAAACCAGGAATATGGTCACTCAACCTCACATGTGTCCAGCTCCTTCCATGGGATATTCACTGTTTGATTATATCAGCTTCTCACCCTCAGCCACAAGGCAATGGATCATTCCCACTGAAGAGATCAAGTGACTGAGGCTGAAAAGCTAAGTAACTCACGCCAGGCCTGCCGGGCAGTGAATAAAGCCATGTTCAACCCCATCCACCACATGGACCCAACATTCTTCTGGCCAGCCAGGAATGACCACAGGGGTAAGTGGTAGCAAGTGAGCATGTGTGGCGGAACAAGAAGCTGGAACGGGAACAGAAGTGTGACAGAGGGGAAAATGGCATGAAGGAGCAGGCAGGATGTCCTGGCAGGAAAGGCTCAGAGGTAATGGCTTGGGCTTCTGAAAGCAGCTGACCTTCTCACGGGGCCTCAAAGAAGCTCTGATTATAAAGGCAACAGCTGTTGTGACCATATTTTCTAGAAGATAATTTTTGACAAATTCCTGGATTGAAAGTGTTAGCCACATGGCAGCATGGTCTGTGGGCTGTCACGGTCACTCTGCATGTCCCCCTCATCTGCGACGCATCTACCAGGCGGTTCTGATTCTCTCCTTCCTCCCTGCTGCTTCTCCCCACCTCCCACCACTCCTTCTCCCCTCATCGTCCCTGCTCAGCGAAGGCAAACGTACCCTGCTCTGCTTAACCAATTCCCTCTGATACTGGCATTTCTATCTTTACAATTTGGCGGCCCTGTGAAGTTTCCCTTTGTATGCATGTTTCCCTGTTCCTGTGTTCCCAATATTCAGGTATCATCACTCAATAACCATTTGACAGCAGTAATGCTTTTCATATGGAAAGAATTGTTTTTTTATTGATGGCAAATGTTGTGATGAACTTTCATGCCCACTTGGAGCCAGAGGGGCTTTTTATTGGGTGAACCACACTAAGATGTGGTTCCAAGAAATGTCTTTGGAGTGTGGACTGAGATGTACTTTTGGGAACAGGTCTTATGGATGGGGGGAGGGCAGGGAGCCTTTCCCTTTATCAAAATCTCATCAATCAAAACATATAATAGCAACATTATTGATAATCGTACAGTTGCCTCGCACTTGGTATTTTTCCAAGCACTTCCCTGGAACTCTAAAATGAAGGCAAGGCGGCTATTATTATTTCCACGTTACAAGTTAAGCAACATTGTAACAGGACTGACTGGTCCCTTGAGCCAGGAGTCAGTTGATAAACAGCTAAGTGTCCCAGGATACTTTGAGCAGGTGGAAAATCTATCCTGAGCATCATAGATGCTCTCAGAAGATCAGGAGACCTTCCCAGGCTAAATTGTCAAAGTCCTCTATGCTTAGTCCAAATATAAGAGCACAGCCATGATGTCCAGGTAAGGTGCTCCTTGTCTCAATGGCACTTGCAATGCAGTTAAACATCCTGACATATAACCCAGAAGCAGTGGGAAACCATGGGTTATTTAACAACACATGCTGTCAGCTGCTGTTAGTATGATGTGGCAGACAGAATGTGAATGCCATGTATTTTTTTTAAATATTTTATTTGAGAGATCGAGAGAGAGAGAACAAGCCGGTGTTGGGACGGGGGAGGCAGAGGGAGAAGCAGAGTCCCTGCTGAGCAGAGAGCCCAATGCGGGACTCGATCCCAGGACCCTGGGCAGATGCCCAACAGACTGAGCCACCCAGGCGCCCCGTGAATGCCATGTATTGACCATTCCAGGCAAGAGCCAGTCTCCACTGGACCTAACAAAAGAAGGGCAAACACTGAAACACGAAGGTGGTGATGCTATTGGGTCCTGTCCACATTAGCCAATGGACCACAGCCCAAACCTGCACCCCTCAGAAGCCAGCCTTGACACTGGCCTTGATAAAAGAAGAGGATTAGGGGACTTGGAACCCATCTAGGGCTACCAGCATCGCCATTTTATTACTGTGGAAGCTGAAGCTGAAGGGACTGAAGGGACTTGCCCTCGTTAGCCTGGCTAGCCAGGGCAGAGCGGCGCGAAGAACCCAGGCCCTCACAGAGAATGTGGCTCTCCACTCCACCTCCTGCACAGACTCGGGGGATTTTGTAGCTCACCCTGCCTGATTTTTCCTCTTTTCTTCCTCCTTAACCTGTTGGCACTCCCTTATTCCTTGTCTGCAGCTGGTGCTCAGGGACTCACCCGGCTGAGTGAAGAGGAGAACAATTTCCTAGACATTTGGTTTCTCCGTGCCCACTTCACCCTCCTGGCCATTTCCTTCACTCTGAGAAAACAAAGCTCCCTGAGCCGCAGGGCGTGCAAGGAATACCAGAGGTGGTGTGAACCCTAGCAGGATGCCGTAGTTCACTGCGGAGGCTCGTGCTCAGGGTCCAGCCAGCACAGCTTGAGGGGTATGCTATGAGACGGGTCCTGATAGCTCAGCTTCAAGTCTGTCCTGGTCCCAGACATGCTGGGTTCCCTAGGACTGCATTGGGAGGAAAGGTGTTATTCTGTCTCTAGACCACCACCTTCCATTATTCATGGATGTCCCTCCCCAGCCCCACAGCCTCCTTGCTTGTGTTGCTCCTCAGCTCTTAAGGCAACATTTGGATTCTTGGGAGCTCAGATCTTTTGTCCGTTATGATCTAATGCTCCCTGGCTCATGTTTCAAGGGATGTTTCCCCGCTCACCCTTTTTGTCTTTCTCTACTTCTTCGTCTGCTCTTTCTGCATTGCTTGGCTTATGAAATGTCGTATTTCATTCTAAGTCAAATGCAGCTCCTCTATCAATTCTACTACAGTCCCAGAATATCAAAGAGAGGCTCTAGACTATGATTAGCATCTATAGACTCTAGGATTATAGGAAATTCTGGCCAACGACCCTCTAGCAATTTACCGATGCTACAGGCAATGTTCTTAATGTATATTTCTTAGTTTATATTTCACTTTGCAAACAAAGCAACTCAGAGGGACTTTTCTTTCCCAACTTCCCCAGTATGACTGGAGAAATCAACCATCGGGCACTACCACTGTCACCATTCAATTAATGAGGAATCCAGAGCCACCAGCTGGCACAGTGATGGCAAATAAAGCCCCAGTTTCATAGTTGTTAGAGTCTCAGCTGTTGGACTGGAGGTACAGTTCCACCCACTCCTCTGTCCTTTCAGCACCTGTCACATGTGGGTCTTCCTCAATCCACCTTTTCCAGTCTGGATCCTCCCAGGTTCTCCCAAGGAGGATAGCTTTAGGGTTGTTTCCTTGTATACCCATGGCTGTTGCTCTTCCCGTGGGAGATTTCATGAATTAAGTACCTATCCTGCTCCGGAAACCATGCTAGACACTTTGCATGTATCTTCACACACTCTTGCACATTAGCTCACTTAATCTTCACCGTGACCTTACACAGGAGATAGGAACACTGAGCTCAAAGAGTGTCATGGTTACCCAAGGTCATCGAGGGATCCAAATCCCAATCCCCTCATTTCAACACCTCTCCACAATGCTATCAAGTTTTCTCGGGGAAATGATTTCGGCAAACGGCCTTGACCAAGCACAAGAACTTTTACCATAAGCCAGGTTTTCTCCTCTACCACTGCCTTAGCTCCTTCTTTTTCATCATACTGCGAAAGCTTACAATCAGGCCTCTCCTTTCAGGAACACAGACCTTGTGACCATTTGCAATGACAAGCCAGCACATGCACTCCAATGAACAGAGACAGGCTGGCGTGGAATTATCAGAAACCTGAAACAACAAAGCCTCCAACTCCGGCAAAATAGCCCCAAAGCACCAGCTGCTCCCGGGGCTAGCCGAGAAAAAAGCATTTGTGGTTTCTACTTGCCCTCAGAAAGTATGAGGGGACCAGGATCTCTAGAGATCCCATAGAAAAGGTGCCCAGGCACTTTGCAGAGATGGAAAGAAAATTCGTGGTGGAGACAGCCCACCCCAGCCCGTGAGAGCCCACTGTGGACACAACTCTCGTTTTAGTGATGTCATACTGGTAGCTTGAACTTGGCCATTGTGGAAGTGTTCATACTCAAACTAAAACAGTATCCCCACCCACTGCATCACTTTCTATCCCACCCCCCTTTTTCTTTTATTTACACAAAACTCTTGTCCTACCTGGTCTTAATGTTATCTATTTTATTTCAGGTTTGCTGGTCATCTGTCTTGGTTACTACCTCCAGCATCTAGAACAGTGGATGGTACATATTTTAAATTATATTTAAAAATGAGTGAAAAACTAACTGTTGTTCATATGCTAATCTGACACACATCATACTTGACCAGGTATTGTTGGTTACCTTGTTGGTTTTTTTTAAAGATTTTATTTATTTCAGAGAGGGAGAGCAGGGGTGGTGCGGGGGTGCAGAAGGAGAGAGAGAATCTCAAGCAGACTCCCCACTAAGCATGGAGCCCAACAAAGGGCTTGATCTCATAACCCTGAGACTGTAACCTGAGCCAAAACCAAGAGTCAGACATTCAACCAACTGAACCCCCAGCACCCCTGTTGGTTATCTTTCTATGTAGATCTATCTTCCATCTCACCTAGTTCTGGAAAGTTACTTTTTTTAATTGATTCTCTTTTATTTACCACTTGTCTAAGTGACAGTAAACATAATCATTCTCATTATAAACTAATTTAAAAAGGTAATTTTCCAATTAATAAATATGCACCAGTGTAAACTGTTCTCATGGTAAAATAATTATAGAAGCTGCCAACAACTTTGGAAAGAAAACAAAGGTATTTGTTAGTGGCAAGACCTAATGAAAAATCTGATGGTCCAAACAAGAAAAACTGACAAGCACCCTTCTCCCCACAAGAACCCTGGTAAATTAGTTTTGACTTAATAATTTTGCCTGAGGATAATTTCAGGCGTCATATGCCCAAATTCTCACTGTGGAAAGCATACAATGAGAAAACCTGTGTTGAAATTTTGGCTCTACCGTCTACTGTTTATAGAACCTTCGCCAAGTTGCTTGACCTTTCTGAACCTTTGTTACTTCACCTGTCACGTCATTATCTACCATACTTTGCAAGGCTGCTGCGTTAAATGAGAGTAAGAACAGGAGGGCAGTTTGTAAACTATAAAGTACCATAAAAATATGACCTATTATTTTACCTCTGAAAAAGATTTGGGATAAAGCAATGCCTCAAGTACCACTGAAAGTATTAATAAAGCTGACAATGGTGCCAGGTATTAAAAAATGTGGCTCTTCCTCTACGTAGTCTCTCAAGCAGTACTGTGCAGAATTGTCCACAATGATTCAAATACCCTACCCCTCTGCCATCTAACACAGAAGCCATTAGCCACCTGTGGTTATTGAGCGCTTGAAATATGGCTAGCATGTCTGGGGAACTGCATTTTACATTTATTTAATTTTGTTTCATTTTATTTAAACAGTCAAGTGTGGCTGGGGGCTACCCTATTGGACAGCACAGCTCTAAGGCATTTCTTCAAATCCGTTTTGCAGAACACTCCCTCTTGGCCCTAACTGTGAAGGGATTGGGTTTTGCAAGCATCAAGAAGCCTGGTGATAGAAACCTCATGGTTTCCAGCACAGGAGAAAGTGTGGAATGGAGTGAAGACTGGAGGACAACAACATGCTGATTTTGGAAAAGCAAACAGGCCCTGTCCTTTTGGGGATTCCAGTGCCCCTTTCTATTTGCTGTGTGACCTTAGAAAAGATATTTAACTTCTCTGAGCCTCAGTCTTTTAATTGTAAAGTAGGAACCAGAATGCCTACTTCACAGGAGTATGGCAAGGATGAAATGAGAGAGGTTCGTCATCCAAAGTTGACTAACACTGTTGCCAGCCCAGAGCAAAACTCTGAACTGTCGGGAGCACAAGCACATGGGGGAGAGGTGGGAAAGTGTGCTGATTTGCATTTCTGGCCTCAGACCATACCATGGCTGGGTTGCCAGGCGTGAGCGGGGCATCACTGGAGCTCTGCTCAGCCTCCAGCAGCCCCGGGCTGGCACGCACCCAGCCTCCCTCCCTTCATTCAGGCCTCCTGAATGCCCTGACCTCACCCAGCATTTTGCTCTGAAGATCTCTGAGGGCTTCAAAGACTCCTCTTTGGACTCAATACAAACGATGTTCCTTCTGGATATGTACACAGGTGGGGGGAAGGCTGGAGGGTGAGGCCCAAACACCTCTTAAAGGAGGGCTACAACTCCCTTTGCTCAGCTCGGGGGGGCAGATTTTCCCTGCACTGACGTTTCCTCTGCTGTCAGTGGGGAAAAAAATAAAAATGCAAAGTCTAGTTCATTGCCACACTGGCCCCCAGGTGAAGGCTTCAGTGTCCCCTGGGACAGTCCCCTCCTGTTAAAACGCAGGTGCTCTTGTCCCACGGCCCCGGTGTTGCAGAAGAAAATGTTAAGCAAACTGCTTAAAAAGCATACTTTCCCAGGATTAGGAAAGATGGTCCCATGTTTCATCAAGTGTCCCAATCTCACTTCTTAGACTGACTTTCTTTTCCAGAAATGGCACCCAATTCCTTTAGATGGTGGGAAGTCAGCCTCCAGAAAGCACGATCTCCAGATGGGAGGTCTTAACAACATGGCTGCCTATTCTTTGAGATTCATGCCCAAGAGTGGGGCCCCCTCCTTGAATCTGGGTGGGCTCCTGAACACTTGGACCAATAGAAGATGGTGAAGGTGACGCTATGTGACCTCTGAGGCTCTGTTGAGAGAGGCCAGGCAGCCCCCACCAGGTCAGTGGGGACCCTTGTTCTCTGAGCCCAGCACCCAAGCTAGAAGCCTAACTACCCCAAGGCCAGCACGCTAGAGACCCACACAGATGTCCCCCAGGAGACAATCCCAGTGAGGGCCATCCAGGCATCTGGCCTGGATGACAGAGCAGAGACACCCCGGCCTTTCAAGCCTTCCCAGCAGAGGCCACACACATCTGCAGTGGAGACCTGCTGTGTCCGCTCTGCACAATCCGTGAGCATAATCAAATGTTGCTCCCTTGCACCGCTGGGTTTGGGGGTGATGTTGCTCGGTAATAGAGGATGGGGCTCCAGTTCTGTGTTCCCCAGAGCCCCAAGCCTCCTGACTGCCCAGCTCCAGGAAATTGAACTCCACAGACCGAAATGTCATGACTCTGATCTTTACAATAACTTTTTTAAGTGGAAAAAAATTGATAGAGGAGCAAGGACTTACTAATGTGATTTCAGGAGATGGTTTTATTCAAAGAATTTTGCGTAGAACTTGTGCGTGGTGCGTTAGGTTTTTTGGCGGCTTTGTTGTTTGTTGTTGTTGTTTGTCCTGTTATGTTGTAATGTGCTGCTAGCATTTTCTGATCGCCCCTATGTTCTTCAAGGTCATGTGTACTCTACCCAAGAATAAAGGCAAAAGTGGCCATTTTTAGTTGCACTGTGGCTGTGAGGAAAAGTTCTCTATGTCCTTGGAGGGGCTTGAACGTTGGTGGGGCAGAAGGGAGAGCTCTGAGCAGACGGGGGGACAGAGGGACTCACAGACATGTTGCTTACACTTAGACGAGTCACTTTAACATTTCCAGGCCTCAGCTGGGTCATGCACAAATGGGATTCAATGATGTCTAGGATTCATTTTCTAACATTTTAGAGAGGAAGAAGTTCGTGCTTATTAAGTGTTTACCCTGTGGCAAGAAGCATGCTAGGCCTTCTATTTATTTTATTTAATCATCAAAAAAATTTTTTTTCCTGAGAACCAGTGTCCCCATTTTGTACATGAGGAAACCATGTCCATGGAATTGTCAGAAGCTGGGAGGTGGAGGGGTGCAATTCCAGAATCCACAAGTCTCCCCCCCAGGGAATGCTCACACCCCTCTGTGCCCCCACAGTGCTTCCCACACCTTGTGCCCAGAGGCCGAGAGTCTGGTTCTTCAGTCTCTAATCCTCCCCAGTGCAGAGGGAGGGTCCCCACTGCATTCCTTTGTACTGTCATCAGCAGCTTCGAGTGGCAGGAAACAATACCCTCTTTCTCTGCTTTCCTGGAAGGGTGGCTCTTGGACCCTGCTGAGTCTCAGTGGCATCCAGGGCTGCCCTCCCAGCCCGACTGCCCCCAGGTACCCTGGGAAAGTCTGGAGGAATCCTGCCACCCAACTCTCCCATGCAGATCTCAAAACTTGAGCTGGTGTGAGCTTCTATTTTCCCTTTAACAAGAGTCCCTCAATTCCAGTATATTTGACATACACCTGACCCATCCCAGCACTAGAGAAGTGTGGATGAAGAGGGGTCTGCCTGTGTGGAGATGCCTCGTGCCCCCAAATCTCCTCTCAAACTCCTGGTACTGGTGCCTAAAATAACTGCCAAGGGTTGACAAAGGCCCACTGCCATTGGCCCTGTGAGGGACCATCAAGAACCGGGAAATCTAAGAGGGATGATTGCAGAGCAGATAGGATCACAAGCATCAAAGCCAGACGGGTTGTGCGTCAGCTACATGTGGTTGTTTGATGACAACTGAACATCTTTTGCCTCTTCTCCTCTTAAGAGCTGGGGGTCTATTTCCATTCCCCTTGACTCTGGGCTGGCCCCTGTGACTGGCTTTGACCAACAGAACACAATGGAAGCAACCCTGCCCATCCGCCCCCTAAGGCAGACCCTCAGCGATGCGCGGTTTCCACTTGTGTGCTTCTTCTAAGAGCTCGGGGAAGACTCTGCCTACCCTCGGACTGCCATGCTGTGAGGAAGCCCAAGCTACCCTCCAGAGCCGCTCTGTGGAGCCCCACCTGCTTTCCTGACCCACAGAACCAGGAGCAATAAAATGGCTGTTGTCTAAATCACTAAGTGGTGGCGCAGTTTGTTAGGCAGAGACAGATAACCAAAAGAGTATGACAGTTAGAGCACCGACCTCGTGGTGCACACAACAGAAGCTAGCCCCACCTGCTGCCCTGCACAGCTGGGTCAGGACGAATGGTAAGGAGTCCTCGTAAGGGAGGGGGCTCTGGGGTTTCAGAGACTATGAGAGTTGCACGAGTGAAAGGGCAGGGTGTGGGCAGAGAAAATTCTATAAGATCCTTTTACTCCACAGGCCTCTGGAAAAATGCCCCAAACACTGACAGGACTTCTCAATTATTCTCACTCTAGTCACCTGACTATAGAAAGTAAACCCTAAATCTGGCCCAAAGTAACCTACTACAAGTAGAAGATTTCTCCAAAGTCTTGTTTTAGCTTTATAACTCTTTTGAATTTTGTATTGAATTCCATAATTTATTCATCTGCATTTTTATCTCAAAATATGTCAGAAAGCCTGGGTGGCTCAGTCAGGTAAGCATCTGTCTTTGGCTCAGGTCATGCCAGGTCCTGGGATTGAGCCCCATGTCCAGTTCCCTGCTCAGCAGGGAGTCTGCTTCTCCCTCTCTCTCTGCTCCTCTCCCTGCTCATGCTCTCTTTCTCTCTCTCTCTCTCAAATAAATAAATATGATATTTTTTTTAAATGGTTGAAATTACTTACCAGTTAAATGACTTCACTTCACCCCAAACTCTTCAAGAAAATGAGACCTGGGACTCTGTGCAGCCCCAGAATACACAGGCACCCTGAGGGAATATCAGGCTTACCCACCTGCTGAGGCTGAAGATTTGGGACTTTCCTTTCAAGATCTAGTCACACATCTTCAGTAGGCAGATCTGGCCCCTGCGTTCCCCCTCTTCTATCCCATTCTCTGCTATGAGCTGCCCCTATGGTCACAAGGGACCCAATCCTGGAGAGGATTGGCTTAAGTTTCAGTCTTCATTTGGAGGGAGACTTCAGGGTCTCCAAATGAAGGCTGAAAACTTAAGTCACATGACAATCTAGTTCTTCTATCTCTGACCCACGTTTCAGGTCGGCCTCTCACAGTATTTGGAAAGCCACCCAAAGCAATTCCAGCCTTGCCCAACATCCTCAAATGCTCCCCAAACTGCCTTTTTTTTTCTTAGACAGACAAGTCACACACGCGCACACACACACACACACACACATCTACACAGCCTGTGTAGATACGTTGACGCTTGGAAGCAAAATAGAGGAAAGCTTTTATTATTGTTTGCCATTTGAAAATGATTATCCTGCAGGATGATGTGGATTGAAGGAGACAGCTTGCAGTTAGCATCCCGGCAAGAGCTCCCTTTCTAGACCTGGGTGAGCCTCCACCACCTCCCAGCTTCCCGAGTGGGGACTGCCTGGTGCCAGACTTGGATGCCTACCAACACAAATTAAAGGAAGAAAATGCCTCCTAGACGGAGGCGGGCCGGGGGAGTGAGAATGCTGAGAATTTTAAAGGGATCATCACCTCAGCAGGAGACCGACACTCAGCCTCAGAGAGAACAGCTCCCCTAACAGATGCTCCAGTTCAGAGAGTCTCCGGTTCTGGGGACCCTGTGCTCCCAGACGCCCTGTCTCTCCTGTTCCCCGCCCCTCCCCACCAGAAACACTCTCCATCCTCCTCGCCTTTCCAGAAACACAGCCGAACCTTATTTAAAATCATGAAGCCCTAAAATGACGCTCTGTGGGAACCGAGCTAACCAACTTGTACTCAAACATGAACCTGGAGGTGGGGACAGGGAGCCACCGCCTAATGGGTACAAGGCTTCTGTCTGGGGTGATGACATGTAGCATTGTACAACACTGAGCGTGTGCAGAGAGGCCACGGATAGGGCCCTTTAAAATGGTTAATTTTATGTTATGTGAATTTCACCTCGATTCAAAGAAAAAAAAAAAGCTTTCCCAAAAAAGGGTCAACACTTCCAGAATCCTGTCGACCAAACTACATTTGACACTGGACATCAGTCTCCTCATTTGCTGGTGGGAGGCTGTGCAAAAAGAAGGGGTTCTGTCTTGCGACGATTGTTCCAGCTCCCAGCAGGACAAGGATCTCAGATGGTCTGAGGACAGAGAGAAAGTAAGATCAGCAAGCTGCCCTGTAGGCTAAAATTAAGTGACCTTCCATGATCTGGACTTGGCAAGCGACTGAACTTCTCTTATGTCCCTCCTTTGTGAGCTCAAAATTGTCTTATGAGACTCCTGAGTGGAGCTTATAAAAGGGATTCTAATACTCTGGCCAAATCCAGGGAGCCATACATTTGAATCCTATAACTTCATTTCTTTCTCAGCCACCAGCTGGCAGTCTCCAGCAAGTCCCGACGTCAGGCAATGCCGGGTTTTCCTAATATACGATTTTAATCTTCAACAGCCCTTGCCAATTCAAAATAAAGAGAAGAGAGAATTCTGGGAGCATATGCCCTACAAATTTAAAAAGAAAATGAAAGTGGTCTCATCTTGTACTTCAACAAGTTGATTTGATATTTAGAAAATGATCCTTTGGGCCAAAAAATATTTTTACGTTGTGTGTCTCTATAAATAACTCCCCCCCCGCCCCTTTTTAATAGAAAGCACATCGCTGGTGTCTAAAACCAAACGTGGTTTTGATTGAACCAGACTTACATTTCTATCTGAAGTTCATTTGCTAACAATAGAACTGGCTTTCCCATTTGCCAACATCAATGTTGACCTGTTTTCACCTAAATTTTATAGATGTCAGAAAAAGAAACTGTTCACTGCTCAGTGGCCTACCCTGGCCTTTTTCAGCCACACTTGCTTGCATTTTTGCAGCTCCTTTAAATTCCCCTTGTCACAAAAACTAACAATAAGGTCAAGTATTTCAGTAAGAAATATTGAATTATTATCCAACTTTGTCAAACAGCCAAGAGCCTGCAAAAGCTAACCACGAACTGGAGAAGAGAGAGGCTTAACCTCAGGCCTCCCAGCCCTGCCTTCATTGCACGGGGAAGGATTTTTGGCACCGGGGGGCACCGGGAGGACTGGGAGGAAGGGGGGAGGGCGGGCGGGTGGAGTGGGAACTCGACGGCTCACAATCACGTCCAAGCTCCCGTCCCTCAGGAGGGTCTCGTTGCGCTTGTTTGCTGCTGCCGTGAGCCAGCTTTGATTTTTCTTGGAGAGGGCTCCAGGCACCCTAGTATCTCAGCCATGCCAACACCACGAGGCTGCTGACCTCTCCTGATCCCCCGGCCATATCCCTGTCCATCAAGGCTAATTTCTATGACAACATAAACTCCACTGTGTAGCCAATAAACCCAAACCCGATGGAAGCTGATGTGGCCAGGACGGAGAATGACAAACTGGCAAGATATCAGGGCTGGAAATAGAACTCATTTTGCCAGCCAGGGGCTTGGGAGGGGTAGAGATGGATTTATGTGCATGTGCGTGTGTTTTATGTGTCCTAATAACCCTAATAAAGATTCCATTAATCAATAAACCACCGCTTGCAGAGACGGAAATAAATGCTGGGCTCCTCAAGTGAGCTTCAGGTAGAACCAGAACTCTTCTACATTTCATTCTAACCTGTGGTGGTGGAGGACAGGAAGAACCCTCTGTTACCTCAAAGCGTCTGTCTGGAGAAGGTATTTGGCCAAGAGAAAGGGGGAGAGCAAGAGTGAGAGAGAGAGAGAAAGAGAGATTAAGAAAAGGAGGATTGGCTTTTAGCTCGACAAGGAAGAGCAGCCTACAAGAAGGCAGCAGTGGCCCCCAGGATGGGATGTGAGGGATCTCGAAAAAGCTTCCCAAGGAAGGTTTCTGCCCTTCGAGCAGAGTATGTGGCTTTGGAAGTGAGGTTCAAGGTTCCCTTGAAATGCAAATACACTGACTGCTCAAAGGTGAGGGTCAGGGCAAGTTCATTTATAAAAGGGGAGGTCCACAGTGCAGGGTTAGTTGGTGTGGCCTTGGGGAGAGAGACAGGGCCAAGGGCCGGCCTCCAAAGGAGACGGCTGGAGGTGTGGGTGGAGAAGACCACAAGATCCTGCTTTAAAGTTTAGCATAGGGTCAGTCACAGGCCTAGCTCTCACTCCTTTCTTTGAGTATGTGACCATCCAGAACATAAACTTAATCCCACCCATTTGTACTTGTCACCCTTCCCTATTGAATGCCAACAGGCCCTATGTACCAAAGTCACCCTCACTCATCCAGACTCCACTGCACATGGTCGTTGGTGGTGAATAAGCAGTTAGATAAAATGTACCTACACTCTGAAAGTTTGATATCTTATGCAGTCACTTCTCATCATTTTGTAAAGCTTTTTTAGTGGTGGACAGGCAAAGGGAGAGAGAGGGAGAGAATTCCAAGCAGACTCCACGTCCAACATGGAGCTCACGTAGGGCTCAATCTCACGACCTTGAGATCATGACCTGAGCAGAAACCAAGAGTCAGACGCTTAACTGAATGAGCCACATTGAGCCCTCTCAACATTTTTATGACTCATACCCCACAAAGGCTCCGACACCGCTCACCCCAAACCACGCCCCACCACCAAATCTAACCTCTTTGAGAATCCCTCTTGCTCATCGTCAGAGTAGAAGTGTGATAGGGCATGCTAAGGAACACCAGAGAGCCCAGGGGCACTATCTCATTCTTTGTCTCTCTGGAGAACTGTCAGTGGGATCTCCATGGTGGGAGGGGGTGGTCTGCCTACTTCCAGGGTGGATGTGGGGCCAAAACCCGCAAGGCTGCAGACCCAAAAAGACCAAGAATTACTCATCCTTCCAGATCAGCTCAAGTGTCATCTTCCTGCTTGGCCAGGAGTCACTACCTCCTTTTGGGGGGGCGGGGGAGAGGGTGGGAAGCCAGGCTTCCATTCACATCTCTACAGTGGCACCGCTCCATTCTACTGTCACTTAAGAGTTTATCTTTCTGTCTCTCTGAGAAGGTGGTGAGCTTCTTGAGGATAGGGATATGTCTCACTCATTTTCATTTCTATCATTTCCAATGGTTATTGCATGAATAAAAACGCAGCCCCTCCCTGAAGATCAGATGACAGTTGCCGATGGTGAGGCAAAGCAACGATGCTCTCTCACCATTCTCTCCAGCAAGGGATGGAGTGAGGCCACCAGTTCTCCCTCCTCTCAGCCCTCCGCCTCCTCCTGCCCTGCACATGGCTTGTGCTGCCATCGCCTAACACAATATGGTTATGTCTACCCTGAATCAGGGGTCAGATGGTGAACCACTCAGTTTTGTCCGCTAACATGATACCGAGACCTGTGTGCGCCATCATTTCCCCATTGGCATGGGATTTCCTTTTGTAGCTTGCAAAGAGGAGAGAGGTCGGTTGTAGGGAACTCAATAAGCAAATAAAAGGTAAAATTGAGATGAAAATTCTCTCTTTCTTCAAGATTAGCTGCCATGCTTTCATTTGTTGAGAGGCCTCGGATACCATGTTAAGGAAGTCAAGAGTGTGGCCCCATCCCTACAGTCAGACCATGAAACAGCAAAGAGAAAGACCCTGACCACAACAAGGCCAGGACCTCCTTCCTTTACTTGTCTACTTGTCCACTAAAGGGATAGGTCATCTTTGTTCAGGAAGGAACGGCATGGATGTTCTTAGCCTTAATGCTCCACTCACCAAGTCAGTCCTGGTGTACAAATTTATTGTTTTTTTGTTTTTGAAATAATATATAACAGGTGTCTTTCAATATGGTTAGCTGGAGCATGGTATGGAATCAGTATGCTGGAAGTTTATTTACATGAGTATACGAAGTTTTTAACAGAATCAGCTTGCCTGAGTTTCTATCAAGTGAAAATCGGTTCATAAAAACTAGAAAAGTAATGAAGCATTGGGGCTTCATGAAGGAATACACTGCCATCATAAAGGAGCAAAGATTCTTCAGAGAATGAGGATGGGAGCTGCTCAAAAGTAGAGGTTCAACACTTGGCTTCCCCTCTTCAATTTCAGGGTGACCTCGCGTAAGTGATCTGACCTCTCTGGGATTCCGTCTCTTCACCCTCTACAAAATGGTCAGTTTTGCCAATTCTGTGAGAAACAATGGACCTCATTCTCTCTTAATGCTAGGCAGACTCTAGCGGCACCTCTTAAAACTGCTCATAATTTCTGTGTTCTAGAAACCACTCCTCATCTACAGGTAAGAGTTACTACATACTTTCTTAACATGCCATCTAGCAGGTAATATATTATTGTCCACTATTAAGGAGGAGGTCAAGAGAGGTTAAGTGGCCTGTTCAAGGTCACATATTTAGTCCGTAGGGGTTAAGGATCTGGAACCCAGATCTTTTTGCCACTCTCTGCTTCCCCCTTTCAAAACATACCTCAATCCCTCCAAGCATGGTTGGCCGCGCGGCTGTTACGGCGAGGAAGAGAAAATGGAAGAGCGGCCCCTCTCCCTTTGCCTGTATGAAAATCACCCACTCTTTAAACACCAAGCCTCCCATATATTGTGGTGGAAATGAAAGGCTTGTATGACTAAATATAGATGCCAAGTGCCTTATAAATACGTTGAGTATTTTCGGAAATGAGAAATGGGAAATGAAATTGGCTATAAGCAGAAATCAAAACCATCTAAATTCTCTCTAGAAACCAATTGCTAACTTTTTAATCTCTGTTGTTGGTAATCTGAAGCTCTCACGAATTTGCTTCCATAAAGAGGTCCTGACAAACACCTCTTATTGGGAGGCATTAAATTAAACAAAGATGTCTTCCTATATGCTTTTTTTTTAAAAATAAAGATTTTATTTATTTGACAGAGAGAGAGATCACAAGTAGGCAGAGAGGCAGGCAGAGAGAGAGCAGGGGAAGTAGGCTGCCTGCTGAACAGAGAGCCTGATGCGGGGCTCAATCCCAGGACCCTGAGATCATGACCTGAGCTGAAAGCAGAGGCTTAACCCACTGAGCCACCCAAACACCCCGTTCTGATATGCTTTTTAGTGGAGGGGAGCCTGCCAGCCTATTGCTCTGCCCATTGTAGGGGTTCAATAAATATTTGCAAAAATGAAGCAGAGTGGCGACAGGGAGAGAGGTCACTTCTGTTCTCTGGGATTTCAATAAAATGGGATATCAATTTCATATCAGATGGACTTAAGGAAATAGTCTGTAAAATGCTTTAAGAAAGTTGGAGAAGCTTTGCGCAGTGGCAGTATCGTAGCCAATGAGGTTTATCCGAGGCGCGATTATTGCTAAGAAAGTTGGAGAAGCCCCACCTATTCAGCAAAAGAGACTGAAGTAATGTAGGGCTGGGAGCAAGGATGTCCCCTTCCCAGGATCCTCCAGGCTGGACACGTGTGTGCAAAGCTTGGCACACACCAGCATCCTATCTCAGGCTGCAGCTGGGTTTCCTCAAGCCTTGGGCCTCCGATCAGCTGTCTCCATTACACAGCATTGCCTCTTAATGATGCCAGTTCAGATATGGGAGCCCTCAGTGCTGCCCCTTTGTCAGGTGGTGAGACAGACGCCAAAGCCACTTCCCATTACGTGAAGCCAATACTGCCGATTTAAGTTCCATAATACCTTTTATCCGTAGCTCAGTTGGTTAAGTGTACACCTCTTGATTTTGGCTCAGGTCATGATCTCTGGGTTGTGAGACTGAGCCCCACACCAGGCTCCATGAGGTGTGTGGAACCTGCTTAAGATTCTCTCTCTCCCCTGTCCTCCCCCACTTACACTCTCCTGTGCTTTCTCTCTCTCTCTTAAAATTTACTCTCTCAAAGAGTGACATTTTTTAAACTGTTTAAATAATGGTTCTTTTAAAAATACTTTTATTTATTTATTTGGGGGGGTGGGCAGAGGGAGAGGGAGAAGCAGACTCCCAGCTGAGCAAGGAGCCTGAGGCGGAGCTTCGTCTCTGGACCCCAAGATTATGACCCAAGCCAAAGGCGGATGCTTAACTGACTGAGCCACCTAAAATAATAGTTTCTAAAAAGTTATTCCACTTGGTGCTCCAGCTCTTTGGTGATTCACCCGATCTGAAAATTTTATTTATGCTTTTTAATATAATTGTCTTAATTATGATGAGTAATAATAATGGGTACCGTCTATCTATTATGTGCTAGGCATTTTCTTATCTCGTTAACTCATTTAATTCTCATTATGTGGATGATAACTGAGATGGCATGTCAAGTTTTAGCTTAGGAACGTAGTCTTTGGAATTGGGCAGATGGAGGCTTGAGTTTTCATAGTTGTATAACCCTGGGACAGTCTGATTCTCGGTCTCCTCATCCAAAACAGAGGGATAAAAACAGTACTAACTTCTTCACAGGCTCCTGGGAAGTCTGACACAAGGCACGTGAAATACCAATCGAAGCACCAGGCTTATAGTCAAGTGTACAGTGTAAATTAAATATTGAGTCTTACTGTTATTACTTGATCCTGCCACCAGTACCAAATCCAACTTTTCCCCCAAACGGAAATTAAAAGAATGGCCTTCAGTGCCATCCTAAGGGGGAAGGAGGTAAATTATCTGCTTCCATTCCTTTCTCCCCAGGATGTTCATCTCAGGGAGGCTGGGGCCAAGTGAACCTCGAGGACAGTTAGGGAAGAAGAAATCAGTGAGGAAGGGGGAGCTAGCATGCCCCTTTGTGAATCACAGGGGAGGGCTCAGGAGGGTGGTGTCAAGAGGCCAGGGGAGCAAAGGGACTTTCTAGAACTACAATGTGCCTCTCCACCTGCTCCCCGCAGCCCTTCCTTCTCTCTCCCTCACTCTCCTGCAGGCCTGCAGGCAAGGCCCCAGAGAGAGATGGTCAGAGGGCGCTGTGTGGACCCCTCACTCAGGGCACCCCTGCTTTCTCACGGAAGCCACCTCAGGCCAGCCTCCTGAGGTGACCTGAGCGGCAGCAGCGCAAGGACTGGTCTCTGCCTGCTTTGGTCAGTGGGCCCCTCCACCAGCCCCCACAGCGCCTCTGGCTCTGGCAGCTCCCTGGGAGAGAAGAAAGCAGCATCTTACATGTGTGGCATATTCTAAAACAAAATAATAACCGAGAGGTTTTATAGACTCTGACAGGGGGAAGAAGGGAGTGAAAAAGATGGAACAAAGATGCCATTTTAAAGTTATTGGCTCATGTTCAGGATTTCACTATTTTCTATGGCAAGGAGCAAGTAAAAAATTCCTCCTATTGATGCGTATTTTTCTACAGTCATGAAAGCCAAAGGGCTCGGGGCTTCCGACTTCCCCTCTGGGGGAACCTGCGAGCCAGTCCTCTGGCTTGCTCAGGAGAGGGCCGGCTGGCGGAGGCAGGAGGCCCCGGAGGCCCCCAGCGAGCGGCTCCGATGAGGAACGGGTGCAGGAGGAACACACTGTGTTTTCAGCCTGGGTTCTGTGATCTTTCTGCCAAACAGGGGTTTACAAAGCAAAAACCTCCAGAGACTTCTCATACTTTCTGGCTTATTCTCCTGGTGTTCATCTTAACAGGAATCAGCTGTTTGCCTTCTCACTTATACAGCACGTTGCCGAGGAGAATTTAGCATCTGGTCTGGCTATTATTAAAAACAAGAACATCCTGCTCTGTTGGGAGAACAGCACCACTGGCAATAAAAGGACAGAGATCATTTGCATTCAGGATTCCAGAGATGTATCGCAGTTCAATATCTGCTCTCCCTCCTCCCCCCACCGCTTTTCCAAATTTCCCCGACGCATCCATCATTTGCCTTGAGGTTCCCTCCTCTTTTCCCTGAACCAGAGACCAAGAGTGGGCTTCTTCCTCACCCTGGGAGGCAGGGAGCCCGGGAGCAGTTCAAACACTGATCTGCTCCTGCCGTGTGATAAAACTGAACTACCAGAGGAGGTTTTTTTTTTTTTTTTTACAACTGCGGAAATGAAAAAGTAAACATGACTGGGACGGCCCTGGTAGTTAGGTTCCAGCTTTTTGTTGTTGTTTGCGCCTTTTTTCTTTTTTTAAGCATCGGGCTGGGAGCTGGGAGCCTGAAGGAACCATATAATATGAAAAAACCTGGGGAGGTTTTATTAGCCAATAAAAAAAACTGAGTTCCTATTAACCACTTAACTCCTTGAGAAAGTTCCACACTCGCCTCCCTCCCGGTCCTCCTCGCTCCCTCTCGTGCCCACAAGACAGGAAAGTGGGCCCCTCCATCTTGCCCGGCACAACCTGAGAGCACAGAGTAGGTTCCAGAAGCCATGGTGGAGGATCACGCTCAGTGATAATCTCTGCCCTTCTCATCTGTGAAAACCACTAATAAGAAGATCTTGATAAGGACTCACACTCCCTACGCTCCCCCCCCCCCCAAAAAAAATCCGCACACAAAAAAGCTCTTGAAGCACACATGGCTGAGGAGAAGAAAGGTCAGGGTGACTTTCAAGACTGAAATATGAAATGAGTGTTAGAGAAGACAGAATGGGGCTGAGGTGTCCCCACTACCCCCGCCCCGAAGATGTCAGGATGCCACAGAAGGCTCCTCTGCTTTGGGAGCGGGGGGGAGCAAAAGAATTCAGGGAAACTCAGAAACAGAAACTGAAACTCGCCTGAGCTGTTGCTCTGTCAGAGGGGTGGATGGAATTCTAAAAAAAAAATAAATAAATGACCTCATTTAGGAAGGAAATGATGTCGAAGGAGATTTAAACATAAAACCGTTGTATTAATTCTCCCACGATGATGCGTGTGGCGGGTTTCGTTGCTAGCTTTCTTGTTTCTTTTCGAGGAATCAATTCGCACGTTTACATCAGTCCATCATGCAGCTGGGAGTTCCCGGTACTCCTCTCCCTCAAAGCCACCGGATCCTGACTGCCTCACTCCACACAGCCTGCTGTATCCCGCTTCCGTTTTCCACATCCCAGCTCACTCTGATACTTCAGCTTCTCCAGGAGAAATGTCTCAGGCCTAAGGAGTACAGGCCACCTGAGACCCCATTACTAATTTTGGGTTCTGGTCTCATTTAATGTTGTGCAGACAAAACTACTTCTTGAGGGGCTTGTGTGGAAGAACCTTTTGCTTGCCCCCCAGATTTCCACCTCAGTTTTTTTTTTTTTTTCTTTTACCATTTTGCTGTATGGTCTTGGTTTCTTTATGAAAATGAAGGGGACAGGGTGGGTGAGCAATTCTTCCCTTTTCCTTACTGGCTACAGAGTGGCACAGAATGACCTTGGGTGGGGGCGGGGGGGAAGCCATCAAGTTGTGAGCTGTGTTGGCTAAAAACAGAAAGCAGGTTTTCCAGAAAACCTCACTAAGTGGCCAGACATCATTGCCACGAAATAAGAAAACAAAACAAAATAAGTTTTAGCAAAAGTTAAGTGGGCTTCCAGAAACTTGATCCTTCTGCTTTCCAACGAGTGATGCATGTCTCAACAGCAGGGCCAGTCGCGTCACAAAAAAAGCTCTTAAATAAAAGCTTCACAAAAATAACAACCCCTTCTTAAATGTCAGCTTCAGGGTACTCCCGACATTTCAGGGAACATCCGGTGTCCCTTGTTCTGTCTAAATAACCTATACGGAGAAGAATTGCTTCTTCACCACTTATGGAATGAAGTACTCTTTTGTAGGATTTGCAAGAAAAACACCTGAGACAAGTAAACGCTGTATGGAGTATATGTGCGTGTACGTGTGCGTGTGCGCGCTTCAGTTTTCCCTGAATGGTTGCTCAGTCATCCCTTTCCATCCCTCTACGTCCTCGCTACCTCCCTTGAGGGACACGCATGCGCACAGCCCTCAGTGTAGTTCCCTTTTCTTCTGTGGTGGACCCTGTTTTTTGTTACATTCATAACTGAATTCATAGCTTCTTAACATCTTCACTTCCAAGGCCTCCCAGCTGAGTACCGTCTACTGGGAAGTCACCGAGAGACCGATCAGGGTACCCAGAAATGGAGACAAGGAGGAGAGAGATTCCCTTGCCTTTGCTCAGAGCTCAGAATTCAAATACAGAGCATCTGCTCTCCATGCATTGGTTCCTACCTGGCCTCCCTTAGCATCTTCTGCAGTCCTGAAGGGAGAACCAACGAAGGAAGAACAGAAGTGGGCGGAAAAGGAATTGGAGTAACCCAGTGCCCTGGCGGGCAGTCCAGCTGTCTCACCACCTGCACTTTCCCTATACCAAAACCCAGACAGCTCTGGCAAGAAGACATCCTTCCTGGGGCCCCTGCGGAGTTTGCCTGCCATCCCACAGGCGAGCTGGCCCGGGCTCACTAAAACTGGCAGGCAGTTGAGTTGTCCCCAGAAAAACTTAGAGACGGTAACATGATCATCTTCTCCTAAGCCTCCTACCTTTGTAGATACCCCCAAACCATTGTTTCCTAGAACTGGTCTCTAAAATGATTTCCAAATGATTGGGGCAGGGAAGTGACTAGATTGTCCAGTTTACCTGATACTTGCGGTAGGGTTGTTTGCTTGAATCAGTCAAGCTGTGGCTTTGGCTGTGACGTGATTGTCAGCCACCCATTTCCAGAGGAAGGAGAAACCGGCTTGTGAGGATCTGTACACCCTGCTCTCACTCACTGGTTGTGAACAAGGTCTTCCCCTACCTCCTCCCTTGCCTTTTCAGACTGTTCTCAAATTCCATAAATATAAACATGTGGCTCTTCAACCGCATCTGTAGATAATAACTTCAGGGGGTTTCCTGTTTACATGACAATACCCATTTCCCAGCCAAATAAACTCTGTAGCAGAGAGCTGAGGTGTTTATTGGGCCAGTGTTGGCTGGGATTGAGTTAACAGGAAATGCCCACTCTCAAAGCACTGCCTGATGATAAGGTATACGGGGGCAGGGGGCACAAGGGGTCAGGCACACTGGACAAACGTCTCTCTTTCTCCGCCTTTTGTTTCCAGTGAGAACTGAAGCAGCCATGATGAACATGGCCAAGCCATCAGGGCCTCACAAAGCTCCCCAGCTGAGCCGTCCCCTGGGACGTGAGGAGGAAGAGACATGCAGACAGGAAAGCCAGAAGCCCCACTCATGACACCTCCCAACCTCAGAGTGACAAGCAGGTGAAGGGCTGGAAAAGGCTGATGCACATCCACCTCTGGGGAGGGCCCTCCGTCTTCCCCCTGGCTATCCTGTTATAATGAGCAGTGTATTTTCACACCAGTTCTGTCAAGAAAGCCTGACCAAAGAATTGAGAGAGAGCCTCTAGCCCACTCGTTCTGGATTGGGGACGACTTTTCCTCCCAGGGAACATTCTGGAGACACACGTCATTGTCACAAGTGGTGCAGTGCTATCGGCATCTAGTGGGTAGAAGCCAGAGACAGGCTGCTAAACCTTCTATGATGTGTAGGACCACACACCCTACACACACACCACAAAGAACTTTCCAGCCTGAAATGTCAACAAAGCCAAGGTCTAGCCCGATGCCTCTCCATATGCCCAAAAACTGAGACCCAGAGGAGTGAAGCCATTTGCCCTGAACCATGCTGCTGGACAAAGATGGAGAGAAAGGAAAAGCCACTCTGCCCACCTCCCATGCAATGCCTTTGAAAGCCACACAGATGTCTAATAAAAAAGGAAAAATAAATATACATCTTCAAAGAGCTGCAAACAAGTTCACTGGCCTAGGTCTCACCCGCATGCTTTCAGGATGTCTCCTAATCTTAGAAATTAGCGGTCTCCAAGATTTCTCAGAACATAATGCCAAAGGGGTAAGAATGAGCAGATCTCAAAGGAGGCCTCTCTCTCTAGATCACGTGGTCCACTGGCCCGCGCCTGAGCATCTCCACCTCACGGTTTCTGGTCCTTCTTTTAGAACTGTGGTAAGCCAAAGAGGACAGATAGCACAGGCCAGAAAGAGAGCAGCCACTCTACCCAGGCCCTCAACCTTATCAAAGGGGAGGGACTTACCAAAAATACACAATAACCCGTTAAAAACAAACAGATCTCCAAACTATAGTCCTGCTCCCTAGTAGAATTTTTCTGAGGCTACAGCTCTCCAGGCCAAAGTCCATTTTTACTTACCCTTGAGCTTTGACTGATTTTGTTTTTAAGAACCCAAAAGAGATGTGGGAAGCAGCTAGATTATCTCCTATGGCAGGGCTGCCTGAGATCCTCTGACCCTAGCCAGGAAGAAATTCACTTGCTGGCTCCTGCTCAACTGCCCAGAGATTAGAACCCTCGGACTGCGGAGCCCACTGTCTTTTATATGCAGTCTGGTCCCTTGTCAGAGTAAAGGGGCTTTACCCAAGGATGGGGAGGGCGCTCTCTCCTTCGGACACAGGCTGACAAGGAAATGAGTTCACTGCTAGATCCTTTGCCCACGCCTCTGTAGGAGTAGGACGAACCAAGAAGGCAGCACTCAGCGAAATGTTTTAACCTCTCACCAGTCACAGAGAACCCCGCCCTCCTCTGGCCCTGGCAAGTCCTAGGGCCAAGAAGGGCCCAGGTGTAGGCAGGAGTAAGCGTCAGACTAGAGAAGAAACCGCGGCTGAGAAAAGACCCAAAGTACACACGTAACAAAACCAAAAAAGCCATTTTATTGAAAATTAAATTCAAACTTCAAATTAATATTACAATCATGAGAAAAATGCCAAATAATTCCATTTACAGTTGCAACATACAATACAAATAGTCCCTTTGAAGTTGAAAGTAAACTCATCCACAATCATGGCCTGTGGCACAAAGCAGAATTTGTACAATATGTGCAGGGAAAGCAGATCTTGGGCAACAGCAATTGGAAAAATAAAAATGAAAAGCTTGTATTTACACAAAATGCTACAAACATTTTTTTGTTCCACAGAAATCTAAGAATGGTAAAGCATATCCAAAAAAAAAAAAAATGGAATTTTATTCAGAATACCTAAGAAATTACTGTAAATTATGGTTTTGGCTGATATATTTCAAAGTACTGCATTAAAAAGCAAACAGTTATTTGTAAACATGAAGTAAACAAACATCTAAAAAATTCTCACACAGAAAATATTTTTTAAATGCATTCTCTTTTGAAGAACAACAAATTCAAGGTTTGCCAGAGTCCTCTTTATTTTATTTATGATTGTTCTTTCGAATGTCATAGAAGTCGTTATTGTCTTCACTCATGCTTTGTGTTTCCATGTATTAACCTAGACTCTGAGTCAGTCCCTTTCCTGGGAATGAAGGGAACTCTTAAGGAGCACACACATCTCCTCCCCTCTGGGTTTGCAATAGATGGTCCCTAACAGGTGTGGATTTCTCTGCTCATTTTTAAAAGGCCCCGGGGGCAGGGTGGGGTTAGTGAGACTGTCTGAAGAGCAAACCGTAGTTCATTGGTCGAGTCTCTCAGTTCCAGGCTGGAAGTCATTTCACTCATCTAAAATCAACACTGTGGTATGTTCTGGAACCCTGACACTGGTCACACTTTGTGAGACAACTAAAATAAGACAGAAAGCGGCTGAGCTGGTCACGCCGAAAACTCCAGCAACGTCTGTGCTACAAAGAGAACCGTGCTCTTTGAACCTGAAGGAAATACAGAGTGTTGGCTAGTACGCAGTTCCGTGGTAGGAGGAATAGTCGGGCTTTGCTTTGGTCTTGAAATCACAGATCATATACATGACCCAGTGCAAATTAAGGGTTCGGTTAAAAAAAAAAAAAAAAAAAGAGGAGGAGGAGGGAATATTTAACCCCCAGGCTGAAAAAGGGCAGAATTCAATCCAAGAAATGTGACTTACCCCTTTGGAGTGGTTGGAGTGAGGGTGGAAGGAAGAAGTGCTTGAATTTTTCCCAAGGAAAAAAAAAAAAAACTTTTTAAAGTGTTTCTGGGTTGCTGCCTGCAGCCACTATAATAACATTTCAACACAAAAGCATCCCTAAAGTCACTTAGTATGTGTACTGTAAACTTAAAAAAGCCCTTTTAACATTAAAAAATAATGTACAAATATAGTACCTTTTTTATTAAATAGGGTACAGCTGGCACTGGCGGTAACATTTTTATGTCAATTAATTAAAATTGAAATGTGTAACCAGACACTGGCTTTTTTAAGTGCTGCTGAAACAAACACACATATTTTACACTTAACAAATAAATGGACAGTGGCGTGCTTCAAGCTACCACACACAAACAATAAATAGTATCAGTTACTACTTCCATCTTAGTTAAGTAATAGAAAAGTGGCTTATTTATCTAAGCATACTTGGTATACAACCTTTAGAAGGCAGTGTTTTGTATTGTTTTGTTTTGTTTTGCCCTCGATTTTTGTTAGGAGGAGTTGGGGTGGTCGCAAGGGAGGCCCCCACCCAGTAGCACAGGGCCAGATGCCCCCACAACACACACACCGTCCCACCAGGCTTGACGGCCCATGAAGCGGGCCTGGGAATGACTACAGAGAAAGGGTCCCCAGAGGCTGGGGTTCTGCTCAGTGGGGGCACAGAACTGAAACAAAGGGGTCCCCCGGACCTGAGAGGGAGCCAGCAGGGATTTGCCCAGTGGTGTCATGGAGTGATCCTGGCTTGGAATAAGGATTCACGCTGAGAATTTGCCAGGTGGTCACCAGGAGTGGCCAAAGTGCATCCTTCAGGAGGGCTTCTGCTCAAATTCATACACAGTAGTAGACACCAAACTCCACATGGCCTTGCCTTCCTTTGACCCCCAAGGGGTTTGATATGGGTCCCCAAGGCCCTACATTAACTCAGCTCAGCTATCTGCTGGAAGTCTCCAACTCCTTCAGATGACATGGCTCCCATGAGACAATGGCTAAATCTGCTCCTTTAAATGCAGATTCCGTAGAGAGCTGCCAATGGGGCCTTAGGTGAGGCAGATCTGGGTTCTCCTTACTTACTGTTTGGTAAGGCGGGTTAGTTAAGAATCCCTGGTGCAATTTGGCTTTACTGGCTATGTGTATCATGATCAGTCCTTAAGCTACATGGGTGGCTTTAAGCTGTGTCTTTACTATGAAGCCTGGCAATTTAGAGTTTTGCTTTTACTAGGAAACCACAGAACATTTTTCTGCAGTTCAATGATTCACTTGTGCTTGTCTTTTTAATATGACAAGAGTCACCATTATTCAAAAGAAACTGGGAAACCACATCACTCCAGCATTTCATGCTAATAAAGGGCAACATGAGTGATACAGGGCTAAGAGTTGGTTTTTCAATCCCTAATTATTGCTTTAGAAGGCAAAGCTGGGTTAGAGGCAATTCAAGGTCTGAAAGAACGAAGCATAACATTTCCTTCATACATCACAAAAAACAAGCTACATCTAAAATATTTGGAGATGGACGTATTTTTGAAAATCACATTGTGCCTGGATGAACTGAAATTGCTTAGCAATATTTCAGATATGGCTCTAGCCCACTGAAGAAATTTGTTATTTAATAAAGAGCACTTTTAGAGACCGAAGTCAATGTATCAGTACACTAAGAAAAGTTTCAAGGGTCCAAATGTCATTAAATAATTATAAATATATCTTTAAAGTTATATGACCATTCACGTTAGCAAGTTACCTCAGATTTTACACATATTCATAATTTAAAAAAAAAAAAGAAAACAACACACAGCCAAACGCAAACACTATCTATACCATTATGGCTATAATAAGGTATTGCCATTTTGAGTTTTGCATAAAAGGAGAAAGGTGCAGGGATGGGGCAGGGGTGGTGTTGAGGGCTGGGATTTCTTTTTGGTTAAATGGGAAAAGGAAACAAAGTATTAAAAAGTAAAATGAAATCATCTATTCCAATCAGTATTTTTTTGAAGTCACTTTCTTAAAGTATGAAAGAAAAAAAAAAAAAAAAGAACAAAAACTGAACCAAACAGTTCAGATGAGAACTCACGGCAAGTCTGAAAGCAAAGTTTGGGACAGTGACTCAGAATGGATGGTACTGTGATGGAATCATCCATTCTCCCTCTTTGCCCTTTGTGCACCTTTGTGCATCTTTGCCCGATGTGCACCTCGACCGGTTTTGGAAGCTGGTCTGCAGAGTGCACGGGTCCAGACATAGCCGTCACCACGAGGGTGTGTGGTATCAAAGCACAGAGAGGAAGTGGCTTTGCTCTTCTTCCTCCTGAACCTGGAGTCCGCCTCTCTGACTTGCCATAGGAACAGATGATTTGTGGTAACAGGCCAAACAACAACACAACAAAAAAATACCTTTTTCCTTGGTTTGTAAAAGTACATCTTAAGTAGAAAACAACCTGGAACCTAGATAGGATGGTGTCTCTCGGGCCTTTTGCTTCTCAGTATCTGTACCCTCTTATGGTTGGAAGATCATGACTGAGTGAGGGAATGAAAAATCTTCAAAAAAATAGGCACTTTGTAGATAGCTCATTGATATACATATATATGCACTCTCTCTATATATGTATATATTGATACGTTTGGGATGCAGCTCCCAGATACCGCTGGGCCACTGCTGAGGAAATTTCAATATGGTCGCCAAACAGATTCATCCATTCTGCCACTAGAATTCAAAACAGTTGGGGAACTGCTGTGGCTTCCATCAGCGTCAACACCATCATTCTGGTTAGGCAAATTTGGATTTAATAGCGTGCTGCCATTCGAGGTGGTGGTGCATGGTGGAAGCATTCTGGAAGGAGACCGATCTCCCCCCGGCACCATGGGGAACTGATAGGATCCTGACGAAGTGCCATAGTAGAGATATGGAGTGCTGCTGGTCTGGAAGGGTCCACTCTGGCTTTGGGAAGAGCCGGGGTAGGGTGGTGGCAGGTAGGTGTGGTAGTGGGTGGTGGCGGACATACCGAGGGACATGCCTGAGGTGACTGGCGGGGTGTAAGTAAAGGTGGCTGGATAGTGCATTCGTGGGTTGGAGAAGCGGCTCTCAGTGAGGGATGAAATGCTTGGGAACTGCCTGGGGTCTGAAAAAGGGCCCAGTTCTGAAGCACCTAAAAATTATAACAGAAGATGGGGGGAAAAAATCTGTAAATATCAATTAAAATAATGAGAGAATTTTTACAAGAAAAAAACAAAAACAAAAAAACCTTTAGCTTCCCAAAAAGGAACAACAAGTCACAAATAGACCTTCAAATGCACTGGTCACTACACAGTTTTGTTTTGTTCTGTTTTTTCACTTGACAGTACTTAAGTCCTTCACCCACCCCCCAGAGAACCCCAAAGGGTTTTTAAAACTCCAATGTGTGCTAGGTCTTATGTGTAAACCAACCCAACACATAGATTCACTCACCAGACTTAAGACTGAATCCTCATTGATTTTTTTTTCCTCTCTTTTTGTTTCTCGTTGCACCTCAGGTATTTGAAAGGGATGTTTTTACTAAGTAGGACAAGTTTCTTTTTCTCCACCCAATATAAAGAAATCCCAAAGATCAGTTTTGCTATTGGTACTCTTGGCAGGGCCCCTTCGTCAATGAAGGAACTCCAAAAAGAAACCCTAACATGTTCCTATCACTTCTCTTCAGTTCTTAAAATCACCTATAGTCTTTATTTTATTCGTCATCTTAGTAATGAATGCCAAAAAAATCATACCAGATTTCAATGTATTCTGGAACTATCTTATTTTTCTGGAGGCAAAGGGGAAGAGTCTAGCCCTTAGAAATTCTCCTGAGGGTCATAAACTAAATAAGTAGGTTGCATCTCGAGCCTTGATGGGTGACCTAGGGCTTATTTAGGCCAGGTGCCAACAGCCTCTTTTGTGAGAGGCTCCATGCCTGGCAGGCGGACAAGGAAGATGCTGCCTCCCTCAGCATCCATTCACCAGGCCCCTGTGCCACATCCTATAGAATTAGCTTCAGGCTAACTCCAAGTGGTACCTGGAGGCAAAGCTTGTTTTGCTCTAAAATGTAAAGTCCCTTAACTTCTAAAGCCAACAGTGTGGCTCCTTTGTAGCTATTTCTGGTGCTTAAACTTATAAAACCATAGTCATAAAGCACTTCATGTGGAAATCAGTGTTCTGAAATGCCTAAAAACTTAAGAGTGGTGATCTTTAAAGACTGGGTTATGATTTTCAAAAATTGACAGAATTAGGACAAGGCCTTTTATGATCCCAGCGATCTTAAGATTTTGTCACATCTAAAACCTTCCAAGTCTTTGCGTCTGCCGTGTTTGCTTTTCCTACAGTTTTCATCCGTAAGGGAAAGCACTTAGTGCTCCATCAAGGCCTCCGTCAGGAGGTACATCCTCAGTCCCGTTTTTACTGAACTCTTGTTCTTGGATGCTACAGTGTTTATTAAAGAAATGATCCTAATGGTTTTCCTTAAAGGTGCTGACTAAGAGTTGTGGATCTTTGTTAAAATGCACACTGCCTGGGATCTTTGTAAGGGCCAGGATGTGCGTTTGTCATCAAAAGCGACAATTTAAAAAGCCATACATAGTTTAAAAAAAAGTTGTTCTCAAAAATCGGACAGTACCAATCAGCCGGCCCCACCCAGCCCGACCCAGCAATTGTTAATAACAAGTCTCACCTGCCTGGCTCTTCTTACTGAGAGTGGAAGGCCAGAGGCAGAAGTCAGAGGTGGCAGTGTCATCATCTGTAAAATGAGGGGGGATGAACTCTAAGTTCCCTTCCAGCTCTAACCCCTCTATCACCACCGGGAACTCCGGGATAGGAGGAGAAGCAACAGTCTGAGGGGCAGGGGGAGGCAGAGAAGTTCCCACCCATCCTGAGTGCTTTCCCAGAATCTGCAGGCCCCTAAGCAGAGGGTAAAGAGCTAGTGAGCAGCTTCGGATACCAGAAGCAAACACTTTCAAGATGACGCACCAAAACTCACACACTCTGGGGCAGTTTACTCTCTGCTCTCTACAAAGTCTTCTATCTTCCACCGGTCTCTACCTCACCCCTCCCGGATGCAAAATTTTAACCGGCTCCAGGGTTCAGATGTGGGCCGAGTGATTCTGACAGAGGGCAAACGGGAGCAGGCGTAGGGTCTCTGGAGCCCCGTGCTGGTGCCCTCTGCGGAAGGAGCCACACGCAGGACGTGAGGGCCCCAGATGTTCCTCGGCCGGCCTTTGCCTTGCAGAGCAGCTAGGTGAACTAGTGCTGGCGCCGCTAATTGTTCTAGGCAGGCCACTTCTGTACAGATTAAGTTCAATGTTCGGCTCTTGTGAGAGAAACCAGAATAATGTGGACAATCGCAAACAGAAAGAAGTCACACTGAAAACACCACCGTTTGCCCCCCACAGAAGCACGAAGCTCACACAGACAGGCTTGTCCATGTTAAAAAAGAAAAGAAAAGAAAAGAAATGCTTCTCGTGGGTATCTGTACTTAAAATATGCTGCAGTCATAATTAACATTCCATGTGGTTTCCCTTATTTTGATGCAGAAGCCTCATTAAAACCCTTGATGTGGGGCCCTGCCAGTAAACTCCAATATGGTTTTGAATTTATTCCTCTACTCCCTCACCTTCTCTATTTTACCTGAGACATTTTGCTGATGTTTTTATTACCCATCACATGCCAGGATCACTGTACCTTTCTGGTTTATAGATGCCAGCTAATGGAAATTGACATTCATTTTTCAATTAATGAGCTCTGGTTGTGGTTTATAGAAAACAATGCAACAAATTTCTGCTAGGCTGACAGAATGTGGACCAATGACTTTGAGTCATTTGAGACTGTAATGTCTTGAGGATTAACTCCTTCTGGGCAAAGACAGCTAATGTGGACTTTAAAGGGATTATACAGTCATTTTTATAACTAACAAAAAAATGGGATTTTCTGGAATTCCCTTAATCATGTTGTGTTACCAAGAAATGTTTCTGAAACATACTGCAGTGTGTTCTGCATGGAGAGACATTAACAACTCGTTACAGTTTCACAGGAGATCCCTTATGTAATAACCTAAGGTGAGGAGACGGAATTCTAAAAAGAAAAACATAAAGCCCTTCCTAATCTTTAGTTTATAATCATTTTTGCAGAAGCAAATAATATAAATAAATTTCCTTTCCCTGAATAAGGTGGCATCCATAATTTTAATCTCTGCTTTTTACGTGAACTCAGGTGTACTTATAGATGATCTTCTACTTCTTCTTCTACTACTTCTACTGAACTATGCTAGTTAGCCTCAATACAACTACAACAAACTTAAAAAAAAAAAAAAAAAAGACCTGGATATTAATATCAAAAATGGTAAAGAAAATGTATTATCTACTTATTGAGGGGTCACAGATAAAAGCCTGGAGAGTTCTAAAAGTGCTAACACCTCAATCTAACTTTATAAATGTGAAAACAAAACTCAGTAACTGCCCCAGGGAGGTGCCTCGTCGCACAGAGCTCCCCCGAGCCAGTTTAAAACTCCTGCCTCCCAACTGGCTGATTAAATAAAGCCAGTACTGCCAGGAGTTACTTGAAGCCCAAGATAAACATGGGGCATCTTCCCAACGGGCTGGTTTTACTCGGCTTGGAGACAGGGCATATGGACAGTAATAGGATATGTATGGAATAGAACACTTGGGTGAATTTTTAGGTAAACAAACTAAAAGAGACTTGAACAAACTTTTGTACTTACTAAGTTTTAGACTATGTCCTCCAGATTCCCTATAGCACCCATTTACCCTCCTCTGCTGCTTGGGATATCTGATGGAAATGTCCAAATTCCTCACCTACTGCTTGGATAATTAATTCTAAGCTAACCCATTAACAAACAGGCAAGCTGAGATCCGGAGAAGGGGATCTGTGTACACTACAGATCATGCAGCCTGAAAGATGCAGAGTCATGACCTCTTTGCAATCTTATTTACCCGTAAGGAATGTGGTTGTCACAATCACAGGTCCATGCATTTCTTGCCTTGAAAATCTAACTGTACCTGAGTATTTCCATAGGCTCTCTGGAGCCTCTGTGTTACCCCCGGGAGCATTACTATCTTTGGGATATCCTGACAGCTCTTTGAGGCCTTGTTGGAGCTAATCTGCTAAATCGTGGGCAATTAGTTCAGTTGCTTGTGGCATCATGTGAATGAGACCGAGGTCAAGGGTTTGATTCCCGTAGGACCTGCTGGTTTCCTACAGACGTGTTTCATTCCCGCTCTGCTATCTGCACCTCTGGCCACGGTCAGATAGCCTGTGAAGGAATGCAGCTCTCATAGAGAGTTGCAAGAACCTTTCTTGTTAACACAGTAGCAGCAAGACCTAATATACATGAGGAGACTATATTAATAAAATGCACAGGAAGCTCAAATAGAAATAAAATCAATATTAAAAATTTCTAAAAAGTCTTGCCTCTTCCCCAGCCTTCTCAAGATCTACAGGGAACAAGGAAATTGCCTCTCTTTACCCACTGGGGTTTCCTGGGTCATCAGGGCAAGCAGAAAGCATAGTGGAAGGAGTAAAACCAAAAAGACAAGGGGGAATAAAAGAGAATCCCTCATCTTTGGGTCCCGTGGCCTGCGATCCCCCGCCAGCATCTTTCACACATTGCTTTCTAATGCCAGTGACCTTGGCTCATCCTTGACTCCTCACTCAACAGTGGGCTGCTGAGGGCAGGATTTGTCTAATCCTTGTTTGTCTCCCCCTCAGTGCTTAATCACAATACTACTGGACATTTCTAGGCCTTTACCTAGCACTCTGATATACACCTTCTCACTCACTAGATCCTCAGTAAATCAGGGTTGGTTGAGAATGGGCAAGGCGATCTCTAGAATGAAAGAAAACAGAGGAGTCTGGGAACAGTAACAGACAAGGCACTTGTCATTTGGGACTGTCAGCTGGGAGACACTGGGCACGCCCATCGTCCCCTCCCTGAAGCAGAACTGACGCACCCCAGCAGAGGCGACAGGTCAGGCACAGGAAAGGAAGAGGGGCCCTGAAGCCAGGGGAACCGAACTGGCACAGGCAGCGTCCCTTGCTCTCCTCTGTAACACGAAGGCATCCGTGTACAGAATGAAAAGCCATCATGCTTCCCCGCAATGAGGTGTTAACTTCAAAGCTTCATTGGGGCCTTTTAAATGGTAGGAGTTATTGCTTCGACAAATCTCGAATAAAGCCCAAGAACTTTTTATTGACCCCTTCGTGGCATTCCTCCTCTGGAAATGTATAGTCCTCAACTCGCCACAGAGCTGCTTTCTTGAAGAATCTTCTTCCCCTTCGACAATGTTTTTTGGCTGCCCTGCCCCACCTGCTCTATTCTATAATTCCTTTTTTCCCTCTGGTGTCAAGAGCAGTTCCTTCCCATATCTCTCTTTTGGGACCTTAAGAGTTGCTACTTTACTGAATTATTAACTGTTTCTTAGCCTATTCTCTCCCAGCTATAAAGCACTGGGTGTAAAGGTCATGATTTCTTTTCCTCTCCTATTGCTTCTATACTCCAGGAGCTTAAGTGTTTTGGTTTTTGCTTTTTAGGGTATGTATATGGATGGATGGTGATAATGAGTGAATAAGTAAATCAGTCTGGGAGTCAGGAACTCTGTAAGATAGTTAATACATTTCTGACAAGTTAAAAAAACAGATATAAAAAGCATTGAAGCAATACTGATATCAGACCAACAGCATCCCAATATGACTCTGAAGAATCCATCCTTATAAAACTCTCTTTAAAGAGTGGTCGAAGCTCTTCCTGAGTGTCATGACATCACTGGACCTCACGTTTTGGACAGTCCATCCCCAGTAGTGAACAGATACTGCTGCCTGTCCGCTGGTGTCGTTCCCAGTACCATCAGAGCCAGAATCCAGGTACCAGTCCCTGCCGAGTGCCATGCGGAGAGGAGATGAGGGAACAAGAGGGCCAGGCCACAAATACGGGACCTGAGGGAGGGGAGCAAGCCCACTCTTCTGCCGCAGGACCCCAGGGCACCTGCTGTCACCGAGGTGGTGGTATTTATGTGGAGTAGGTAGAAAGGTGACAGAGGGTAAAACTCACACTCTGTCTGAATTTCTGGACCAGTAGACAGAGCAAGTACGTGAGAGGCATCAAGAATCAGAGGTGACTTTTATAGATGAAGAAACAGAAGCCTAGACACAAGGTAAATCTGAGGAGGTTCTTCTGGCTCTGCAGCTCTGACTCGGCCTGCCAGTGGGAAAATGGGGAGGATCGGTCTCGAGGGGTCTTAAATCTGTATTCTGTGGAAATGCACAGGGACAGGGAGAAACCTCCTGCTTACACATCACCTTCTCAGGCCAAACAGGTGGCAGAGCCTGACAACCAGGCAAAGGTCAGCCACCTTTCACAAAGCATGATGGGACACCTCGGCCATGGAGGGGAAGAAATGAGGAGGAGGCTACTGGCATATTTTCAGAGTCATCTGTTCTACTTTTCCAAGATCATGTCCCACTGCTCCTCAGTATGAACTGTCCTCTTCACAGCAGGACATACACTCAGGACCCTCATAGGCGCTTTGCTCATGCTCTCCCCAGACTCATGGCCCCCCACTCTTCTCTCTGCCAGACCAAGTCTGGGCAGGCACCATCTTTAAAGCTCACCCATACATTAAAACTTCCCAGGATACAAAGTCTCATCATCTTTTTTTAATCATATACCTCCTGAACTTTTTTTGCACATAAATTTTGCTCCGTGCATTTTAAGGTATTTATCATTGTTTTTAGAGAAATGTTTTCATTTTCCAGCTGAAGAAGAGTAAATTAAGGATAAGAACCATGTATTCTTATACCTACACAGTATGATGCTAAAATGGGTACTTCCAAAAAATGTGCCTCACAGATGAACGACTAACATAGTCTCAAACAGCAAATAGGACAGAAGAAGAAATGCTATGTAAATACTATCCAAAAATCAATTTTAGACTATATGCAGAAGAGTACTTTGCATTTTCCAAACTGAGGTTTTAAAGGATTTTTCCATCAATTTTCTCAATTTCCCTGAATTTGTCCCCACACTAAAATGACCCAGTATCTATCTCTAAATTAGTTTTACTTGTAATTTCATTAGATAATAATTGGAAAAATATACCCTATGTGGAAGAAGTGTAGTAGATCATACCGATGGAGAAGAAACCAGAAAAAAGGAGAATGTGAAACCAAATTTTTTAAGATAATGAAAGGTCAGACTAGCAAACTCCATAGTTTTGCAAAAGAGAGGAAAAGTGCCTCAACTATCCAGGATAAATATTTATTTTCCGTGTTGTAATGAATTGTACTTTTCCACTGCATGCTCACAAAATCTGGAAGACAAGCTGATCCCAAGGCTAAGAAAGTATGTTATGCTGAAGGAAAGAGAGAGGGAAAAAAACAAAGAAACAACAACCTGGCAGTTTCCAGAAACTTCAACCATTCCCTAAACCCACCCAAATTTTGAGGATATTGTTGGAATAACATATTTCCTCTTTTGAGGGGAGAGGAGGCCAGCGGTAGGAGATGTGGGAGTGTACATGCACACACATAGGGAGGGAGAGTAGGAGAGAAGGAAGGAACCGGAGGGTTGGGGGGGCAGAGAAACGGAGGAAAAATGAGAGAGATCTTCTTGCTGGGCCTTGATTAAGAACTTTTTAAAGGCTAGGAAGGGTGGGTAGTCTTTGAAACCAGATCCGCTACAGGAAGGAGGCCAGCACCCAGGACACCGTGTCTTTCAGAAGAGGCCACCCACAGTGCCGTGGCGGTCATATGACTGCTCTGTCACATCCTGAAGCCATTTCCAGCCCATGCACACGTCTGTGCTCCCATTTAGAGAGGATGGGATATATTGGGAACACACATATGGAAACACTTTCAGAGAATCAGTTTCCATGAAATTCATAATGAGCCAAGTGGCTTCAGATGTGGTTGCGTTCCTCCGATTAGCCAGAAAAAAAAAGGGTGGGGGGAAGGGGGGGAAAAGTAGGGGAAAAAAGGACAAATCCACCCTTTCAGACCTTATTTCAGTTTCAGAGAAATTAAAAACCACTAATGACTTATGGCTACCTGGAGCCACAATTAAGAGAGGACACACTAGGAAAAAGAGGGAAAGAGGTTTAAAAGCAGTAGTCTTCCCCTCCTAAAAATAACAGCTTCAGTATCGGTAATCTTATCTCCAATCACGGGGAGGCTTTCCTGTGATAGTATCTGCCTCCAGTGGCCGAATTCATTCTCCAGCGGGCAGGAGGCAGTGCGCATGCGCAAACGGGGCAAGGGGGGGGGCCGAGAAGGATGCGGAGGGAGGCGGAGGCTCCAAGACCCGCTCTTATTTGATAACATATGTGGCCAATTAAGATTATTTTAAAAATTGCAACTAAATGATAAATTGTTACTAAGTAAATCTTTTTTTAAAAAAAGCCTGAATGCAGAGGGTACGGCCTGGTATTTTCCTGTGGCCTGCGCGAGTGGTAACTCAGACTATATTAAAAGCAGAAATTTATGAACTGGTTGAGATGTTCTATATTAGACACCAAAGCCTGGCTGATAGGAGGGCATGAAATACAAGAAAGGAACAAATGGGGGAGGGTTTTTAAAGAGGGACCTATAACTGAGTATTATTAAGTTAAAACATTATTTTTGTATTGAAACAAAAAAAAAACAGGCATAGTATGGAGTAAAATTCACATGAGTTTTAAGATAAAATGAGAAACCTGAAAGTGCTCCCCTTGCAGGAGCTGGGGTTGTTTGGGGTTATGTCAATAGGTTGGGGAGAGCAGGAGCCATGAAGGAACCCTGGAGTTTCCTCTGCCCTTTGGGGTACTTCAGTGGAAACATTTGAGGAGAGCTTCTCTTGAGTTTGGTAGCAAGCCTAAGCCATCATGTAGGAGCGCTCTGACTCCAGGCTGCTTGATGATGGGCTGATAACGGCACTGGCTGTTGCTTCCCAGAGCAGTCTTCACTCCGCTCCAACCATAGGAATCCTATACGTGATTTAATAGTCGTGGTATCCCATGCTGTGGCCGGTTCTCCTGAGAGGAAGGACTGGCTAACCAGACAATTGAGAGTGGATGACTCTGACTGGCAGAGGATCTCTGCTGAAACACTCCTACCTGCGTGATGGCACTGAATCCTCCCCTGGCCCTGTGAGGTAGAACTTGTCACTGACCCTACACTGTGATGACCAACTGAAGTTCAGAGAAGTGAAGTGATTTCCTCAAAGTTGAAGACCATTTATGGGTGGCCAGGACCTGGCCCCAGACCTGTAGAGCTCAGCTACCCCATCTTGTCTTCCAAGCAGGGAATCAGTGTTATTTTCATGGCAATTCTAACTACCTGGCCATACCCACCTGAAGGGCAGTGATGGAAAGAGGCCTGATCAAAGGTCAAAGATAGCCCTAGGGATGGGGATGAGGATAGGGATGAGGATGGGGATGGGACAGAGATAGGGATGGGGATAGAGACAGGGATGATGAGGACGGGGACAGGGATGGGGGTAGAGATGGGCACGCAGTGCGAAATGGGGAGGCTAATACATGCCACCAATTTGCCACGCGTGACTCAGCCCCCAGATTCTCATGTAGTCTTTGCCACTAATGTTCTAAGAAATCTTGTTTTCTATTCGTCAGGTTCTCTCTTTGGATAACGCCCTTGTAAGTGTAACCTGGCAAAAGGACACAGCCAGTAGCAAATGTCTCCATCTCGAAAGGAAATCCCTTCCTACCAGTACCACTTAAACTAGTGGAGCCAGAGAAAAAGAAAACGGAAAAGATTGGGTCCAAACTAGAAAAGATTGGGTCTCAACATGAATCATTATCCCCAAAGTCCCCATTTACCTCGCCTAACACCCAGCTCCAGTCCCAACTGAACTATTCTGTAAAAAAGCACAGCAGATCAGCACCACAGAGGCCACATTCCACCAGCCCATGATGCACACACTGTGCTTTCAGCTTGAGCTTCAATCCTCCACCTCCTAAAATAGGAAGAGCTCTGCTCCTTTCAGTCCAGCACCAATCCAGTCTCAGACTCTGCCTCCAAGTCTGGCACAGAGCACGAGAGGCCCAGGGGAAGGAAGAGTCAGCTCCAGGCAGCAGAGCCACTCAAAAGTGAGGGAGCTCAGCTTTTTCAAATATCATTCCCCTCTAAAGACTTAGCACCCTGGTGTGTTCCGACAGCCCTGAGGCCATCCTGGACCTTAAGGGACCTGACTCAAACCACCCAAGGCCTCAAATTGAACCAGAACTTGAACCAGACCACCACAGTACTATTCAGTCTGTGTCAGCTACAAGGCGTACAGCTATGACAGACCTAACACCATCCATATTAATATTAGGATCAAAGCCACAGGCTCGAGCCTCCAGCTGTAGCCTGCCAGGACCCAGCCTATGTTTGCCATCTTTCCCTTGAGAGTCAGATGTACACGCTGACCTGCTTCCCAGAGCCAGGCCTGGGCTGCTCATGCTGTGGCATGGTTCCTGCCCTGGGAGAAAAATATAAGGGGCTTCCTGGTCAGGACAGAAGGTTGCCTTAGAATCAAGACCTATTTTTGTGTGTGTGTTGAAACTTCTGCCCACACGGCTTATCTAGGTTCCTGAATCCTTGTCTTGTGCAGCTTACTGGGTCCTCAGGATTTTCTTGTTCATTGTTGCCTACATGTTCTGGGACTTCATGTCATGCTTTTTACTTAAGTATGTATACATTTCTAGATCTCTGTAGACACACGACAAACATCTGCTGCAATGACAGTCTTGTCCCAACTTACCTTTCCGGTCCTGTCTCTCAATGCACTTCACCAACTCACAATCCAATCCAGACCCTCTTCCATTTATTGTACTCCCTACGCTCCACTGTCACTTCCTGCCCTGGTTTACATGATTACCCCCCCCCACCCCAATCTCAGTCCCTTGGAATTCTAAGCAGTCTTTAAAGTCTACCTCACAGGGGTGCCTGGGTGGCTCAGTTGGTTAAGCGACTGCCTTTGGCTCAGGTTATGATCCCAGGGTTCTGGGATCAAGCCCCACATCGGGCTCCATGCTCAGTAGGGAGTCTGCTTCTCCCTCTCCCTCTATCTGCTGCTCCCTCTGCTTGTGTTCTGTGTCAAATAAATAAATAAAAATTCTTTGAAAAATAAAAAAATAAAGTCTACCTCACAATCCACTTCTGCTTCCAAGATTATGCTCATGTTCTTGCTTTAGCCCACAAGGACCTCTCCTTCTGCACTCAGTTCTCCATTTCTGTCTCTCCTTGGGTGCACACAGCAGTCCTACCATTACCTTCTCACTGCCTATAAATTCCTTGAGAACAGGCTCTGTCCAACTTATCTTTAAGTCACTGTGGCTCTTCTCAGAGTGACACACAGAAAATGTTTAAGTGTGGGGGTTGGGGGAGGAAGAGACAGTGACCAGTTCTCTGACTGTGGGGTTTGTGTCTGCTTTCTGATTTCTGCCTGCCCATTTTCAGTCAATTGCTTTTCCTGAACTACCATCACTATGCTTACCAGGACCTCAAGGGCTTATGTTAATTCCAGACCCGCAACTCTACTCTGACCACCAGTTTTGGGGTGCAGCTGTTGTTCTAGACCTTACTCCCCGGTTGTCTCCCTTATCCTAAAAATGAAAGCTTTTTCTCACTTTTTTTCAGCCCAAGCAAAGTATCTTGTGCCACATCAACACTTACCCTCAAAATAAATAAAAAAGAAATAATGTCTCAAATTCACACACCGCTTTTGAGTTGTCCCTGCTTTTATGTACATCTGGTTTTACCTTCACAAAATGGTCCTGTGAGATAGGCGTCATGGATACCAACTGATCACGAAGTTCCATCAAAGAAACAATGAATCATTTCACGAAGTCAATTAGCGGCAGAACCAAAATGAAGTTGTTGGGTCTCCTAATTTGTGCTTCTTTTCCCCACTGAGCTTGTCTTATTAACATCTACTACTTTTCATCCTAATAGGAATCCTAATAGGGGAAAGGATGGCATTTCTTTAACAACAAGGGAACATTTCAGTTGGATTTTTTAATAAAGTGAGGACAGGCATGCCTCCTTACGCTGGAGGTTTAGATTCAGTAACACCAGAAAACAAACTACGGACTTTTTTTTAACTTAAAAACTGATTCACTTCACAGATCATTTCTTTGCTTTGTTTCTAGAGTTTAGCCTAAAACCATGTCCAAAAGTCTCCACGCTATCCCCAGACAATGCTCCTCATAGGACTTCCGAATCCAAAATTCAGTGTTACAGTAACTCATTCCTCTGACTGTCTCAGAGTTTTTCCACTCAAGCCTTGCACACGGAATTAACTCAAAACTTCTGCAAGAGAAACGTCCCTTTTAGAGTTTGATTTGGCATCAGTTTCAAAGAGCTGTTTGTATATTTTAGAATATGTAGAATTTTCCTTTGATTGAAACCTCTCTTTTAACAATGGACAAGAGATGATTTCTCTTCTGAGTGATTTAAACAAAAACAAACACATCTTAGTTACATAGAGCCTTGTTCTCAAAGTGGTTTTTTTGAGAGAAATCAAACCCTACAGATTGTTAAGCATTTGGCAAAAGCCTTCAAACAGCCAAAGCCAAAGAGTGAACTTTTCCTTATTGTAGGAGATAAACAAATACTAGAGCAAATCGGGGAAGAAAAAAGAAAGAAAGAAAGAAAACTAGGACCTCCTTTCACTTTCTCCTGTGCTCGATAACACTCCCCTCTCAGTCCACACACCCACCCCTTCAGAGGGGTTTCATCCTCAGTGTTTACTTCTGGTGCTATAGTAATAAACTCACCACAAATGGACATTTCCAACATCTGTTTGTGGCTGCTCCCAGATCCCCTGTATTGCTTTAGGACATGAAGCCCTCTGTCTCCCAAGTGTAAACAGACACACCTAATTATGTATTGAGGTGTCTGAGAAGAGCTACTTGTTTTGATGACCAAAAAAAAAAAGAGAGACAGAGAGAGCGCGCGCGCAAGCCAGCCTGGTCTGCGCGGTGTGCTGTGGGACAAACAGTAGTCCAGTGGGAGCTCCTCCTCAAACAGTGGAAGTTCTCGGCCTGACACACACCAAACCCCAGCCCTATTTTTCCCAGCCTTAGCATACAGTGTACTGAGGCTGGTCCAGATGTGGACCAAAACAGCCAATGACTGGTCAAAAGAGACGGTGCTGTCCACATCCAGGGCAAAATCTATTCCGTTTCTTCATAAGGATTTAATTTTAGGATAAAAGAGGAAGAGCAAGGGAGGAGGAGATAATTTGAGGGTAGCGTTTTTCTTTTTCTTCAGATCACAGGGGCCATGTACAGCAATAACAGAAAAAATGTCAGCACCCTACTGGAAATGTAGCAGGAGAAAACAATTCTAGAGTGTTGACTATCAGCCAGGGATGTAGGTTCTGGTCACAGCGCTGTCCCCAGCAAGCAGGACAGCCACCTGGAGTCCCTTCCCCTCTCTGACCCCCTTGTTCCCTGTCAGCAAAATGACAGGATTTAACTAAGTCGTCCCCATGGATTTCCAGCTTCAAAAATCTGATTCCATTACATGTGAGTCAACCTTGAGAATTCCAAAAATTTCTTTAAAAATTCTATTAGAAATACTGTTCCTCCATGAAAGGTGTACCTTCATTAAAAAATAGTATTACAGTTTTTTTTTTTAATGAGGCATATATGCACTGTGCATGAAATACCCAGGTTTTCTCTCCAGATATGAATGCCAATTAGAAAATCTACAATATTTTTCCACAAACTGAAAAAATGTTATTGTTAATAACCATTTGAACAGAAGCCAAAAGAAAATGGGAACGAAACGTACCTTATACGAAAGCTTTTTACCATTAAATTGAGCAGTAAAGAAGGTTAAAATTAGCTCTAGGCTCAGACTTTCAATGGGAAATAGAATGTGAGCTATTTATCTTTCCTTCTTGTTCTGGGTTCCTCGAATTAAGTGGTATTGATCAAAACTAGCTGAAGCTACAATAAATAATTTTACACCAACCTTTCCAACTTTTGCAGGATAGGATGTACTGTTATGCCTCACTCCAGCAGCCTTAGTTTCCCTGTTCCACATATAAAAATATGAACTTTGAGGTTCTAAGCTTTCATTAATATGTACAATTTTAATCTCTAGAATAAAATTCAGATTTATGAAAGGAGGAGATAGATTGTTTCCACTATTATTTCTGGCAGGAACTCGGTGACTTTTACTTTATTTGGGGACTCTGACCTTAATAAAGCATGAACATTGGCTATTATTAAGGATTGCTGGTGTTCTGTCCCCCACGTGTCACCTGGAAAGACCAGTGCGGTAACACTCCCTCCAAGGATGCCACCCAGCAGGCTCTGTAGCAAAGTCTGGTTCTGACAGGAGGAGACCCCTATGACCAAAGTGTAGTGAGGAAAGCACATTTGGAACAAAAAGACTCGGGGTTGGGGGTTGACGCTCCTGCTCGTTCACTGTGCGACTTAGGCCAAGTCTCTAAATGTCTCCAAGCCCTAATTTCCTACTGGCAGAATAGAGGCTATAGTGGTACCTACACTCCAATGAGCTGTCATGGAGATTAAATGAGACAGTATCTGTGAGAGTGCTTTCTGTACATTTAATATTCTTCTAGGGGTGCCTGGGTGGCTCAGTCTGTTAAGCGTTCCACTCTTGATCTCAACTCAGGTCATGATCTCAGGCTTATTGGAATAAGCCACATGCTGGGCTCCACACTCAGTGCAGAGTCTGCTTGAGATTCTCTCTCCCTCTCCCTCCATCCTTCCCTCCACTCATGCCCTCATCTCTAAAATACATAAAACTTAAAAAAAATACTATCTAAATATTATTATTATTAATGTTAAGTTTTTACCATCACCTTTGGATTTAGTTTTGCTTTAATTCTCCCCATTTTCCTCAGCACCTGATTTGTCCTGGAATACATGGTGTTGTTTATCCTGAAGCTTTCATTTCTGCCATCAGAAAAGCCACCATCACATATGACCTGGGTGTCCTGAATCTTTTCAACTTCCTTGCTCTCTGGAGTTCCCAAATTAGAGCAGAAGAAGAAATCAAGCTTCCCCATGAGGAGGCTTCTTCCTTCCTGATACTGCCCTCAGTTTTTCTTCACATGCCCCTTGGCACCTGCCCGAGTCTCCCATCTCCTGGCTGACCCAGCCTCCAGGTCAGCATCCTCTGAGACAGCAGCCTGACCAGTGGCTGGAATCTACCTGTCACCTAGTTGCACCAGGCTGTGGGCCTCCTCATGTCCCACATGATGCTGTGGGGGAATCCACGGTCCTAACTCTCAGGGCTGATTTGTACTGATCTCTTCATTCATCCCATGTCCCTCAACACTTGCCTGTTTATTATTTGTGTTAAAGCTCACCTGCCCCATCTGTGGGTCACTGAAGAGTTTTACCTCAAGGTGGACGGCTCCAATGGGCCTTCTATATACCCTCAGTGGTCCTGCTTATTGGATTTTTATAAACTTTCAGAAATATCTGTTTCAAGCATTTAACTAGAAGTTCTAATATATATATTTTGAGATGTTATTTTTTATTAAAATGCTGTCAGGCAGACCCTTGGGCGGGGTTCACTTTGGTGAAATAGTTGTTCTCTTTCAGGCATCAGGCAACATGGTGAAGGGGAGCATGGTAGATCCCAGGTTTCTAGTCCTAAGGTCCTACTTTTATCTGGTTACTGCTTCTATGGTGATTTTCAATATTATATTGCAGTGTGGCAGCGAAAAAGTAACAGTAGGCAAGCCTTAAGGATGAGCATGATCAAGACCATCCCTCCTCTGAAGAGGAAGGGAATTAACTGCACACATTTGTACCACTGAGATTTGGAACTCCTGGCTCCTAGGAAGAAAATACCCCTCTTCCTAGAAGAGCACACTGTCCTTTGATTTTACTACTTTCACAAGTAACTTCCCCCTGCCCCGCCCCTGTGAGTGGTGTTACCTGTTGCTCCTCAACAATCTAGATTTGTCTCCTCCTTACATTGTTTCTTTAACTTCTATTCCCCATTACTGTTCTATTCTAAAGGACAAAGCCAGGGAGAAAACTAGGTTTGACAGCCCAAGAAACAGCCAACCCATTACCCAGAGTTCTAATCTGTAAAGTTTTTAGAGCCCTGGGAATCATTCTACCTTTCCCATCCTAGGAGAGGATGATACCCTTTGAATTGTATCTCATTTTGAGTCCTTTGGGTTTCTAAAACTCCAAACAAATCCATCAAAAAAATTTTAAGTAGATTAGGTCACTGCTCCCAAGATACTGATTTTACTGTTTTCCTTCTTTTCTTTAAAAATGGTTAATACCGGTTTGTAGCATGCATACTTCTGCACCTTGGGATGCCAGAAAGAAGAGGAGCTTTTGCCCATGGAGAGTAGGACTTTTGTTACTTTTCAAATAGGAAATGTTAAGAACAACTCGTATCTTTACAAAGTCTTCAAGCTAATTTCAAGAGCCACTAACTGAAGGTTGGTGGGGGGAGGTGGTGGAGGGGGTCTCTTTAAGGTACAGGGTATGGAAAGAACCTGAGAAAGCAGTGATAGCTGACTACACACTTAGACTAATCATCTCAGCTGTTCAAACTTCCTCCTTGACCCTTAGTTTCTGCTTACGAAATCTGACTTAGAACAAGTTCTTCCTCCCTTATCAATTTAAGTTCTTTCCAATTTCAGATATGCCCCCATTTCTCAGTCCTCTGGGATGAAGCTGTTCTGGATGGTTCCTCCACTCACAGAGAGGACAAGTAACGGGGCCTCATCTAGCTTCACTTGGCTCAAATGCAAAATAGAGGCATGCAAGCCTGAGGCTAACCCCTTGCTCAGGGGTCTCCTCACCTCAGGGCTGTTGGACGTTCTTCCCCGGGTGAGCATATGCAGAGTCAGGCAGCTCACGCCAGTGTGGCCATGTTCATGTCACCCCAGCTTAAAAGCAGTAAACAGAATTAGAGTATCTAAAGGCTACGAGAGACCTAAAATTGTGCCACCAATAGTTGAAGAGGCTGAGGAGAACACGCAATGTGCGTCAGTCTCCCAAATTAATCTCCTCATTGTGCTTCACTGCCCTGAAATCTGTCTTTGCGCGGTGCCAAGGAAGGGGAGCTCCTGGAAATAATCAGATTAATGTGTCAATGAAAACTACCAAACTGAGCACTTCAGCTCTTACAATGGATTTCCGGCCTGAATTTTCCAGGTTGCTAGTTCCACATTCACCCAATCAATCAAGCGATTCCTGAATTACTGCTGCACTCTGGGATGTGTAAACAATGTCCAAAGGTTAACTAACATTTTAGAAGATGTACTATTATTCTTTTTCAAGTAGACTAACAACTGAGGGAAAGCACTGCTAAGACATTTTGACATCCAACTCCCGTCCCATGCATCTCCATCCCCATGACTTCCAGGCAAGCATGAGCCCCTGTCCTCTCAGACACACTCTCGCTTGCTCCCTCATCCTCTTCCACAATTCACCCTCGAACAGCCAGAGTGACCTTCTGAATTAGAAATCCATTTATGTCAGGACCCTGCTTGAAATCTGTCCATGGCTTCTCACTGTGAGGACCAGCAAACCCAAACTTTGGCTCCTGACAGGCAGAGGCTCCAGGGGACCTGAAGCTCTAGCCACCAGGCATTCTTCTTCCCACCCCAGGGCGCTTGCACCTGCCTTCCCCACTGCCTGCAATGAGCAGCACAGGGCTGACTCCTTCTTGTAAATGTAGAGCTCAGCTTCCTCATAACATTGCTCCATTTTGCTTTCTTCACAGTACATTCCCCTAGATAATACTTTCTCATTTTCACTTGCCGGCCCTTCCCCAGTAATCGCTACCATTTATTACTAGGCATTATTCTAAGAGCCTTACATACTTTATCCTTTCATTCTTATAACCACCTATTGAGGTTGGTGGTATTATTATTATTATTAACCCATTTCACAGATAAAAGAAATTGCTGTGCAGACAAGCTCAGTAATATTCCCAAGATCACACAGCAAGTAAGTAAAAAAGCCTGGATTTAAACCCAGGGAGTCTGGCTCCAAAGCCTAAGTGTTTAATCACCATATCACATGTCAGGGGAAAAAAGCCCCCTGAGTTTTTCTGTCTTACTCATCACTGTATCTCCAATGACTAGAACAGTCTCAATAAATGAGTAAATTTAATGTCCACAGTAATTTGTATTAATGAAGATTTTTATCATGTACTCATAAAATACTATGATTTGCAATGAGCTCCTCCTGGGTGGTTCAGTAGGTGAAGCACCTGCCTTCAGCTCAGGTCATGATCCGGGTCCTGGGACCCAGTCCCACATCGGGCTCCCTGCTCAGCGGGGAGTCTGCTTCTCCCTCTCCCTCTGCCCCTGCTTGTGCTCACTCTCAGTCTCTCTGACGAATAAATAAATAAAATCTCTTTAAAAAATACTATGATAGCAATGTTTCACACTAAAAGGAACTTTGTTATAATTCTAATAATATTTTCCCTAAATATATACTTTCTTTAATATAGGTAATCTGGTCCTCTGACCTCATTTATTCTATTATTAATAAAATTCACCTATTCTTTTGTTTTCATAATCTTTAACTTACAAGATTCTCTAGTAAGATAAATTACACTTCATTATAACCATTCTCAGGGAAAGAGAGTGTAAAATAGTTAAGTTACATAAAACCATGCAAAGTATGTAAAATATCAATAAAGTAAAGTTTTTTGATGTTAATAAAGCTGTGGTTTCAAAACCTGTCTACAGACTCAGACACGCATGCACATATACAAGGCTTCACCTTGAACAGAAGTCAGTTATGGTCAAGGGTCAAGGTCTGAATATATAGTTCTTTGGCAGTAATTAACCTGATCCCAGACTGCTCCTCATCAGAATCAATGGAGGCACAAGACAAAGCTTTTCTTAGCATCTATGGTAGTTCTTCCTAAGAATTCAGTTCATAAGTCAAATACTACATTAGCCTTTATTGTTATTATGGGTGGTGGTATTTAGATTTCTGATGTGCTGACTGCTAAATGTTTCTGAGAGAAAACCTAACCATGCAGGTCTTATTTCAGAATCCTAGACATTCAGAATGATGGGCCTTGGGGAATATCTAGCCCAACTAACTTATTTTGTACATAAGGAAACTAAGGCCCATAGAGGTTAAGCAAGCTGCTCAAAAACTCGGAGGCTCATCTAAAAATAGATCTCAGGTTCCTCAATTCCCAGCCAAGTGCTATTTCCACACACTGCCAGGGAGGCTGGGAGTGTTAATCACCATGCTGCATGCCTGGACCTTGGAAGGAACACTTTTCTAATAAACCAACACAATACAATTTTATTGAGCAACTGCTATTTTATCGGGATTATGTTCAGTCCCCTTTGGGGATGCATGTCCCAATTTAAAAGCTTCAATCATTTGCTCAATTAAACGGATCATCTGAGGTTTTAATAACCCTTCAAAGGTCAACACAACTATATTAGTTAATCCAACAATCATCACTTGAACATCAATGATCTAAATGCACCATTTGGGACAGAGATTGCTAAAATGGATTAGAAAACAGGACCCAACTGTATGTTATATACAGGAAACCCACTTTAAATATAAATGTACACAGAGATCACATAAAGCAACAGGAACTCGCATTCACTGCTGGTTGGAATGCAACATGGTACAGCCACTTTGGGAAAACAGTTTGGCAGTTTCTCCCAAAAGTAAATATACTCTTACCATGTGATCCAGCAATTGCACTCTTTGGCATTTACTCAAAGAAACTGAAAAGTTATGTCCACATAAAACGTACACACAGCTGTGCATATGTTATAAGGTACTTACACTATCCATGAAGTGCTACGGTGTTATTGAAGTAGACTTGGGAGTAGTGGTAACTGTGTATTGCAAACTTGGGGTCACCATTAAAAGAGGGTAGAAAGAGAAGTATAACTGAAGAATGGATGGAAAATGGACCCATATGAAACATTCAACAAAAACCATGAAAGGCAGAAAAAGAGTGGAAGACAAAAAAAAAAAAAAAAAATGGAAGATCAAGAACACGGGCAATAAAAAAAAAAGTAACAAATATGGTAGACATTAATCCAACTAGATCAATAACCACTTTGAATGTCAATGGTCTAAATGTACCAGTTAAAAGACGGAGATCATCAGAGTGGACCAAAAACCAAGACCCAACAAATTCTTCAAAGGTACTGTACCTGTGACACCTGACCACTCTGAGGTCAAAAACAAAACAAAACAAAACAACCCCACAAAACCCTGAACTTTCTCTGTGAACTGTCCAGAGGGCCAAACTCTTTCCTTTTGGGGATCTTTAAGGTCAACTCACAACTATACCCTTAAGCAATACTGAGAATGTATCATTTTCCTCAGGTGTAGTTGGCGAGCTTCTGGGTTTGTTTTTTTCCTTTTTTAATGATGAGTACACCACATCACTATTCTCAGACTTTTTCCTCTTTTCCAAGCCTGTTTTTATTTCCTTGGCGGTTTTTATTTATAAAGGGCTCTTCTTAATTAGGTATGGATTTATGGTGACCACATCAATGGGTTTATTGATTTATCATGAGTCACTGCTCTCCTTGGCCCAGGGTGGAGTGTTTATAACCATCATTATATTTGTTATTATTATTCCATTAACTATAGCATTATTACTAATTACAACAGAAAGCTGGAACAGTGACCATTTTGATTAGCAAGAGAGTGATGAACTCTGGATATAGGAACATCAGTCTTATTCCAGTTTACCATGCTAGACTGCTTTTCTAAGTTTATCACTTAAGGCCAAAATCTCTCTGAAAAAGGTGACGACTTCCTGCTTAAGAAATCCTCTCAGATATTCAGGACACTGGTGCCTGAGCAGTATTTCATTTATGAGACTCATGAATTTGAGATGTGTGAATTTCTGGAGCATCACGTAAAAAAAAAAAAAAAAATTAGATGGTAGTGTAGTCAAATGGGGTCCTAGATTTGTCTCAAACCAAGTCTCTCAAATTCTCACCCAATTTAATAATATATGCCTTCGTGGTCATTTTTTAAGAAAACAAACAAAAAAGAAGTCTGAAAGGGCTTTGAACTGTTCGAAATAAAATATTGTCCAAAAATGACTTTGAATAATTCAAATTAAAGGGCTGTCATTTGCATTTTATCATATGGATTTTAGTTATATGGAAGTTTTTTATTTGTTTAATTACTTCTTTCAACTATACCTTTTTAAGTTTCCCCTTATAACTATTTCTACATGTTAACAAATCTAAAAACAAACTTAAAATAATCATGCAGTGTCTCCTTCCCTCTTTCTAGCAGCAGTGATCACTTAATATTTCCTGAGAAATCAATGCTCATTGAAGTAACAAAATAATACAAAGACATGAAGAGTTTCAATGGTTCCTATTTTTCCAGAAAAAAGTTCAAGTAGAAGCTTGGCTGATACTTACTATCATGACAAATAATAAACCTGTCAAGAATATTTATATGTATATTCATCCTAAGTATAGTGAACAGGTGAGTACATACATATGTGCATATGAATATGTAATGGAATAGAGTTAACAGTGTTGCTTGACTTCAAAAGAGAAAGTAAAAAATTCTATCATATAAACACACACTAGGACCGTATTTGTGCCTATGAAATAAAACATTAAAGTAAATGACAATTGTCATTGGTCTCCTCCAGCCCCACTTCTAGATTTATTAGCAATTCCTAGCAACAGATACAGCATAAGGGATCTGAAAGCATGCAACACTATTGGACAAACCTTTCTGCATTGGGCAGGTACTTCCATGAGCATCTACACACAGAGCATAAAATAAGGACTCACAGAGAGACCTCAAAGCGTACTTAGCAGGCCATGTCCTTGACCTAAGGGAACTTTCAATCTAGCTGGGAAAAGACAAGATTTTCTCTATGTTCTTGTCCTGTCTTAAGCAACCACACAGGCCAACAAGTGGAATTTTTTTTTTCCAACTGAAAACGTAATTGACATTTTAGTACTCAGAGTAAAAGTATAATCTAGTAGAGTAGAAGTGATTTTTCTTTTTTTTAATTTCCTAAAGAGAAGGTTTTAAGTTGCTTGGGCACTGGGGCAAAGAAGTAACCTTCCACTAACATCCTGAGCATTTTTTGCGCATTCGGGTTTCTACCTGAGCCGGCGTCACGGTGTCACTAGGTCCTATTTGCATGTGTCAGCTCCTAAATAAGACTGAAAGCTTCCTGAAGGTTCAGATGATGTCTTTGATTTTGTTTTTTGTTTGTTGGCTGCCTAAGCATGTTACTATTATGTACAAAGGATTTGCTGAGCTGACTTGAGATGACTGAACTCAACTGAAGAAAGACATCCTAGGTAGGAAGGAATGCCAAGAGGCTACTACTACATTGGATGAAGTGATTAAAATAAAAAAATTCTTGACAGGCAGGAACTATTACTTGAATTAAATAAGATAAAAACCAAACAGGAATAACTGTAAATTATCCTATTGGATCTGAACAAATAACTGTAAAAGTTAAAAAAAAAAAAAAAAAGAAAGAAAGAAAAGAGAGGGAGTAATGCGGCTTGCCGGAAAATGGCAAACATGAGGGGACAGAGTGTAGCATGGTCGCCAAAGCATGAAGGCCAAGTTAGCCTAGGCTAACAGAGGCCAAGAGTAAGGAAATTTGGTTCTGGGTGCCAGGCATGAAGTGGGACACTGACAAAGCCTGATGTGCCCAGAAACCACAGACCTGGACAGTAACAGGAAACCCCTATCATACCGCAAGGGCGGGGAAGAGTGGAAGAACAGGAGAAATCCAGTCTGGAGAAGGTAAGACTTTGTCAAAAATGTTGTCAAAACCAGATCTTTTGCCTTGTTTTAGAGAAGTAGTTTTGCTTCAATTTACAGCTTAGTTAATATAATTTCTATTATTTTCTCAAAAAAGACTTTGACACTTTATTACATGATGGCTATAATTAATGTCAGACTCTAAATTAGAAATCAAAAATTCTATTTGATCATTTGGTTTCAAGCTGGAACTAAAGTATGTTTTGGCATTATTACCAACTGTTAGCAGCAAGTTCTGGAAACAGATGCAGTCTTGCTATGTGTTCTAAATATGAAACACATTGCAGAAAGGCTTGGAGATAAAAATATATGCTGCTTATGCACACTCACACTGTGCTATTTCCTGTCCTTATCAGCAATAAAAAGTTCCTCTTGTTTTGTCCCTTCTTTGTTGTTCCAGGTGAACAAAATCTTCTTTCTTCTTTCCCCTGTCTTCTTCCCTTATGTCTTCTACATGCCTATCTTCCTGTACTTTTCTATCACCTTTGCCACTAATAATTTGTTTCCTTCAAGATTTACTGAGCACATACTATGTGCCCAAAACTGTGCTTTGTTGTAACGTTTCCAAGTATGTACAACACAGTCACCATGCTTGAGCGGCTCACCTCCTGTAGAAGGCGGAAGGCATGTGAGCAAACGATGATACTAAAGGAAGTTATGTATCACGTTATAAGTGTGTCCAAAGCCAGATATGAGAAATGGATGGGTGTAGGCAGAGGAATAAACTCTGAGGAAAGTGGTGGTTGGGGAAGGGATTCCTTTGGGGAAAGAGGTGGCTGAGAAAGATGAACAGGGCCCTGGCCAGCAGCGTGGAGGAGAGAGCTGGAGGCCTGCGTGGAAGTGGGAAACTGGCGCAGCTTACATAAGGAATGCCAGGCATTCTTAGAGGAAAGGACCATCCTTTACCTAGGAGAACAGCGAAGTCGCCAGATAAGTGGGTTGTTATTTTTATCTGGGTCTGTTCTGTACTTGAATTGATTAAGAATCATCACCACAATGTAAATTTAATACGCAGTCAATGGAAAAAGCTAAAGAAAAATCTTCATTAAGAAATGGACCAAAGGTACAGAAAATCATAATCTGGACCATTTGGGGACAACTGCTATGACAGCAGAAGTGTTTCCCCAGGAAGGAATGCAGCAACGCTTTCTGAAAAAGAAGCACCACTGACAAAGTCAATGACAAGAGGAAATGGGGTGGGGGTATTCCCAGGAGGAGGGAGAGCAGCCTTGATGTTTTAAAAAACAGACTTAACATCCTTACAATAGAATATTATCCAGTGGTAAATGAAAGCAAGCTCTCGAGTCATGGGAAGATAGAGAGAGAGGGGCCTTAAATGCACATGGCAAAGTAAGAGAAAGAAGCCAGTCTGAAAAGGCTACAGATTGTATGATTCCAATTATACAATGTTCTGAAAAAGACAGAACTATCAAGGCAGGTAAAAGATCACAGCCAGGGGCTGTGGGGGCTGGTGGGGAGGGATAGTCAGGTGGAGCCCAGGGTGATATTAGGGCAATGAAATTATTCTGAAGGACTCTGTGGTGGTAGATACATGGCGTTATATATTTGACAAAACCCAAAGAAGCACAACACTGAGAGCGAACTCGAACTCAACTCGCTAACATCAACTATGGTCTTTAGTTAAGAATAATGTATCAATATTGGCACATCATTCATAACAAACTCACCACACAAATGCAAGCTGTGAATAACAAGACAAAATGGCGGGAGTTGGGGGGGCAAATTGGGGTTAGGGGATAGATCTCAGCTCTACTTTATGCTCAATTTTTCTGTAAATCTAAAACTGCTCTAGAAAGTTTTAAATAAAACTGCTCTAAAAAATAAAGTATCAATTTAAATACATGTATACATAAAACAGTATGTTTCTACCATTTTGAAGCTCACAATACAACTTACTTTCTGCACTGGTTTTTATCAGGTAAGACAAGCTTTCTTTGCTAGAAGTCCTAAGAACAACAAATCCCTGGGAAGACATCATTCACTCCTTGCACAAAATTCTGAGACACATGGATGGGCAATTCTGAGTAATCTGTTCACCCAGGCCAGCAGAGGCCCAAGGAATTAACTGACATGTCTGAGAACAGCACAAAGAATCTTCAGTGACAATGAAACCAAAACTCAGGGGTTCCCTCAGTCACATTGCCTTTACCCTTTCCTCGAATCCCAGGGAACCCCAGAAGTCACCGTGTCATTAAAGAATTAACTTTAATACTTTAAGTGAAGTGAGGTTCAAGCTTGCAAGCTTTCTCCTATGAAGAGAAAGGGACTGCGGCAAATCTTTCAGTAAAATCCGTAGCCATGTCTTTGCCATCCCTGCATAGGCACGAGCCCCTTCATTTCTACATCTTTTCCTCATGTGTGTGTGGTTGCACATGTACCAAAAACCAGTCCTCACGAAAACAACTGACAAGAACCATGTGTGGAGTCAGAGTCAGGCCATGTACGCAGGCTTCATGGGGAACTTCCATACCTCCGTCTAACTACAAGTAACAGCAAATACCATATAACCCAGTTCCCTCAGTTCTTTGAGCAGGCCCAACTAACCCGACTGATCGGGACGGAGTGGAAACCACTTCTTAGGTCCTCAGCACCCAGCGCTCAGAACTCTCTGTAAACTGAGGTCCCAGGATGCCCTGAACCTGCCCCTCCCCGCAGCAAGAAGATAAAAACCTCAACTGCCCGCGTCATTAAGAGAGTCTACCTTCAGAGAAAGCAAGATGAATTCCCACTTCTAGAAAGCAAAATAACCCAACCAATCGCTGTCGATAACACAGAGAAGAATACTGAACAACATTCCACTGGTAACACAGGGCTTGCCTTTGTTTAGGGTCTATTAAATTTAATAACTTCCCCCTCTGTGGCTTTAAACAGAGAACTTCTTCAAAATAAGAGTGGCTCCTATTAAACTTAATTACTTGCCCGTGGCTGCCGTGGCTGAGATGTGTCTACCCGACAGGTGGCTCTTAATAAAGAAATGGTTCTGTAGTAAAAAAAAAGTAGATGTTCTAGTGTTTTATTATCGTTGCTTTAACTTTCTGGTTTATTAGTATTAATTGCTGGAGTTTTCCTTTTAACCTCTCTTAAGGCGTCACTCCCTCCTGTGAGTTAAGAGTGGCCCAGTGAAAATAAATGTGCACATATACTTGGCACATTACTGAAGCTGTTGGTTTCAAAATCGGACTCGGGGGACTTGACAGAAACTCGGTTATAAGGGACATTTAAAGATGAAGTGAAGCAAACACTGCCCCATTTGAAATCACACAAAACATCCCCCCCTAATCGGCCCTGAATGATCAAATGGGGTTTTTCCACTGGCAATTTCTCGATTTTGTGGTAGTAATAAAATAATTTTTAGTAACTTTATTTACTAGACTAATGCCAATTCTGCTGACCTTTGGAAATATTATAGTTTAGCGACTAAGAGTCATAAAAACAGAGACATCTTGACTAGTCCTGCGCAGTTGATTAAGTGGAATTTTTTGATATTTAAATATTTTGAAAGAAGAAAATCAAGACCATTTGCTGAAACAAACAAACAAAAATAATATGTAACCTTCAAAAAGAGTACAGTTCCTAACTCTGTCTTGTGTAAGAAAAAAAAAAATCATGCACACAACCTGCATGGGCCTCTCCCAGAGTAACAGAGGCGGACAACACGTATGATCCTACCCTGCGTCTCTAATTCACGTATCTTAACACTCTAAGAGACCCCTCGAAAGCATCAGAGAGGTCCATGGGCACAACAACCAAGACCACAGAAAAATGCTTGTATGAGTCCCTTCCACTTCACTTATGCCAAAGAGTGGGACAGACTTAGGTCAACCTAAGCTGCTTCACTCGGCTGGGTGGGGCAGGAGAGGAGTTATCAGCAGGGAGTAAACTTACAGAGGGTCTCCTTCCAGAGACCAGCGACAGATAGCTCCTACGCTACGCTAACCCACAAGTCAAAGAAACAGTTGTGTCTCTTTTCATATCGGATAATTACATAAAATACATTTTGAAAGTCTGTAATTATTTACTTACATAGTATTTTGTAATGGCCTGCAGAAAAGTAATTACCATCTTTGTGCCAAGCCTCACAAGTGCTTTGAACATCAAAGATGCCAGGGGTGATAACATTATGACAATGATAAAGACACACAATGGTTTGGGTTGTTTGTGGGCTTACTGTCCTTGCCTTGCCACACCCTGCTCTTTGACAGAATCAGTGAGAAACAATTTTGGCAACCTCTGTAGAGTGAATATTCTTTTTATTAAATGAGATAATGAATAAATATCCCTCAAGGGTGGAGGATGCTGCTTCAATACTGATTGTAAGGTGATAAGGCCATGCTTGTCATTGTGAGTATGGGAGGGGAGGAGAACCAACCCGGTGGGCCTCCTCCTGCCCTCCAATGTCTCCATACTAGTTTCTGATAAGAAGCGTTTGAGTTTTCTCATTCTGCTGAATAGGAACTAAACTCATTACAATAAGGGAAGCCCTACTGATCAATTACACGACAGTAATTTATTGTTTGGTCATGAACCCATGACTGCTGCTATTGTTTTTGTTACAATATTGAAGGCTATTCAAGGTTAGGGAAATATTTCCTGAATTTTTGTTTTGTGCTCGTGGTGGTAAAGGAGGGACTGCAGGTAACGTACCTGTATCATCTTATTCTCTCTATACCTTGCCTTCATGAGGGCCACGGCAGGGACAACACAATATAGCATCCATCACTGTCATTATCGTAATTCATTAAGGTCTAGCATTTGTAGCTACACATGAAAAATTACTCGGGGCAGGGGTGGGGAGTGGGGGAGATACCCGAAAAGGAAGTTGTAAAATCAGAATCTCTGAAGATCTTCAAGTATATTAAATGATGCTCTTCCTTTGGAATGGTCTTTTAGGATGAAATGGAATTTCCTTAGGAACGGTACTTCCTGAAAGATCTTTCTGGTTGCTCTTATTTCTACGATCCCTTGGAAAAGAACATGATCATGCTATTCTTCCAACATTGTAATGAAATAGTTATTTTCTCCTAGTATGTTATTGACCATTTGTGAATGACTTCCACCTGCTTTTAGCACTGCACACATCATTTTGAGTCTGTACAGTAATGACAGCAAACACTGAGGACTTCCACGGGCTAGGCACTGTGCACAGTGCCTTATGAATGCCATCTGAGGAGCCACTCACCTAAATATTTAAATTTTTGTTTGTTTGCTTTACCTCTGCTCTGTGGTGGATCCATTTTACAAAGCAAATAATCCCCTTTAAGAGTTCAGATTTTTATCTGCTTGGCTCATTTAAGCTAGTGCTTGCTTGCATATTATATACAGATAAGCAATTATTACAAAACAACTTGTGCTTCATACTATCAGCAGCACTCTGCGGAGCACATAGCGTGTGTGCAGTGTGTGGCAGTACTTTATATAAAGCATCCCACGGTCCCTCACAGTAACTCTAGGAGATTAATATTATGTCTCTATTTTACAAATAAGAGAGCTAAGTTTCGGAGAAGTAAGGAACTTGCCCACCAGGTACATGAGCTGGGACTCAAAACCTGGGTCTGAACCTTCAGTCCTACCATGCAAGTAAGGACTTCTTTCTCACCCATGAGCCTCTGTGGGTATTTCTGTGCTCCTTCATATAAGGAGATGAGAACTGAGCACGAACTGCTCTGAAAAGCATCTCAAAAAGGGAATACAGGACTGCCTAGAGATGGAGAAGAAGTTTAATATTTTAGCTGCCCATCTTATGGAGAGAAAGCATCCTAGACCTTAGGCTTTAGATCTCGGGGGGAATAAGACAGAAAATATGCAATGTGGCACCTTAAAACCCAGGAGACAAACTCTATTCTTGGGATGTTCCCTGGACCGGCCCCCAGGGAAGCAAAAGCGGCACTCCCTTGGGCCAAGGTGACTTGGTCCCCAAGCCCACCAGGCAGCACTCTGGGGTAAGGGCATAGCCCCATGCCCAAGAGCAAGGTCAGGTAAATCAGGGCTCCTCCAGTTCCCTGACAGTCCCCATCTAGTTCTTTCTTCCTGTTTCCCAACATGCTGACAAGAGGGATTTTCTGTTCTCCTCCCTCTAATGTTTACACAGAACCTCCCACCCTGGCACCATGTTTACTTGGCCAGGAATGACTCAGAGAAATGTTTGGGGTAGGAGGAAAAAACTGGACGAAACTCAGTTTTAAACTAGTTTAGAGCAGAGGCTCATTCGTACCCTTGGCCTCCAATCAATCTATGGCTGGGTAATTCACCTGCTTCTGCTCCTACTGCCTCTCCTGTGAAACGGAAAGAGTTGTGTGGTGCTGGCTTCTGGAAAGGTTTTAAATAAGCCTCAGTCAGTGGACTCAAAGCAATCTCGTGATCCCATACGACACATATAAATGGTGAACAACAGCGACCCCGCATTTACGCGGCGTGTTTTCAGTGTTCTTTCCCCTGGTTTTCCCACTCAATCTTCTGAGAATGCACCTGGGTGAGGAACCTCTGTAGAACAGTGTCCCCTAAAGCTGCAATCACTTCCTGAGGTTCTGTCCTCTAGGTACAGCCAGAGGAAAACAGCCAAATCTGCTTCAGCCACAGAGGGTTGGACAGACAGAAGCCCCAGAGGACCCTAAACAGAAGCAAGTTTGCGCCAATCTGTCCTGGCCAAGCGTCGTTTTGGCCCTATGTGAAACAAAACAGACTCGGCAGAAAATACAGGAGCGACCAGAACTCATTGAACACCGTCCAGCCCCGTGCCTCGGATCCCACAGCGGCCCTCATTCTCCCCCTCTGCCTCACTCATCCCTTCCCATGTCTTTAACCGATGTTTGCCTAAAGGAGGCAGTAATTCCGTCAAGGGAAGTGATAACTAAAATTTAATACTCTGCGCAATTCCCCAAGAAATACCATGTGATTCATAAAAATCGTAATAGCCGTCATAATGAAAAGGGGTCAAAGGGGTAACATGGTTTTCCAAAGAATCTTGTGGTTCTCCCTCCACCCCTCTTCTTACCCTACTCACCCCTGCGGGAGTCCATCTGCTGTAGAAAATGTGAAGGCACTAGGACCAGAGAGCCCTTTCCTGCCATTCGCTTGAGAAACAAAGCCTTCCCTCCTCCCAAGTGGAAAGAAATAAAGGAGTCTGAGCTAATCAAAACCTGCAAGCCTCCTGGTGGAGTTTCAGCTTGTCAGTGATGCAACTCAGCGGAGTGAGTAGCGGCTTCGAGCTTTGCAGAAAATGACAGAGGGAGAGAAACAGAGACAGAAACACAAAGAGAAAGAAAGAGAGGCATTAAGCTGGCCAGGAGTCAAACAGGTGCACGGAGCGCGACCGCTGAGCAGAGTGTCTGACACGGAGGATCCAACTGTGTGTGCCTCAGTGGGTCTACTTTCTGTGTGGGGGACCGTGCTCGGGTCTGCGCGTCAGGGCTGTCCTGAGATGCACGGAGAGATTTTTTTTCTTATTCACAGGACTCATACGGTTGGCCAAGAGCCTCTAACTCTTCTCTGATTGCCAGTGTGAAGGCTGTGTACACTTTCGGGCTCTCTACCATGAATTCTCTCGTGATAGCAAGAGAAGGCCAGAACGTGCGCCTCGTGTACTTCCACCATGAGCCACAGATCTCTGCGGTGCCTCTGGAATAATGGATGTGTGAGCTCTGCGGCTGCCAGGCTGAGAGAGTCTGCGGCTGCTGGATGGTTCGTGCACAGGCAGCGACGTCAGTCTGGGTCAGGCTCCGGGGCCACACATGGCCTCTTAAGACTCTTCCAGGCCTGGCCATACTTCAAATCACTAGCTTCTGCTAAGGATCTTAAGTTTGCTGGGGTCCTGTCTCAGAACAAGCCAGCTTGGACTTCAGGGGGTTAAGAGGCTCTAGAGATGGAAGGCTGAGCCATCGGTCTGTAAGCTGGCTTACAGGCGGATGTTGAGAAGGAAAGGAATGCAAGCAGAGGAAGGCCGGGCGTTAGACCTTCAGGAGAAGGCCCCAGTTGAGACGGTGCCCACCAAAGGGGCCACAAGTCAGCAGGGCTAATGCTGGGTGGCATTCAATGTCATTTTAAGAAAATGATGCCAGCTCTGGTGGGTGTTTAGTCTTTTAACTTAAAATGTTCAAGGACTTGATAACCCCGTTATTCAGAGGACCCGGTTTGCCAGCTGTCATACCGTGGCCCACACGCCTCTCATAGAGAGTTCCTGTGAGCCTCGGCCCGGCCTACAACCCCAGCCCCACCCCTGCACGGGAGTGGGTTTATAGTTAAAGTGTGGTCTTTACCTGAAATGCGCCTGGGCACGTCGGTGATGGCAGGAAGCCCCGTGCCCCGTGTAGAAGACAGCGGGGTGGTGGAGTGGATGGACGGGGACGTCATCGGGCTCAGGTAGGAGGGATAAGACTGGTCATAGGACCACGGCGGGGAAGACTGTGCCTGTCTGGGGTCTGGGAAAAGAAGAAACATCTTTAGTGTACTGGCCACTGTGGACTTCGAACATGCAGCCCCAAAGTGAGAAAGGAGAAAGCAAGAGTAAAATGACACTCTATAAGGAAGTGTTTATTTCCTTTGACCCTAGCCTTTCAGGCCCTGTGTGGCACACAACTTTCTAGTTTCAGAGTGACAAAATGGATCATGCACAACGACTATTTCTCTCTCACACATTAAGTATTTCTATTTGGAAAGTCTAATGGACATTTAAAAAAACAACTTGCTTCAGTTACCTTTACAAAGTTGAATTTTACTTTATTTATTTTCTGTATCTTCTCATATTACTTCCACGAACACATACAACTCTCAACTTTTTTTTTTTTTAAGTCAGATTTTCTTTAATAGCCAATTTGGCTAAAGAACAGGTTCAGTGTACTTTTCCCGGCAGCATACCCAGCTGCTATCTTTCAGATGTGTTTTTTGGTTTTAAAGTGCAGAATTCCATGATTTCGCCTTCTCTCCAGGCAGGTCAATGGATGGCACTTTCTAGCAGGGAGGGTTAGGAGGTTGGGGGTCGGGAGGAGAACAGAGGGAGCAGCATGTGAGAAAACCCAGAGGAGGACAGTCAGTTACAGGATTCTCATGCTAGAACTACTCTAGAAAATGACCTTTAAGAAAGGGATATCTCAGATCATGATCTCAGGGTCCTGATCTCAGAGTTGTAAGATCAAGCCCTTTGTCAGGTTCTGTGCTGAGTGTCCAGCCTGCTTAAGATTCTCTCTTTCCCTCTCCCTCAGCTCTTCCCTCCACCTCCCACTTAAACAAACAAATAAACAAACAAACAAAAAAACTGGAAAGCTTCATCACCACCCAGTTTCAATGTTAAGCATATGAGTTTCTGACAGAAAATGACCCAAAAAGAGAAGAGCAAGGACACATCTTTAATCTTACTGGAATCTGTTTTAAAGATGCCACATGTTTGGAATATAGCCTAGTGTTACCTACTGTCACTGTAATAATAAAAATAACAGGCAGCCAACTTGTTAGGTTAACTGCTGAGCATTAACAATATCTTTTGATGTATCTCTATGGGGTTTCCTGGAGGCACAAGTTCAAGGCCAAGTACATTTATCAAAAGAGTTTCAGTCTACAGAGGAAAAAAAGGTAAATTTGTCATATATTTCCAGTGTGTATTTCAAATTAATTTTGTTCTTACTGGAAGGCTAATCAAACAGATTCATAAGCAAATTTCTCTTAACTTTTTTTTTTTTTGCTACTTCCAAAATGTTTTGCTAGTTTTAAAAATTCTAATACACCAGGCTGTTCACAAGACAGCATCGTATATTAGAATATTCAAGGACTTTGTGATGTGGAGAATGGGGTCAAGTTCTGAGACTTCTACTTTCTAGCTGTGTGAACTACTCAGCAACTCTGAGCCTTGTTTCCTCAGGTTATATCCGAATCACAGTTTGTAAGAATTACAAGAGAAAACCAGGGGAGCCTGGGTGGCTCAGTGGGTTACAGCCTCTGCCTTCGGCTCAGGTCATGATCTCAGGGTCCTGGGATCGAGCCCCTCATCGGGCTCTCTGCTCATCGGGGAGCCTGCTTCCTCCCTCTCTCTCTGCCTGCCTCTCTGCCTACTTGTGATCTCTGTTTGTCAAATAAATAAATAAAATATATTTTTTAAAAATGTCTTTACAAGAGAAAACCATATGGAGAGAATTAGCACAAGGAGGCACCCAGTAAGTATTGACTCTTATCTTAAAAAACAAAAACAAAACTCCTCCCAGTGACACAAGGATAGTCCCACAGTTAGAACACATCTGAATTGGCACTAATACATTTGGACCAGGCTTAAAACTATTCTCCTAATACCCATCAGCCTCTGAAAATGAAAAGCTTAAGTTTTTAAAACAATATGTTTAATAGTCAATGTAGGCTTATCTCTAAAAATAAAAATGAGTACAACAAGACATGGGTATTTCTGAAATGGTCCCTCTTTTAAAGCCTCTCGGTTTTTCCATACAATCAAAGCCAGTTAGTTTCAGCTATTTCTTGTTTATTTGTTCAATTCAGAAACAATTTATTTAAAGGCTGTCTAAATAGGACATACTGAGTCAAAATAATGAAATACATCTGGATATTTATCTGATGTTTACTGTATCAACAGATACATAGGAAAATTTCATCCAGCTCAATTTTAGGGAACATTTACTGGAGTTTGCAACTTGAAAAAAAGTATGGTACTGTAAATGGTTAACATAAACTTTTCCTTCAGAAATCTAAGGGGAACTAGGTCATTAAAGTAATGAACTTCTGTGCTTTAAAATGTTCAAGGCTGAGATTGTATAGATTGGCAACATTTCAAATCAGAGTGAGTGGTCCTTGTGATATATCTGATACTAACATACTTCCTTGTTTTAACCATTAATGTAATTCATTACATTTCAGACGTAAATACAAATGACCTTCAGATGGAAAAGGATGCATTCCTTACAGCACCCGAAGGCGATCTCATAAAGGCAAGGCCTTCTCTCAAGCCATGTTTTCAATAGACAAAAAGGACAAGAATCCCATAGATAACTGAGCTGCACACACAGGATTCCGATCTGGATTTGAGTTCTAATCTAACCTGACCAGGTTCTTCTGAACTTGCCTTCTGAAGCAAGCAGTTTAACCTGCATGTCCGTTCCTCTACTGTAACTCGCTGTTAGCAGTAGCACAGGACTCCCTGCCTAAAAATGGGTAAAAATACAAAGAAGTGTAAAGAATGAATAGAAGTATTAATGTTTAAAACATATCACTGAGGAATCGGGGAACTTAATGTGGGCAGCCTTTCAGTTCTCCTGGAGCAGGCGGGCAGCCCAGTCCAGGGGGAACAAGTGAGCTTTCTAGCAGAAGGATAGGAGTTGGAACCCTGGCTCTATGATTTATAAGCTGCATGGCTTCAGTGGTGGTAGGGAACTCTCTGAATTTTGGAGGGGAGACAAGCTCCTCTCGGTGCTGAGCAAGCCTCTGAAACTTTAGGGCCTCAACAGCTCATCTGTAAAATGGGAATAACGATGCTTCTTAGGGTTGCTGGGAGCATTCCATGAACACGGCCTTATCTGATGAGTCACCTGGCATTCCTGGTACATATTAAGTACATCATAAATATAAATGACTATTGCTAGCTGTGAAATGAGTACTGTAACAATAGCTACCTTTTTGTTACAAAAGTAAATGAGATAATGTAAGTAAAAGCATTCGGTAACTATCAAGTGCTATATTAAAATTATTACTGCTCTTCTTTAGGAGCTCACGTGGTCAAGGCCCTGCTGTGTGACAAGGATTATGTTTCTTAATGTTGCTGGGCTTCAATCGCTTCACCTGTAAATGGGTATGATACTATCACAGAGCTGTCGTAAGGACTAAATAATACACAGGGAGTGGCAAATCATCGTTATCATTCAAAAAAATTAAAAATCTGACTCTAAACCATCCAGGAGGGCTGGGTTGTCTCATGTTATTCTTGAAGGTTTCTAAGATCAGACCCAACACAAATAGTAAGTGCTTGATAAGCAAACATTCAAGGAACCTCCCAGGGTGGTTTGAGTGAATAATGAAATTTTATAACGAAGTAGTAATTAGTCATCCTCTAACTTCCCCTCAGGTGATAAAAGAAGTTGTATCAGTAAGATTTTAGTTTTTATATCATGTCCCTGACCTCCAGTTCCAGAATATACACCAGAACAGTCTATCAAAGGACAGTTTTGCTTTTACCAGAGGTCTTACCTGAAGATCTCCAAGATTAGTGAAAATCACTTCTTACTATCCTTAACAAGTGAGGTCTCTCTTTTTGTTTTTTTGTCCCAGAGGACAGACTGCTGAGCCAGAACTGCCACATGGGGGTTCACTAGATCTCATAAAAAATAATTTTAAAAAGACACAGTAATCTCTAAAAAAAAAAAAAAAAGTAGTAACAGTCTCCAATAGCCCAAAGGCCTTCCAAACTCCACTGTTTCTGTCCTGTGTGATCTTGGACAAATCATATAATCTATCCAATATTCAAGCTTCCTAGTCTGTAAAATGGGGATAAATAAGAAGACCTTCCTCCTCAGTTTGTTGGGAAGATCAATCGAGATAAAGTAGTAAAGAGTGAGCTCATGAGAAGAACCCAATACATGTTCACCACTGTTAAGACCTCTACCTTTCCTGAACCTTTATTCAGCGTTTGTATTTCCAGCCTGTATCTCTTATCCTAGCAGAGGGCAATTTTTAGAAAGCTTCATGTAAGTTCTGAAGTCCACTGTTTGGAGAATATACCCACGTGGGTCATGTCAATAACCGTTATGATCATTTACCTTTAACCCTCTACCTAATTCACTCATTATTCACTCATTTACCTTTAACTTCTTTCTTAGTCCTGGTTTCTCCCAGACCGAGAAATCCTAAGCAGTTTAGTGTATTTTTTAATACGTACACCTTAACTTTTTTCAAACCCGTAGTGAAAAAGAGCTATATTTAAAATATCTTGACTTCCTAAATGCCCCATCACCAAGAAAACATAATCCTATCTTAAATATACAATTATAGCATATTTGCTTTGTTATGGACAATTATTAATGCTTACAAGTAGAGAAAAGTCACCTTAACCTGATCTCATCAGCAGTTTTGGAACTCAACTTCCTGAAGAAACTTGAGACTTCTGGGATTCGCTCTGAACTTGGGTGAGTCAGAGCAGGTGACAGATAAGGTTTTCAGGTATCACTGTTCAATCCTAAGGTTGCTACTAGGGCAGGGTGTAGGGCCTTGCTCTGAGACAAACCTACTAATTAGCCATTCACACACAACAGACGGTCTGCACCCTGACTTCAGGTCCCATGGGGCTGACAGCACCTTCTCCTTCAGTCCATCCTGCCCAGAGTTAGAGAAAACTGCTTGTCTCTCTGACTCTGCAGGAACAGAGGGAGGTACTGTGTCCTCCACTCCAGCATAAATGAGAATATTCTTAATTTTTGTGTCTCAGAGGATAAAAGCAACTACCTATAAGCAACAACACATAAGCACCCATGAGCTTTCAGAGGATAAGTAAACTTCCTTTCTCAGAAATTTTTCGAAAGAAATGAAAACTGCTGTTGAGCTTTAAATATTTTATGGTGTTTTTAAAACCGTCTTTCACTACTTTCACATGAGAATCCTCAGGAACAGTATCGATATTTTTATGACCATATTATAGAAATTCAAAGGATCAGCATATGTTTTTATACAGATGGTACAATTTAAAAACAAAACCTTCAGGGCTGCTTTTTTTTTTTAATGTGCACATACTCCTTAGTGCCTGAGAAATCTGAAGTCCTAAACAGCACTTGAACATTTAAATAGGCCTCTACCCTATTTTTCCCCCAAACTTCTCTGCTCTCACCTAATATGGGGGTTTTAAAAGGGAACCTGTGATCAAATTTGACCTATAAGATAAACCGGATAGAAAATCAGGTCTTCCCTCTATGAGGGCTGCCGTACTCACGGCCAGGAAGTGACAAAGCAGAATGACTAAATGAGAGAGAGGAGAAAAAGCAGCAGAGGGACCTAGGAGCAAAAGAGGTCCTGGAGCCTAGATGAAACCAGGGAGAAGACGGGCACCAGGTTGAACCGTGCAATCATGCCAAGAACCATCACCAGGCACATAAGGTCAAGCTACTTAGAAGACACCTCAAATCTATAACTGCACCTTCCAGAAAAAACCGTGGTTTCCTTTGTGAGAACAGACCAATTCTAGCTACTAAGAGTTCATATTGAATAAAAAGGAACCAGTCATTCAACATAAAGAACCCTTCAAAACAGACAGAGAGGCAAACTGTAAGAGACTCTTAAAGGTAGAGAACAAACTGAGAGTTGCTAGAGGGATGTGGTGGGGGATGGGCTAGATGGGGGATGGGCATTAAGGAGGGCACCTGTTGTGATCAGCACTGGGTGTTGTATGTCAGTGATGAATCACTGAATTCAACTCCTGAAACCAATACTGTGTGATATGCTAACAACTTGAATTTAAATAAAAACTTGGGGGAAAAAAAAAGAATTCCTCAGTGTTGGTTTTATCTGAGGCAGAGTCTGTCAGAGACATCACTACCATCAACAGTGTGCGGGGCTGCTCCTCCATATAGCTTATATTTTAAAAAGACACTAGAAGCCCAGAGGTCAGCGTACACTTCACTGTCTCTCTCCCAACTCACTAAGTCAAGGGCAAGGTTCTTAGCCATCTCTTTTCCATCTGTGCGGTACAAATGGTCATTACTGCCACCTTAACAGGGTTTTTGAGGGGCAGCGGGAGAGACGTTTTTGCATGGTGTTCTGATGAACCAAAAAATTATCAATTTTTATTGCGATAAACAGCTTCTGTATGCCCATGTGCCAGTGGGATGGTCTAAGGGGCAGGGCACAAAAGACCTTTCCTGCCTTGAAGAAGCTTATACATGCAATTGGGGAAGTTAAAATGGAAAGATGTAAACAATTAATTCAGAAATGTTCAGAGTATGTACTTGTGTCTTTTAAAAAAATGCTCTAAAGATAGAAATGAACCATAAGGCATCAATGTCAGAGCAGATATCCTAAGTTCTCTTCTCTTTCTAGAGGGCTGTTTCTTCTGCTTGGGCTACTTGGAGGTTGTTCCAGAAACTCCCAAAACAAAAAGTATAGAGGACGACATACCCCAGCAATGCTCCCAAATCCTAACTTGGGAAAAGTGGTTCAAGGTGTCTAAGCGCCAGGCAAAAATGGAGACAACCATTTATTTAAAGCTGTGGACATAAGAAGATTAAGCTCTCTTCTTTGAGTCGGATCACAGCTTCTGAAGTTCGATCACCGGTATGGGGGAAAGGAAGGAGTGGCCATTCATCTCCTAAAATGGTACTGAAAGAGTCATGGCTTCTAGAGGATCCATACTTTCAAATGACTAGAAAGCAAATTCCATGTCTGCATAATTGAACTCCAAACATGTGCGGACAAAAAAAAAGAGAGGAAGGAGGCAGAGCGTTAGAAAAAAGCCACCCTAGGAAAATGAACTGGCTTTAAGAAAATATGCAGACGTCTGGCTTCTCTTCAGTTTGAATGAGTTTGAGTCTGGGGGGAGCCAAGGGGGAACAGAGCTGCATGAAAGTCCAGTGAGAGGTAATGTGGAAAATCAATGGTTGCTCTCAGCGGGCCTCCTTTTGTAAACACTTCAGTTAAACGTGTAGGTGTGAAGAAGGGCCTGCTTTCCTAAGAATCACTCATAACAAGGCACACCGCGCACATGGCGTTGAACTTCGTGCAGAGATGGGAGGAAACAAGTTAGCAGGGGCAAAGCCCAAACCAGCGCACAAAAGGCTTCTTCCTGCTTCTGGTGCCAGCGGGTTTCTGTGTAATGTGACCCGACAGGAGCCCATGGTTTCTGCCAAAGCTCCGTGTGCCTGTGGCAGCACCTTCTCTATCTGGGGAGCAGGGTATGGTTAGAAAGCTCCACGTTCCCACCCTTATCCTCCACCCATTTTTTTACCCTAATCAGCACTCACATCAGCCTGTGTAAACCTCAAATATTTCTTAAGAAAACTGGGGTTCTTAAAAGGAACTGTGTAGAGTCTAATAGTTTATGACTTGTGCCCTGTCAATTGCTACCAGGGTCAAATATAGCCAGTCATCTCAACAGAGAGAGGCAGGTTTACAATTTCCTACCCTAAACTATGTCTGTTGTACTACTATCATTCACAGTACAAATACACTCACGTTCATATGTACATTAATTCCCATTTCAAAACAATTTACACTAAATACTAAATGTTTAATTCTGTCTTCTCTAATAACCTTGTTAGCTAGACTGGATTTTCAGAATGAGCTCTCCCACTCACTTCTGGGTCTCTTGACTAGTAGGACACATGGTTCTTAGAACAAACAAGCTCCTCTTCCAGCATAGGAAGAGCCCTGGACTGGTTGCTCTGGCGCCAACCATGCAGCCGTGCACCACTGATTTACCTTCTCTGAGTCTCACCATTTGCACCTGGAAGAGGAGATGAGAACAGATGGGTTATCGCTAAGATGATTTTCAGTTTTGAACTCTATGATACTAACTACTCAGGAAAGCAAGCACCCTACCCTCAGTCCTTTCTGGAGACGGTAGTTGTCACTGAAATTACTGATGGTGTGTTGAGCAGGTTTGGGCTGGCTGTGAAAGGTCAGTGACAGGTGGCCCTCACAGAGCAGAGAAGACCCTAAGAGCAGGGTTCTTGAATCCCCCTTCTGTCCCTACCTGGGATTTCCCCAAACAGATCAAGATGGCTACCAGATTCATTTGGCAGAAGACCAACCCAACTGATTCACAGAACTGTGACTGAAATCTGAGGAGAAAAGAGCAGCACACTGTTTGGATAAAACTGGATCCTACGTAGGGTACACTGGGGATGATGAGTGAGGTCACAAAGCAAACAATGGGAGAAGAGGGACTTAGTCACTCTTAGGAGACAATAGCAGGGAAGAGAATGAGAAGTGATATGTATAGTCTGAGAGGTCATATGCCACAACAAAAGGTTAAGAAAAAAAAAACCAGAAAGTTGCATTAAGACAAGGTCATGAGAAGTGCCTTCAAAACATCACCAATTTCTGGATGAATGGGACTCTTAACTGTCTCATAAAAATATGAGCTACACACAGAACCAGAACTTGAGATATAACTGGGATGTGGGGCTGGCCAGGGAAAGTGAACTTCAGTTCAAATCATCATCCCAAAGTGGGTATAGTCAGTCAGGTCAACTCAGACTGATGTCAACATCCAGGAGGCAGCTACAGCAGCTAGGGCATCACAGAAGGTCCCCAGGCCTGGTGATTCCTGTTGTCAGATGGGTCATGGTATCCATGGTGCTAAGAATTATCTCCTGGTCATTCATTCATTCACGTAACCAACCATTCATTCATTCATGTATCCAACCATTCATTCATTCATTCATTCATTTGAAAAATATGGACTGAGTGGCCTTCTCTGGTACTGGGCTAGGCACTAGAGATATTAACGGCAAATAAAGACAGACTGAATCCCTGCCCTCACAGGCTTTACAGTCTGGCCGGGGACACTGACATGAATCAACTCATCACATAACTGCGATAAGTACTAGAAAGGAGAGTCCTTGGCACCATGACAACACACAGTGGGCCACCCCAACCATGCCTGGGGGGTCTAATGATGTGACATGATAACTGAGTCAAGAACTCAATGGCAAGCAAGAGTCCAGTAGATCAGTAGGTGAGCGTAAAAGGGCTTTAGGCCAAGAGAACAGTGTGTATCAAGTTCCTGGGACAGAGGCAGTACCGTTTTTGAAGGAGTTGAGAGAGCCAGTGTGGGTGGATTACGGACAAAAGGCTCAAAATCATTGAGAGGAGAACGGGGGAGGAGTCCGAGCAAGCAGAACCTGCTAGGCCACACCAGAAATTCAGGGCTTTATCCTAAGTGCAACAGAAGGTCACTGAGGTGTTTTAAGTATGAGGTGACATAATCAGATATGCATTTTTAAAATCTCTGTCCGACAGCATCATAACAGAAACAGGGCACAAGTCCAGTCTAGAACTTGGCAAACAGAGAAGGGTGTATAGGACAAACAGCAGCTGAAATGGACAGAGGGGAGGAGCCCAGGAGAGCCAGCAAGCAGCCTTGGGCCCGTAGCTGCCTCCACACACCATCCCTGAGGTGCCCGAGGCTGGATCACATCAGCTTGGGCTGAGCAGGCTGACCTGCAGTCAGGGGCCTTGGGCCTGCCGCTGTGATTTGAGCAGGCCCCACCTCCCACCTTCTGGTTCAGGGGTAAAGCCTGGGCACCTGCCCTTTTAACAAGCTCCCCCAGGTGATGCCTAATCCACGCCACAGTTTGAAAACAATGGGCATAATTTTTACTGCTGACAGTCAGAAAGGAAAATTACCCAACGCCATTCTGATTTAATCTTCCCTATCAAGAAGAATGATCTCCAAATAGAAGGAGCAAAACAAACATGCTTCAGAGGACTTTGTGGCCCCGGAGAGGTAAGAAGACAGAGGAGAGAGACTTGTACTTTAAACGAATTCAAGGTTCTGTTCCTGGATGAGTTATACCGCACAATATTGCAAGAACTGTGAAGACCAATAGGCCAAAAGGGCATTTTTTTTTCCCTCTTTTGTCCTGTTTTGTCCTTTATTTGACAGAGTGGGGCTCCAAAGTTATATTAAGTGAAGCCTGTTTCCCCGTAACTCCACTCACTACTAACCTCAGCTTTGCTCTCCGGCATTCCTCTACCACGTGAGAGTCCTGAAGTTATTAGAAGCTAATGCCTTTACTAGATGATCACTGGACATTCACTGACTCCATTCACCTTATTCTGAGAGAAGTACTACTACTGGTAAGATTTAAATGTCAACTAGTTTTTTGGAGCCTTTACTGGTGATGACTTGATTGCAGTCCACGGAAAACACTAAGTCACCTTCAGCAACCCATGGACAATGAGCTTTTCATGCCAGAGCTCCACAGTGACAACCAGAAAGCAGAAGAGGTTCACTAAAAACCTGTCTCCTGGGGTTACCACAGCACTGGATTAGAAGACAGCTCACCTGTCCATTGCACATCCTGACCTCAGCAAGATATACACCTTATCTCTAATGTGATTTAGAGCTACTTAAAAGGCCTATCCGAAAGTGGTTGTTGAGATGACTCATGGTCGGCTTGGAGAAAGACATGCAGTGGCAGGCTCAAGGATTATAGTCCTAGTTATGCCCAGCATGTTCATGAAGGTCTTTAAAGAATTAGAAACAACCTTTCTAAGCTGCAAGATGAGACACAGTTGTGAGGAACAGCCAACACACTGGGTGAAGCATCAGAACTATAAAATAACCCTCAAGGATGGGAAAAGGGAGTACAAGTGACATAATGGAACTGAATAAGAAAGAAAGCACATCCTTGTCTCAGTCAAATTTAAGACAGGATGGCGGAAGCCTGCCCTAAGAGCAGAGCTTTTCCTGGACTGCGAGACACAATGTGACGGGATGACAAAAAGTTAATACAACCTTGGGATGCATGAACAGAGTACCAGAAGACCCTTACTGCCCTGGTCACACATGGCTAGAGGACCGTGTCTTCTCAAGGCAGCATCAGATGGAACCTCCAGCCATCATGTGAGGAATGGTTGAAAGGAGAGGCCAAGAGCTCCCAACTACCTTCAATCTTTCCATAGGACACTCCTACCTCCTGCCTGACCTGAAACTTGGATTTCCCCAGATAACCTTTCCACTTAGCTCCTTCTCCAAGGTCACAAGATGAGCCAACTCCTCTTTAGAAGTTTTTCCATGTTTACCATGACCTACCGACCTCCAGAACCTTCCTCCATATTGGTAACTGGCTCAACATCTTCCTTCTTTCCCTGACTTGTACCAAGTCCTACCAAATCCTGGGACAGACTGTCATTCTCCCTGATGATCCACCACACCACAACCCATTCCTGTTACCAAACCACAAACAATGCAGGAGGGAAGCACATAAGTAGGCATAACTAGGCTGGTTGGCACTTCCAATTACCTCTATCCTCAGGCAGCTCCTCAGCGATGCTCACCCAAAGTCATTTTCCTCTCCCATTGCTCACTTGATGACTCTTCCAAACACTTACTATTCTTCTTAACCCTCTCCCCTCTCCCCTCACCTCCTCCCCACCTAAAACCACCTTGTCAGATTTCACCTTCCTGGGACACTGACTTTAGTTCTGAGAGTTTCCAAAATCTCCTGGTACCTAAGTTTTCTTCTTCCCTAAACAGGCTTCACAATATGGACTCTTCAATGATATTTGTCTTTCAAAGACTGCTATCACTAACATTTTTTAAATAGTCAAAAAGCGAGCCTTTATCCAAATAAACAAAGCCCTAGAAAAAGATCTGAAGGTCTTACATGGGAAAAGGGACATACAATTTTATTCCTGGAGTATTTCTGCACATATTAAAATGAAAAAATAGAATCAAAACACTTTCTCAGCTGATAATATTTGTAAGATACTGTTGTTACTTTAATACTGCACAGTACAATATACACCCATTCTCAGTGTGAAGCCCTGGGTTCCCATCAATGATTAAACATCAAATCCACCATCAGAGTATCCACTACATCAAATTTCACACCTGACCTGCCCCTCTCCTGGACTGGCCCTGTAGGACAAATATGCCATTTAAAGCTAGATTCCTATTCTGATGATTTTGCCTACAGTCCATTGCAAAAGGTGAAAAGGGCCAAGAAGGGTCCCCAGGCAACTAGTGAAGAGGAAAGACATGTGTATGTCTGTGTACACACATACATATGTACATGTCTCTGTATGTCTGTATTACATATGCACATACATATATGTGCATAGGTAAAGACTAAAACCAGATATAAAACCAAACAGAGAAAGATAATGCTTTGGAAAAGAATGAAAGAAAGAAATCCAGACTTCCTCTGGGCAGAGACCCAAAGACAGGCCAGAAACAGAGCAGTCTTGGGGAAGGATAAAGCGAGGCATTATGTAGATGGATTCTTCTTATCACAATTAGATATTAACTATGCATCTTCTAGTCCAGATAGGAGGAAATTACAAAGGCAAGTTTTTGGAACTCAAGAAATTAATTTTTCTTGGAACACTGCCCCTCTTCATTTTTCTAAAAGCATAATAAAGCCCAAGCATCTTCAGTTAATAAGGGAATTCCTACTGACAAGTCCAGAACCCTTCATGAAGCTGATCTAAGGACACTGCTCACAGGCTAACAACAGCATGACATACTGACCACCAGCTTTCCATGGGGTCTTCCTGAGCCTTAGTCTTCAAAGCCAGCACAGGCTGAACCCAAATTCTGCTCTTCTTCATAAGGCAGCTGCCAGAGCTGAATGGATGGGCAATTACACATCATTTGTACTATTTTCTCATAAGGACTGTAACCAGTGACCTCCTCTGAAGAGATTTCCAGCTCACAGATGTGCACAGCAGCAGCACATTGACTTAGCTATCCTGCTCAAACTCTCTCACAGGAAGAAGATAGGACAGAACTTTCTGGAAACTTCAGAAATTAAACAACAGCACCACGAAAGTAAAAGAACAGTACTATCAACAGCCTGTCTTTGAATGCGGTGATTTCTGTTCCTCAGACATGAGATGCCTACAGGTGAGTAAGACTCTGGTGATCATAAAGCATGAGACCTCGCTTACCTCGCCCACCCTCTACAGCCCACCACCCTCCCACAGTGACACACCTGTGGTCACTCTTCCTGGTAATGGTCACTGGGCCTCTCTCAAGCCTCACTTTCCCTCACACTCACAGCCACCACCTGCTGCCCCCAGGCCCCATGCCCACACCAGATCCCACCTTGTTTGACATTAAAAGGAAAGTATTATGCTAGTCAGTGTTGCAGTGTGAGCACAGTGGACTAAGGCCTAAGACAGCCAAACATACACGGCCCAAGCTCAGCGGGCCCAGGTGGCTGAGAGCCTCCTCACATTTAAAGGCATGTTGTTGGCCAAGGGAATAGGGAATCAGACCAAAGGTGGGTGGACACTACTGCACTTCAGTCACCGTAACTGATGAGAAGATGATTCTTCTACATGATGCCTGGTCATGTTGCTTTTTGAGATATTCCTAAAAGTGTTACCTTGAATACATACTCACATAACTGTAATTTAATCATTAAAAATCATTTTATTGCACTTTAAAGCATAATTCAGATATTCCTAATGCATCTCTTTTAGGAAAACATCATTCTCTGAGGATTCTAAGTAATACCCAGTGGGGAGCAGAAAAAACAATTAGTCCCTTAAGACACATATCACTTAGAATGTCAGCAATATGGCCGACTTGGTAGGGCTGAGGGAGACCACCAACTAAAAATATGGAGCTCACAGTCGACTATAATGGCTGAAGAAGCTTTCAGTGAGTCATGTCTTGAAGAATCAATTTCTTCCACATGGAAGATATGTCCTTTACAGAATCGTTTTACAGCTTTAAGAAGAACTTCATGCAAGACTAGTTCACCAGTGGAGAAGAGTGGCATAAATTAAAGTTGCGTAGGTAGAGAAATGGGGGGAATCGGCCACGACAGAAGCATGCTTTGGCCTCCCAAGAGTGCACAGTGGTTAAGGAGCATGGTTAAGATGCCCTGAGACAATGCACATCCAGCTTCTGTTCCTGTATTCACCACCGCCTAGTGGGTACTGGGACCTTGGGCAAGGTATCTAAGGCATCTGGCCTCTCAGAACCTCCGCTTTGCATAATAATGCCGCCTACCTCACCAGAGCTGTGGTAAGGAACATAAAGGACTAACTTCATTACAGCAATGCCAAATACACAATGTGCACTCAGTAAAGGACTGCTTAAAATAATTCAATCAAGTAGGTACTAGGGCAAGGATAATAATGGGTCACACTTCCTGAAGAAGTCAATAACCCATTCATTCATTCATCACCAAATCAAACTCACAAAGTAACAGACACTGTGTAAGACAATGAGGACACAAAGGTAAATAAAACATGGCGCTAAACTTTAAGAGCTCAAAGTCCGATGAAGACACAGATGTGTAAACAGAAAATTGTCACAAAGGGGATGAGTATGGGAGCCTTAGGCTCAGCGTGGGTAGGCTGGAAGAAGGCTAACAGAGATGTTGGCCTCAGATCTGAGTCTTGAAGAAAGAAGGCTCTCTCCTGGGCTATAGCAGCAGCTTCCCGAATGATGTCCCTGTTTCTACCATTGCCCCTTATGATCCATTCTTCACACAGTAAGAAAACTGACTTTTAAAAAGCATATGAATTAGATAACGCCCTTCTCTTGCTTCACATCCTTAAAGAGCACTCTACTGCAATCAGAACAAAACCCAAGCTCCTTACCGGGTCCTTGAATTAATCCATTCCCTGCCTGCCTTTCTGGATCATTTCCCATGTCCACCTACACAGACCTTCCTGCCCTCTGAGCCCACCACGGTCAGCCTTTGCATGACTTTTCCATTGCCTGAAATGCTGTTCCTCCTGGTCTTCCAAGTTCTTCAAAGAACCCCATATCTCAACTTTCTAATCAAAAGTACCTTCTTCCTTCCCTGAGTTGCTCTCTAATATATTACCCTATTCCATTTCTCAATGCATGGTGTTATTATCTGGAATTATCTTGTATGTATGTTTATTTATCCATTTACAGACTATATCTAGCACAAAACTGTAAGCTCCCTGTCAGTAGAAACTGGGTTCTGTCTTGCTCACTTAATGCCTGGCAGACAGTAAGCACTCAAACTTTTTTTGAATGAATGAATAACAGAAGAGCAGAATGCCCACCCAAAGGTTAGACAAATGTTTCAATCCACCAAACCCAAGGGCCTAAGTCTGCTTTTCATAGCTTGTTTCAGGTGTAGCTCCCCCACCCACAAAGTACTGAGTTTAAAATAGTGATTATCTTTAGTAATATCTCCTAACAGAATATGCCTATGCCCCTGCTATCACAACATTCTGATCCAAAGAAGTAGACATTTATGACAAGACTAGGTGTTTCCTAGCACCCAGAGATAGGCATCAGATGTCTGAAAGATTTAAAAAAAAAAAAAAAAAGGTACAGAGGAAGGAAGCAACTTCCTCAGCAAAGCCATAGGAGGCCGTGGGCCTCAGAGAGAACATCAGCCATTCATGACTGTGACAGAATGACACCATGAGACCAGCACAGGAAAGAAGTCAGCCCACTGCACGACTGGGACCCTTAGCCATACGAACTCTGAGAGACACTGTAGAACATGAACATGAAACACTAAATGCCTATCACTTCCTCAGTTTATGACTTCTAACTTCATGTCACCCCTTTTCTGTTGGCAAGTGGGAGAACCAGTAGTGACCATAAAACCATAATCGTCATCAACAGTCTTGAGCTAACAGCTTGAACTATCAAAGGGGCCAAGCCAATGAGAGGTGACAAATATCTTTACTGAAAAGATTCCATGAACTAAAATGCAGAGGTGACATCCTTCAAAGAAGTTATAAAATCCATTATAGGTAAGGCTCGTAAGTAGAATTTAAATTTAATCATGCAACTATGCAGATACTATACTGGAGGAAAGCAAATGGTTTAACTATGTATTATACTGACAGGTGATTTCTGCCATTCTTGTTCATCACCAGGGAACAAGGGCACTTTGGAACAGGAAATTAGAAACAGCTACTTCCAACAAGGCATGACATCCCAGCCCTTCTTGTATGGATAGCTTCTCATCTAAACTTTCATTCAGGGGCACCTGGGTGGCTCAGTCAGTGAAGCATCTGCCTTCGGCTCAGGTTCTGATCCCAGGGTCCTGGGATGGAGCCCACGTCAGGCTCCCTGCTCAGTGAGGAGTCCGTTTCTCCTTCTCCCTCTGCTCCTCCCTCCAACTCATATTTTCTCTCTCATACTCTCTCTCTCAAATAAATAAAATCTTTTTTAAAAATAAAATGAACTTTCATCCATTCAACATTGTACAAGATGCTACACTATCCTAGGCACAAACCAAAATAAATCCCTGTAATAAATCCTTCAAAGAATGTGCAATCTAGCAGGGTAAAAAAAAACAAACAAACATGCAGAAGCTGTAAAATAAGGCAATCCCAGCTAAAGCTTAGAGGATAAATAGGCAGCCTGGAGACACAGAGGCCAGGACTCCCCTAAAGAAGCTAACAGTGAAGGATAGATGACACCTTCCAGCAGGTTCTATGAGAGGTAGAACAGCCTAAGGAAGGAGGTACAGACAAGACAACATGTCCTCTGGGAACAACGACATTATTGTCTGGGGACAGGATGTGGCAGTGCAAGGGCTGGAAAGGACGGCTAAATCTTTAATTAGACTTTAACTCAAGGACAGAGCACTTTGCTTCCCCCCTGTCCCAACACACATTATCTAAGACCCAGTTCCCTACATGGGGTAGGCTTTAATTCATACTTATTAAATAAATAAGAAAAATAGCTCAGAGAGAAAAAAAAAAAAAACTGAAATCAGTCCAACTCACTTGGAAGTTGCTGCTGCAATGGATGTTCTTGGTTCTCCTACTCATCTAAGTCATGGTAGAACCGTGAATACCCTTGATTACCAGTAGAACCTTGTATGATGTCACTGACAATACAGGGGCACGGAAACAAAGTGCACATGGTTGGGAGTGGGTAGGTGTGGTGTGCGCATGCATGCATGCTTGTGTGGGACAACGTGCAAATCAGGAAGGCTGGGGAAATTTGTTGGGCCCAATACTTTGTGAATGTTAGAAAAACAAGACAACTGATCTTGAAATCAATTATACTGGTGCTGTCATCCCAAATGCAGAGCTAATAATGGCTTAATTCCAGAAAGCTATCGGTACCTGGAAATACAACTGTTTTATATTTTCATTTTTAAAAATACATCCAGCAAATAAGTATTAGAAAAAAACATACTGAACCAGGAACTTAAAGCAGAACTGCAGACAGGAAGTTTGACCTTCCTGAGTGACCCCACAGGGAGGACAGTGATAGGCAGCCCTGAGCCCCCCGCTCTGTGAAGATGATCACAACACTGACCTGCCCCAGCTCTCTCCATGTGTCTTACCCCTGCTCAGAGCATCACTCTGCATTTACACCTGCTGCTAAAAGGTAGATTTCCCTTCACCATGCTCGCCAGCCTTCTACTTCATAAGATCTAAGCTACCTTCGCTTTCTAAAATGTCCTCTGGTTCTTTTTGTAATGATGCCGTCTTTAAGTCTGGGGTCAAAGCCTTGAGAAAAGCATCTTCCTAAGTGGATCTAGCAACACCTGGTTTTCAAAGGCCATTCTAAGTGTTTGTCATTCACAAAACATAATTGGCAGTTAAGGGTGAGAATATAGGAATCAAACATTTAAAGAACCCAGGGATTGCCAAATCATAGAACATGTATTTCTCTCATATATATTTTATTAGCCACCATGCGTCCCTTACAAATCACATATAAACACTTTTATATATGTATCCAAATGCTTCCATACACACATATGGTCTAAAGATTACTATAAAGACAAAAGGAGAGCTATTTATGGACCATAATCAAAGATCTAAAGCCCACTACTTTAAATGCAGTAGCACCTATAGCTACAAGCTTCAAATTCACAAGTGAGTGTGAATTTCACCCCTGCATTTTTATCAAGGACACATGTCTAGTAAAGGCACTAACCTTTTGATTCCTACATATCAACATTTAGAGACTTATTTAGGCTAATACATGGCTATTCTTCACAGATCTCTAATGTTCTTCCCTGATGCAGGGCTCTGGATCTCTTTAGTGTTTACTTTATTTTTATAATTCTGCATTGTTTTCAACTATATATTCAGGCATACCCTTATATTCAGACTAATATACATATACCCACAGAATCCTACTCTAAGTAAACACCCAAGAAGACATATACCTAACATGATCAGGAGAGAAAGAGAGGGAATTCATTCCATTTATAAACAATTATGTTTATAAACCATTAAGGACACTCAGCATCTAACTACTATCGACCATAACCTAACCATTAGAATAGATCCATGTTAAGAGTTTACTGTACATTTTGAGTTATTTTCCCTCCATTGTAGTCTACCCCTGCCAACAACAGAAACTAGATGACATGACCAGGTGACATCAGCTCTCAATACTTGTGATGGACAAATTAAGGATCTATGATGACTGACATGCTCCTCTGTCACCATGACCTAAAAGCAACTGTGCTTAACACAAGATCTGCTTTTGTATGAGTGGGGCAGAAAAATAGAGAGAGAGAGAGAGTTGGGAGTCTCAGTGTACCAAATGCGAATGATTAGTCTGTAATGCAATGCTGGCATTAATTTTTAAGAAAGGTAGTAAGCAGCTCACTAGAATGTAGTATCAAGACAAATGTCACTTTAGGATCCAGAGCTAAATGTGAATCAGCAGCAAACTCTCTGTCTGTCTGATGAGCTGCTCATTGACCTTGCCTTATACCCACCAATTAAGGCTTCCTGTTAGCCCTGAGCAATCTTCAAACACACTTAATGAAACAGTTACACATGTAAGAAATTTAAGCCCAAATCTGAGATGGTAACACTAATTTTCTAATAGCGAGGGTGTGATGCTCTCCCCTGTGCCCCCGGGGATTGGTCCAGAAACTCATAACAAACATTCTCCCGGAGAGCATAGTTATTACCACCCACCAGTGTGCAGAACGACTGTGCCCCAGGGCACAGCATTATCTGCAACTTCCCCCAAAGTTTATCCCAAAGTTACTGCATACCGGAATTTGTGTTTTATAAATAAATTTTTAAAAAGGGGGGGGGGGGCCCGTAAGATCTTCACGTCTTGATTTGTTCATAATAAAGCCATTTCACAGCCCAGGAGTATTGCCGTGAGGACGTATCGTGTGGTAGCCCCTCACCCCCAGCCTGCCGGAGCGTGTGCCGGTGAAACCTGGGAGTCTGTCTTACCTGTAATCTGACTCTGTCCTTGTGGATTAAAAGGACTTGGTGCAGAGTTCAGGGAGGGCCGTGGGTTCTGAGGCGGGACACCTACTCTCATACTGGGATGAGGAATGCGCCCTAAATCACTGAGGCGGTCAGAGAACAAACTAGGTTTAGAGTCATCAAGCTTCTGTCTGTGCCCTGGAAACAGCAAATCATAAAATAAAAGCATATTAATTAGCTGAACAATCGACCATACTAAATAGATATGTGAACATACATACTGGGGGTTTACAAGCCAAGGGATCATCAATACTGATATCTACAATGAAATGTCTCTATAATGCCTTCCGTTTCAAGCGGCTTTATAAGCATCATCTGGTGGCAAGCGTTCCTACTCCTGGTCTACAAATGGAGAGCTGAGGGTCCCAGAGGATGACCTGGATTCTAGCATCAGCAGCGAAGGCAGGACGCTGGAACTCAGGAGAGACTCTCTGCGAGCCTCCCCGACCCTCTTGGTGATGATGGGGAAAGTGGTTGTGGACTGGGGTGTGTTTGCTTGTTTCATGAAGGAACTTCCCCGTAGTTCAGAGAGTCTGTGCATGTCGCACATCCTCTCCCAAAACTGGGGCAGAAACAAAGGCAAACACATTTGTCAAAGGGCAATTTCCAAGATGACCATACGCGACTTTTCTTTTTTTATGTTACAACTATACCTCACCATGACTCTTCTCCAAAAAATTAAAACTCAAACCTAGAACTCCTTTAAGAGGATCAAATGGAAGTAGAGGCAAGGAAACTCAAATTCACAAGAGGAATCTGGATATTTTGTGAGATCCCAAAATGTAAAAGCATATGATAAGCTAGGCTAAATCACAGAATGCTTTTTGACTTCAAATTTAGTACTATGATTCTGTATAAGAAACTGAAAAATAGTCTTTGGGTTCCCATTTGAATGTGAAAAGCCATCATTTAAAAAAAAAAAAAAAAAGCTTTGTCTCTCTTCTAGTTTGTTCAAGTCTAAAATCTAAGGAAATTCTAGATATTAAAGAAATACGCAAATTAATATAACTAAGGTTCTAAGGCTTCTTGAAAATCATGAACTCCTTCTCAGCAAGTCTTGGTGCAAGTATAACAGAAAACCTCAGAATCTTGGTGCTACGTAAGTTCAGTGCACATCTGTGGAGTGGCCCAGTAGTGGACGAGCACGATAATGCCTCATACGTGAATGGAAATACACTATAGATTCCTTCTTCCATATTCTGTGCCAGAAGGAGGCCCTAGTATGTTACCCCAGTATACTGTAATTGAAACCGGAGCTGATCCAAAGAAGAGCCATTAAGGGGCGGGTGGGTGGTCCAGTGAGTTAAGCCTCTGACTCTTGACTTTGGCTCAGGTCATTATCTCAGGGTCATGAGATGGAGCCCCACAATGGGTTCTGTGCTGGGCAGGGAGTCTACTTGAGACTCCCTCTTTCCCTCTCCCTCTACCCCCTCCCCCCACCTCTCACTCGTGCTCCTTCTCTCTCTCTCTCTCTCTCTAAAAAAAAAGGAAAAGGGGGGGGGGGGGAAGAGCCATTAAGAGAATGACTGGAATCAGGGCGCCTGGGTGGCTCAGTGGGTTAAGCCGCTGCCTTCAGCTCGGGTCATGATCTCAGGGTCCTGGGATAGAGTCCCGCATCGGGCTCTCTGCTCAGCGGGGAGCCTGTTTCCTCCTCTCTCTCTCTCTCTCTGCCTGCCTCTCTGCCTACTTGTGATCTCTCTCTGTCAAATAAAAAAATAAAATCTTAAAAAAAAAAAAGATAATGACTGGAATCAGAATCTGCACTTTGAAGAAAAACCGAGGGAATCAGGATTATTATCCATAAAAGAAAAAAATACCCAAAAGGAGGATTGTTAAGAGCCTTCAAGACTGAGGGCAACAAGACCACCTCATCTTCCTCTTGATAGAGGACAAGAGGAATCTATGAGGAGAGGGTTAAGGTGAACATGAGAATTTCCCAGCTATAAGCTGTCTTCATAAGACAAATTCCTTATTTTATTTGCCCCAAAATGTATTTTCCTATCTCCTTTTTCATTGCCTACCCAGCCCAAAGAAAACAGACAGGAAGCCAAGGCCTGGTAATATGAGTGTAGCTGTCTCTGCAGCCAAACATGTTCCAAATAGGCCCATTAACTGAAATGCACCCACCACCCTATTTCCTGCCAGCGTCAGTTTGGGCATCTGCTGGAATGAGGGATGGAGGCCAGGAGAAAAAGTGATCAGGGAAAGTCATTGTTTTTTATGCTGTTTTCCCTGTTGTTTAGGACTCCTTATCCAGATTATGAATAGATTTTAGAACTCTACAGGGCCTTTAGAGATTACCCCAAACAGCCCCCACACCCCAGTGAGCAAGGTGCCCACAGAGTCACTACAGCCTGTGAAGGTCAAACAACTAGTCTGTGGTCTTCAGCCATTGGCCAGCCCAGCCTGGATGGTATACGGTTCCTGTCCAATCTGACCAAGCTTCCCACTCATCACGAGGCACCATCAATGCTGGTGTTCTTGCTTTATCTTCCCTCCCTCTCACGGCTGCCATGGAAATCAGACAATCTCCCCCACCGACACACAGACCCACCTAAGAACTAAGCCCAGTGTGGTACCAAGGCCGGTATTTCAACACAAGCTGAAGCAGCAGTGAGAATTCCATGACAAAGCTAATAGCTCACCCATTACCCTACACAAACTCCCATCAATGCGTCTTGCTCGATCTAACCAGTTTCACAATTAAGGAATTATATAGTACTTCTCACAGTTAGATCCATGGATTCTGTTACACACACACACACACACACACACACACACGAAAGTATTGGTGTGGTATTGCTACAACTATAAACGTTAACAAGAGAGCTTATGGAATTGTCCCTGGAAGTTATTTTTTTTAATAGGGCCGTATTTTTGGAATGGCAGATTCCCTGAGGGCTAAAGAGAGGGCTACAAGATCTTGCCTGGTTCCTTTAAACACTGGGACTTTATGTGGGCTACGGGTCACAAGAAAACTTCAGAAAGTCTCGCCTTTGCTCTCTACAGCCTTTTTCCTGGGTTTTCCTGGAGACCATATAAGATATGAGCTCGGTGTGTGGATGGGTGAGTCCACTTCTTATTTCCTCTGAGCCCAGGGCTTCAGGAATGCCACAAGAGGCTGTAGGTGAGGTTAAAGGACCTGAAGCAGCGCTGAGAAGTATGAAAAATGGAAAAGCAGGTGAAATTTTAAAAGTTTCAGTGACCTTATGGAAATTACCTTCAAACGCTAGCTACCGAGTATATCCAGACACCTGGCATAATCCAGGAGATATCATTCTGTGGCTGCATACACCAAACAAAAGTATGCATTTCTCCTTGTAGATGTCTGCCCCCTCAGAACTACCACCAGAACCACAACAAAATTCTTACAGCACAAGGAAGAACAAAAGCCAAACAGGCTCTTCATCTTTCAACCATGACAAACACCGCTACCACTAAACCACATCAGGGCTAGCACGAGAATGACGGGCTGGAAGAAGACGCCCTCCAATCCTCCACACTCAAGGAGTCCCGTAAGAAATCGAAAGCATGGAAGACTAGGGCACACTGAATTAAATCAAAGACAGGGGATTCTGCCGTGGTACAGGGAGAACTGAACATCAGCCAAAGGGCCAAAGAGGGCATCTTCCAAACAGGAGGAAGGTATAAAGAATGGGAAACTTTCTCCCTTGGGCAGTGGTTCTTCCACCCGAGCTGGGTAAGAAAATCCTCCAGCGAGCTTTGTTAAATATAATTTCCCCGAAGGACAATCATTTAAGCAAATGCTTAATTGCTCGCTTGCTTTCTAAAGAAGCCTCACTCTAACTCTTCAGCATTGTTGCAAGTCATTTAGAATCAGAGCACTGAAAAGGACAATAGAAATCATTTATACTGCACTTTGGACCACTGTACTTCTTTTATGAATAAGGACCCTAAATCCCTGAGAGAAGTGACTTGCCCGAAATCACACAGTTGGTGACAGGACTAGAACTCAAGGTTTCCAGTTCCTGGTCCCAGGCTCTTTTCCCTCCAACTGCCAACCAGCTTATTTCAGAGTATAACACTGCAGCACCACGAGAAATCATGGTCAAGGGGCGCCTGGGTGGCTCAGTGGGTTAAGCCGCTGCCTTCGGCTCAGGTCATGATCTCAGGGTCCTGGGATCGAGTCCCGCATCAGGCTCTCTGCTCAGCGGGGAGCCTGCTTCCTCCTCTCTCTCTCTCTGCCTGCGTCTCTGCCTACTTGTGATCGCTCTCTGTCAAATAAATAAATAAAATCTTAAAAAAAAAAAAAAAAAGAAATCATGGTCAAAAGTGAATTTAAAATGGAAGGAAAAAAAAGTAATTTTCAGAAACAATTTCTTTCAAAAAGTCAAGTGTATTTGCCTGAATATGCCTTTTGTTGCAATAAACTCAGGGGCAGGAGAACTCATGATCCAAAGGTCACAGCATTTGCACATCCTTAGAGCAAAGATGTTGAGGAACAGTTAGGTCCCTAAGCAAGAGTGCTGCTGATTGTCTCCTCCCTCCCCCAACCCCTGCAGCCCTGGTAGTGAAAGGGGCCCATACTCACAAAAGCTAGTTGGGAATACTGCCGTTAGGATTGCTGCTTAAAAGATCACACATCTGAAAGGGGTATGTGAAGACCTGGAAACTGTGCTGTATGAACTATGAAAACAAACTTGCTTCTGGGATGGGACTCATTTTGCCCATTTTTATAAAAGTCGACTGAGAACTGGAAATCTTTGAGGGCCCCCAGGCAGACAGTCATACTTTATGCCCTATACTCACAGCTGATCAGCTATCTTCCCCCAAAAGGAAAGATGGACTCCTGAAGGACACCCAAAAATGCCTCCAAAAGACTGCGCCTTTCAAACACAAGGCCACCTCAACAAGGCACCACATCACACCAGGCCCACTCTTGTGGGGCGCAAGCGGGTCATTTCATGGATCACTAGGGCATGATGTTGGGCATCTCGCCTTTTTACACTGGTATTCTAAGTCAATTTTAAGTTCTAACTTCTCTTATTGGATATCTACTTTCATTCTGGGTATCATGATAACACCGTAAAAGAAATAAGTCAAGGGGTGCCTGGGTGGCTCAGTCAGTTAAACTGCTGCCTTCAGTTCAGGTGATGATCCCAGGGTGCTGAGATTGAGCCCCACATTGGGCTTCCTGCTCAGTGGGGAGCCTGCTTCTCCCTCTCCTTCTGCCTGCTGCTCCCCTACTTGTGTTCTCTATCTCTCTGTCAAATAAATAAATAAAATTTTAAAGAAAGAAAGAATGAAAGAAAAAGAGAGAAGGCAAAAAGGCAGATGTGCAAGGGACCCTCAATCAGGAACCAGGACCACATCTACATCTGGATCTGTTAGTCCAGCCCACGTGTGCCTGTGCGGGGCATCTGTCCATGTGTAAGTCTCCCCAGGCACTGCAAGGAGGAGAGAGACTTCTTTAAGAAAATATCCTTCTCGGGACAAACCATAAAAGACTCTTAATCTCACAAAACAAAATTGAGGGTTGCCGGGGGGAGACGGCAGGAGAAGGGGGTTATGGACATTGGGGAGGGTATGTGCTATGGTGAGTGCTGTGAAATGTGTAAGCCTGATGATTCACAGACTTGTACCCCTGGGGCTAATAATACATTATATGTTAATAAAAAATTAAAAATTTTAAAAAAAAAGATAATGTCCTTCTCCGCCAGCAGTTCACTGCTTAGTAGGTAAGAAAGACAAACCATTAAGTATAACTTGAGAAGGTTGTGATGAGGGCAATCACTAAAATGCTTATGTTTGGGGATCCATTGAGGAAATACGAGTACAGACTACTTTCAAATATTAAGGAAGTGGTGCTTTTTGTGACTACATAAGAATATACCCTTATTTTTTAGAAAAACTAACCAATATATACAGGGGGTAAGTGTCTTGATGACTGCCATTTGCTTTAAAACCTTTCAGCAGAATATCAGATGAAGCAAATGTGGAAAAATGTTACTAGTTATAAAATAAGGTGATGGGTATATGGGATTTTATTAAATATAATCTCTTAATATATTTGAAATTTTTCATAATTAAAGAAAACTTTTTAAAAAATAAAACCAATAAATGGTTCTGGGAAGAACAGGAGAGTCAATGGTATTGACTAAAAGCAAAGAGGAAGCTCTCACTGATGAAATCATTGTGTCCTAGAAGGTCAAGTAGGATTTTCATAAGCCGAGAAGAAAGGAGGAAAGCTAGCTGGAGGACGAATGACAGAAATATGATAATAAAGATCTTGTGAGAGAAGATAGTGTGGAACATGTAGGTGATAACAATCTCAACAGAAGCCCGCTATTCTTCAAATAGTTTGACACCTCTAGTTTCTCAACCGCGCTTTAGTTCTCTTCAACTCTGCAATCTGGATGGGAACCTGCCCTTTTAAGACAGATCTCTGTATCCTCTAACAAAACGGTCCTTTGGCAGGCCAAGAGCCTCCTCTGCCAGGCACTCAGGCTCCCCCCGGAAGGACGGGGCAACCGGGGAGGTATTAGCTAATTTTGCTGTCAGCAAGTGTGCGAGAGGAGAAGACCTGATCTTGTACTCGAGGGCTCAAACCCCAGGAGATGCCCACTTCAGATGTTCTGACCATGATCCTTGGAGTAAAAAAGCAAGAGAACAACAGAGCTGGGACTCCGCAGCAGGTCTGGAAAACCAACAAAAACAAAGCCGTGGTTCCAATCTCTCTACCCTGAAAGTGACCCATGAAGGAGAGTGTGCAGGGAGGGGCATAGGAACAGGGTGACGAATTTTCAAGTCCTAGTTCTATTCCAAATGAAATTACTTGGAATTCTACTACTAAGGAGGAGCCTTAGTTCTTCTCAGTGAACTCGGATTACATGGTTTCCAGCAAAAGCAACATGACAGGGTCGAGGTTACACAGACTCAAGAGAGGTCTTAGGGGAGCTGGGCGAAGTTGGGATCCAAATACTTTGTAACCATCGAGGCTCCAGATGGAAAACCCTGATTTTCTGCATTCCTATGTACATGTGAAAATGGAAATACTACTAAGAAAAGTGAAACTCCTCTCTGTTTACATTCAGATGACTACATTTCACTGGTGGTTTGTCAAAGTCTAAAAAGCAAAGGCCTATACTCTTATGACACTTGTAATGTCTCATTAAGCCCTCTGCCCCTCCCTGACACACCCCTGCCCCCAGTACAAACAGTTCCAACCAGCTTCTCCTCAAATTTCCTTATTTGTGTTAATATCACTACTTTCTAATCTCCTTATTTGTTATTTCCTTATTTCTGTTAATATCACTACTTTCTAATCTCTGAGGCTCAAAATCCAGCCCAAGTATACCATTGCTGCCTCCCTTTCCTGGACCCCAGCATCTGGGTAAGGCCATTCCTAGTTTCTGCAAGAGGGGGCCCCCACTTTCCAGTCCCACCAGAACTTGTGGCTAATCCACCAGAGAAGCAAGCTGGAGTAAACAAAAGGACACCCACAAGTTGTATAGCCGACCACGGGAAGAGATTTAATGGAAATCTCTGGGCCTGCTGAAAATTTCCAAAATTTCTAACGTCTTTTCAATCCCTACATCCTAACATTATTCACCTGCTCAAAAACCTCTCAACTGTCTAACACTGTCTATTGAATTAAACAGAGTTCCCTGAGCCCAGAAGGGAAAGCAAAGATTTGGAAAGACTCGGAAAATAGGTTCTGAACACATGTCACCACTCTCGTTTCCAGTGGCTACAACTGTACTTCTCCCCACCTAGGCTCTACTCACACTGGACTACCCATGGCTCTTCAAAGAGCCACCGTTCCTTTCCCCAAACTGTCTCCCCCAGCTCAGAATAACCTCACCCCATCATCTCCATTTGGCCATCACACTGTTCTAGTCTTTTCTGTCTCTAGGGCCTCCATGATCCCTCTGGTTTCCATGTGAGCAAGCCGAAAACAGCTATGACTGTTTTTTGTCTACTACATGTGGTTATACTTAAGTGTAGTAGGCATTCAGTAAGCATTAACTGACTCTGAATTGATATAAAATATTTATACAAAATTTCAAACCCTATTATCTTGGAGTCTTCTGGACTTGACTAGGGACCCTTTGAGGATGGGTGTCATGTCTCATGTCTAGCACCTAACGTGGGGCCTTGGTACAAAGAAGGCCTGCAACAAATACTTACTGAATTAAAAAATAAGAACACTGGTAAATTTAGAATTACCTCTCCTTTTAGCCAGTAAAAGAAAGGAGAGGAGGAAAAAAAAAAAAAGAGAGAGCTAGTCATTGGGAAACATTTCCCACAGTAAAATTGATGAGTCTCTAATCTTTGCTGGGAAAGGCTGCTGAGTCATCTTTTTGCTAAGAGTATGCTGTCTGGTTCAGGTCAAAAACTATTTCTGGACTAGAACAGTAAAATGAACTAAGAAATTGCCTTCCTGCTTCAGAAGCCTCTAGCCCCTCTGAGCCACTAGGAGTGAGCAGCCAAGCGACAGGACATGTGTATGGGGGCCCCAGAGCTCACAAAAGACAGCTCGTGAGAGGAGACAGCCCTAGAGCCATGTTAGTGTGTGGCTTCAGACAGAGGACCACAGATCATAAACAAATCTCCTTCCAGGAGATTCTTCTCTGATGGCATTTCAAAAATGAACTAACAGAGCTTCTCTCTAAGGGCCCTTCTTAATATATAAACCAATTTCTGAAGGAAAAAAAAAAAAAAAAAAGCCTCCTAATCACTTCCACATAGCTTCAAGAGCTCCCTTTCAGCCCTTGAACAGAGTCAGACATGTAAAATTCAAAGTTTAACAAGGAAGAGGAGAGGAAGAACAATTTCACCCAAGAGAGGACTGAAGCCTTCCAGTCTCTCGGGTAAAAACATAATTATGGGAAGAAAAAACATAATCTACTCAAGAGACATAATTACATAGTTAAGCCATAGACTCCATAGAAATATTCTAGGAACTCCAGTTCACAGAAAAAAAAAATGTTAAAAACTGAATTTGCTTTCTTTTAATAATGAAAGGCGCCAGTTTAGGTCAGTGAGTAAAAAGTTCACTCTCCCAAACTTATTTTTTAAATGCAACTAGATGCATGAGAGAGATCACTGAAGGACAGCCTCTTTCAAAATCTAGGCTCCTAAAGGCTCAAGAATTCAAGATCTTTCAATAAATATACTAATGAAAGAACTGTGAAATATTAACATGCATGTATAGTAACTGTGAGTTCCTTTATAAAACTTTTGGATTTCAGGCTGTGGCAAATCATGACCATCAAAGACTGAAGGGGAGATCAGGCTCTGCCGGTATCAGTCACACATCAGGGGATAGCTTCTAAAAAACATATGCTTAGAGTGTAATCCTTTTTCTTGAAATAATGGACTCAAAAAGCTTGAGACATCTAAAGAAAAAGAAACTCACGGGAGGCAAGAAGGGGAAAAAAAAAAAGGCTTAAAAAACTTTAAAGAAAGACCAGATGAAAGTATAATGGAAACACACAAGGGGAGATGTACTAGTTTTTGCAAGCAGGGGGAAAAAGAGAACCTGGCTGACTTTACCGTAGCCCCGCTTCCAGGTCCTAAAACATCCCTCATCTGCTTGGCCCCTCAACCTCCAGATTCTCTGGCCCAGAACAGTTCCCTTCCTGCTATCCCTGACTTCTTCCCCCCTGTCATTTCCAAGGGATGCTCTTTCCTCTTTATTCTCATTTCAAAGCAAGATTACATGAATGAGACTTTTTCAGAGCTGGGGGAGAATAGGGATTTCTAGACCATGTTCTTCATTCTAGAAAAGTAACCGATATCCAGAAAAAGTCCTGTGACTTGTTTGAAATCGTGGAGGTAGGCAGTGACACTGGAAGCCAGTCCCCTGACAGGCAGCAGCCCTCCTGTTCATACAAGGAAAGGAAAGGAGAGGCGGTAAAGGCTGAGAAAAAGGGGCCCAGAAAGAACAGAATAAGAAAAAGCAGAGAAGGAGCACCTGGGTGACTCAGTCGTTAAGCACCGGCCTTTGGTTCAGGTTCTGAACCCAGCGTCCTGGGATGGAGCCCTGTATCGGGCTCCCTGCTCAGCAGGAAGCCTGCTTCTCCCTCTCCCATTCCCCTTGCTTGTGTTCCCTCTCTCTCAAATAAATAAATAAAAATTTATAAAAGGAGACAGAAAGAAAGAAAAAGCTGAGAAGCTTACTTCTGAGAATTCATTACATTATACCTGATCTTTCCAACTCCGTTTTATCTCCATGCCTCCTGTCCTCCGACTAATCACAACCCAACATCCACAACCATCCTGGGCCATCTGAAACTGCATCTCTCCCTTCAGTTTCTGGGAAATGAACAAAAGATCTCTTTCTCTATGTTTACACTTACCCCCCCACCCCAAACTCAATAAAACTTGTTTTACTTCTGAAAACATTTCCTTTGCCTTCTTTTACTCTAAGGTACTTCACACACCCATCAGTTTTGCACCACTAGCATTTGTAGAGACCCCACTGAGAGATGCAAAGATTTTTTTAATGGTAACGTTTTAAGCAATGGAAATGGTAGTTTCCACAGCTGAACAAAAAGCATCACTGTTTATTTGCCAATAATCGGCTAAACATGGATGGCATTATTCTTCAAAGAGGCCAGTGACAACCAGCCTACAGACCATCACGCAATTCCTGGATCCTGACTGAATGTCCTTAGCATGCGATCATCCCTCTTTCTCTTTCATTATTATGGTACTGGATATACGTTATGTAACCTCATGTGTGTCTGAAGCAGAGAAAGAAAACGGTACATAAAAGTAACTGAAAAGTGTGAAGGGCTCGTCTCTCGACACACACCAAGACGGAAGGAGAACATCGTTTTCCATTTTCCCAGCTCCGGAACAGGAAGAAAATGTTAAAAAGTAATAACCCGGGAAAAATTCAGCCAGCTCCCGCAGCCCCGTCTTGCTGTGCTGAATGGCAGTGAAGATCATAGAGGAAATAAAAAGAAAAAGACAGAAAAAGAAAGGGCTGGGGGGGCGGGATTTTCTTGCTTCAACTGGACCCAGTCCAGCTGGCAAAAAGAGGTGGTTTTCTTAACGCTTGCAAAACCTGATTACTTTTTTAAAGGAATGAAGAAGAAGGAGATGTAAACACAGCCATTAAACCAGATTTAAGGTACTTAGCTTTAATCTAGTCTAAAACCTCTCTGATTGTCTGCTGTTCTGCAGTTCTCGGCTCACTAGACATTAATATGGGCAAGTCAGGGTCTTCTGAGCAACGACGGCTGTCAGCGGAGCTCTGTGGTTACCCTCTCAGGTCAGGCATGGAAGGAACGGTGGCTTAAGCAATAATGGAAGGATGTGTGTTGTGTGCCGTGTCTGTCAGAAGTCTGTTTTACTACATTAAAGGGCTATTGTGTTTATATCTACACAACGGGACTTAAACAGATTGTTTAAACACGATTAAACAGGAGATGTCTTTGAAACAAGCCCCCTAACAAAATTCAGATGGGTAAGGAACTGAAAAATGCCATTGACTATATACATATATATATTTTTAAAAAGATTATTTCTAAGTTGCAAGGGAAACATGATATAAACTCCAAAAAGAAACAGTTGACGAGTTAAATGCAAAGGAGGCCCCTCCTACCCCAGCACCGTTTCCCAACGGCATAGCGTTCACCCACCTGCCTGCCCACCCCTCCTTAAGGCTCCCACACCACTTACTAGAGTCTTGATAGACAGATAATTGCTTTCCTCACCTGAGGGACATGAAAGGAGTCTATTGTGTTAATCCTGGTATTCTTCTCTTCTGTGAACTCTGAATAAGGAACTGAGAACTCTACCTCTTCATTCCAAAACTCCTGGAGTTCACTCACACTCAGGTCTGCTAAAGTGTTCTTACATTCCAGGCTGTCATGGAAGGTGCCAAGTATTTTGAGTAGGATCAAGTTATTGTTATATAAAAGGGAATCGAAAGGACTGCTAAATGGAGTTGAGAGATAGCAAGTTTTAACCTTTTTTCTCAGACACAGATGAGAAAAATGCATTCTTTTGAATCCAAAGGAAGTGGGTTGGTGCCCATTTCCAGGCTTTCTCACAACCCTCCCTCAAGGGAAGAACACTATGGAGACGCTAGCTCCAGAGTCCAGACTTCAGGGGATGAAAATAAAACGTTTTCTGTTTTTCAAAAGCAAGTGTGGTGTTAAGTTTGAAGGAGCTCTGTCTGGCAGCTTCATGCTGAATTATTTAATCAATGACAGTTTGGCGAATGCTCTTCTTTTGTCCGTGTGAGATATATGAAGTGTTGACTTTTCCTCATATACGTGTACACTGGTATCTCCATCATATATCTCCATCCATCTCTATCTAGCTATAACTGTGCAGAGAAGGAGAGGAGCACTGGTAGAAATAAAGGTAGAAGGTAGAAGTAGAAGTAAAGCACTGTAAAAATGCTTTACACTCTGTTTACACCATCACACCACTACAGAACACACCTTTCCTTGCAACCTGGTGTTCTTCCGAATCAGCCTAATGAGATGCCTTTGTTGCTGGTTGGTTATTTTGTTTTGTTTTGTTTTCAAAATGGCACATGATCAGGAATCTAGGACACTCACTGGGAAAGAAGTAATGCACTCTGAAAGGGGACATAACCAATAAAAACACAGCATCTCTGAATCTTTCTCATCAGGGTTTTATCCCTTTCACGGACTTTTCACTGAGAATATTCACAGAAAGGATATCATTTCTGCTCCCAGGATAGGCTCTTCCCAAGAGTTAACTGGCCTAATGGCTCAAAAAAAATCCTACTGACAACCAGGGACACTGAACACTAAAACACTGTCCGAGAGAACTGATGATTGCCCCACAGGGAGTAAGAAAAATACTGCATGTCTACATCAGGAGGCGTGGGTTCTGCCTCTGATGGTTAAGTTGTGAACTTCTCTGGTACAGAATCTTCTCGTCTGTGAAATAACAGACTACCTAACTTCCAGTTCCAAGAACCGATGATGCTATGGGTGTCTCACCTGTCACTATGGGCTACACACACACCTAGACACACACACAATTAGTGAACTTATTTAAAAAGTTCACTAAAAGATCCAGCCAGTATGTGACTAAATAGGAGAATCCTGTATCTAAATCCAGCCCTGACTACACAAGCAGAAAACCTGCAGTCTGTTCCCAGCTTTGCTGCTAATTTGGTTGCGGAGCTGTGGGCAAATAATCTATCATCTCTGTAACTCAACTTCCTCATCTGTCAAATGAGGATCAAAGTATGTGCATCGCAGGAATATCACCCCGACGGAATTTAACTGATAGAGGTGAGAACATCCCACACAGGTAAAACCACTACACAAATATGCCATCTATGTATCAATTAAAATTTTCTGTGTGCCCTGAACTGTGCTACACTGGGGGGCTCACGACATACTGGGAGAGGCATTGTGTAAGCAAATCACTGCAGCAACGTGATAAACACCATAATCAAAGTCTAACAGGCAAAGGGGAACCAAAGAATAAATGCTTAACTTCCAAGGGTGGTCAGAAAGGGCTAATAGAAGAGATGGCATTCAAGGATAAGTAGAACTCAATCAAGCAAATGTGGAAGAAAAAGACATTCCAAGCAGAAGGAACAGGAAGTGCAAAGACAAAAAGATTTAAAAAGTGTGGAGTGAAACAGTTTGGCTGGAGCTCAGCCACGACGGCATGGGTGGGAGGTAGGTGGGCAGATCAGATGCCAAAAGGTCTTGTCCACCATACCACACGGTCTGAACTTCACCCCGGAAGTCCCGGGGGACCTCGGTGGTATTTGCAGCACCCTGTGCCATGAGCTGATTTACAGTTTAGGAGGACCACTCTACTTGAATGGGAAAATAGATCCCGAAGGGAGTACCATTAGAGACATGGAGCTGGAGAAGAAATGGCTTTTGTGTTACAGGCCAGGAGATGACACGGAGAGGGGCAACCAAGAGAAAGCGGTGCTAATGGGTACAAGAGAATGCGGGTGAGACGCACGGCACAGACACAGAGGACAGTATAACCGAACGATCGGATGGAGAGAGGAGGAGTCTCAGGTCTCTGGTTCGGCCACCTAGGTATACTGTGGGGCCCTCAAAACTGGTAAAACCCAAGGGGATCCCTATCTGAGGAGAGAAGTTTGGTGGAAGTGGAGGTGGGGAACCCCAGATATTGTGAGTATGAACCACGGGCGCTTCAGTTTGAAGCGCCCGTGGGCCATACTCAGCCCTTTCTAGGCCAAGTCCCCAGTAGGACTGTGGCTCTGTACTTAAACTTGCACACATCAGCAAATAAGCAAAATCTGCTGTGGTCTAAATATGACACTGGAGTTGCCAAAATTAGAGCCAACCTGAAAGATGCAGGAGAGCAGAGGAAAACAGGGATCAAGAGCAAAACTCTCTACCATTAACGGCCTTTCCCAGCGTATCTTCTGAGAAAGGCTCCTTCCTGATCCCCAGGGAGCCGCATATGAGAGTGCTTCTTGTCGTGCCATTGGAGCTCCAGAGAGATAGGGAGATAAAATAAAACAAACACAGTCCCTCATCTCCGCCCTCCTCCTTTCTGTGCTCACTCCCGTTGTCCATCAGAAAGTAACAAGCCCTGAAAGAATCCATACAGAGATAGAAAAAAAAGAATCCATCTGTTATGGATGGAGATATGGCAAGGGTCCAAGGCAAACAGCGTGAGTGATATCACTTATAAAACAGCAACCTGACTAATAAACGCCCATAAATGGACTTTGGGGGGGGGGGGGGGAGGAAAGTCTCAGCCACCACATTGGCCTGAAGGTTTTTAGACCTCTTCCTTTTCCCTCCATGAAAGCTGCACTCCAGAAGTTGCTAAAATCTAATACAATTTAGAATTATGATTAAAGAAATACGAACGTCACCTCTACTGGTTTGATTTCTCCACTTAACTTGTATTCATTCAAAATTAGGCCCTTAGCTATTCTTTTCATTTTACATAACAGTTTACAGTATAAATTTTTATTCCTTAATCCTAACCTGAACACAAACTTCAATATACATTTAAGAAGTTAATTCAATTATCTGATCTACTTTATTCTACTGAATTACATGCAACTCAGTATCTACAACATGCAAAAATATTATCCCATTGGTACTAGTACAGGTTCAGCAGAAGTCGTCAACAACTACAGAACTAAATTAAATACAAAATCTAAAAAAAAAAAAAAAAAAAAGGAAAGACAGGATTGTTAGTGTACTAGAGAAGCAGCACTGGAACTTAGCCCCTACTGCGGCAAAGGCTCCAGATTAATAGAGAACAGAGCAGACAACAGTTAAAGCTGAAGGAGAAAGCTGAAGAAAGCTGCCAAATATGAAGACATCAAGAAGGTGGTGAAGCAGGCATCAGAGGGCCCCCTTAAGGGCATCCTGGGGTATACTGAGGACCAGGTTGTCTCCTGCGACTTCAACAGTGACACCCACTCCTCTACCTTCAATGCTGGGGCTGGCATTGCTCTCAATGACCACTTTGTCAAGCTCATTTCCTGGTATGACAATGAATTTGGCTACAGCAACCGGGTGGTGGACCTTATGGTCCACATGGTCTCCAAGGAATAAGAGCCCCCTGAACCACCAGCCCCAGCCAGAGCAAGAGGAAGAAAGAGGCCCTCAGCTGCTGGGGAATCCCTGCCCCAACTTATCCCCTAAAACACTGAAAATCTCCCAACCTCCACTGTTTCCATCCCAGACCCCCTGAAGAAGGGGAGGGGCTTGGGGAGCCCTACCTTGTCATGTACCATCAATAAAGTTTTGACTAACACTTCCATCAGCTGACCTGCAAAGAGGCCAAGGTCAAGGAGGAGGGCTGGGAGGTCTTTTTATGACAAAAATAAAAGAAACTCAGCATTAGTCTCCTGGAAGTCACCATCTGTCCACCTAGAACTTAATATTCAAGAATTTCCGCCAGTAAGTTGAATTACTGATAACTCAAGATTCAGCTCAAGTACTTTCACTTCAATAAAATCTTCCTTCCAAACCCCTAGACAGAAGTAAAACTGCTTCTGAACTTCCATGTTACTTTGGCTCTGCCACCTTCTTGGGCCCTTTCTCATTTTCTATCACGTCTGTCACATGGTCCTAGTCATTGAGAGGCAAAACTGGGCCTCTCCCTGAGCCATTCATGTGACTAAGTCCAGCTAAATTCCTACGGCCCTTTGAACGCACAATCAGTAGGTGCCCAGTACGAGTTCATGGGATAAATATGAGTGAGTCCAGAATGCAGGTCAGTGGTTGACAGAATCCATACACCAGCAGCCTGTCCACCTAGTAAAAACCAGTTCTCATGATAAAAACACCTAAGGCAACCGAAAAACCTTCTAACCTTTCAGTCACAGCTCTCTTGCCCTCTTGTTCTCCAGTCTGAAATGAACTGCAAGACTTAATACCTAGTAAGTTCTCGCTAGGACTATGGCACTCAAGGAGACACTTGAACTTCCTAGCTTTAGGCACAGTCAGAGTAAGCGCTACAGAGCCTGATCCTTTTCAAAGCTGATTTAAAAAAATGAACAAAATCAACTTCTGCTTAGAGTCCCTCTACAAAAAAGATTAATAAACCAGACCGCAAACCGCCCCCCAAAAAGTGAGATGCGTAATGAATCATCACAATGTACACACCGTATTGTCTTCTTAAGTATTTAAACACACAGAAAAACTTAAATATATATAGAAATGTATATATTATATATGAACATAAAACTATTGTGGGTGTTACTTAATATATTTACCTAGTTTAGCTCTTCCCAAAATGTTCCCTAGCCGCTGGTGTGCACACTGCATTCCCTCACTTTACCTCTCACTCTGACACAGCTCTCTCTGGGCCACACGAGTACCATGACAAGCAGGTACAAACATTTTCTAGCCACTGAATCTGCAAGGAGGTCCTGGGAAGACAAAATATAATTATCCTAACCTCAAGATGTGTTTCCAGTGTTGACAAATCACATGTTTCACTGAATTAAAAGTCCTTTTTCTCTTAAGAACCAAATCCCTTGGCCCAGCTAATAATTCACTGCGTGTACACCTGAGGTGGCCCGCCTCTTCCCAAGCACCTTGTACCTGTTGACCACGGTGGCATTCATGAAAAAGGCAAGAAAACATCTGACTTTCATAACAACATTGGAAGAAGAAAACTTGCCATTCATTCTTAAACATATGTGACTCCTTTCAAGAACTCCTGACTCAAAATTTCAGAGGGAAGTGGCCCTGTAATAACATCTCTTCTGAGAATAGTGCCATATGGTTTTAACAGAGGTTTATTTCCTGAACCCAACGAGGGCTGCTGATTCTCAATCCAACGAAAATAATTATGCAGACAATTTCACTCTATTACTTGCAGTGAAACCCATTCTGTGTGGTCCACACATGCCCACTGACACCTTCAAAGAGACATTAAGCCATTTTTATGTACCATACCCTTAATGGGTGGAATGCAAGGTAAATTTCCTTGAAGATTAGCACCTGTCGTCATGTATAAGGCACCCCTACTTTGACTACCACATGTTAATTCTCAGAGTGGGTCAAGAGGAGAGAGATGAACAGACTTCCACGTTGAGTAACAACTAATTACCAGCCAGATATTAGGGAAAACACACACATACACACACACATACGCACACCAAGAACCAGAAATACTGCATCTCCCAAAGTCAACAGCACTGCTGGGAAATTATTTCAGACACAATTGGCAGGTAGGAGGACTGGGGGAGGGGAGGATGGGGGGGGGGAGGGTAACGAGAACCACTCCCTTGCGTAATTTTAACAACATTCAACTGCTAACCTTAAAATAATCAGGAGAATAGGAAAATAAAATCCCTTCAGTGCAAAAGCTGAACACAAATACTGTAAAAATAAAGATTTAAACCAAAGAATACAACCATTAAATAGTGCTTTCAAAGAAGACCACCCTTTAAGTCTAAGAATATTCCCTATGAACAGAGTACGCCAACCCACACCAGGTTGCCCCTAAACCTGAATTTTATTATAGCAGTTGGCTACGAATTGAACTAACTCTCCCTTTTCAGACTTTGAAAGATTGCGGAGTTTGAAAATAAACCCAATGAAAATGACTTTTTAATTTTGCCAGCGCACTTGGCGTGTTGCAGAAGGATCCTTGCCCTCCCGTAAGATCTGTGCCTTCCAATGCCTACCCACGTCTCTTAGAATCAGTGAGAGAAGCAACCCCCCAGAAAAGAGCCAAGCCTCTCTAGATGGACATCTAGAGGAATTGCACAAAATCCAAGTAAATCCGCAGATATTCTTTAAGAGAGACAGACAGACTTCAGGGAAAGCAGCGTCCAGGCCCCCAAGGTCAGAGCAGGAACCAGATACACAGCAGCTCAGCATTAGCCACAAGGCAGGCCCAAAGGCTGTTCCAGGACTGTTTTCTTTAGACTGCCTGAAAGTCTTGCCAAGAAACAGACGGATGCTGCTGAAACAATCTCTTCCCCAGCCGGGCATCTGGGTTCTATGACAGGCAGTCCTGCTCCCGTGTGTGTGGCCCATAGAACATAGCAAAACCTTGGGAGGGAGTACTTGGCAGAATAGGAGAAAACCCAAGGATGGTCTTTTTTTGTGTGTGGTGGGGGAGGGGTTGGAGAATCTAATTCCAACATCATGCACATTGGATTAAAACCTTGCCTCTCTTGCTGATACCTTGGACCTGAATTCGGTTTCTCACTTTCCCTCTTTGTTTCTGTGTATGTACTTACTGATCGGCCAGAGAAATGTCTCTGCTCACTTTCGTTCCCAGGAACACTTTTACATCTCATTTTTTGCACCAGCCAACACTAAGGCATTTTTGTTTCTAACAATCCAGGGGAATGTTTGAATAAAAAACAAACTGGAAATCTTGAAATTTCTTAAAAACAGAAACAACTGGAAACTGCTTAGCCATGCATGAGAACTATGTCGCCAAGCAGGTTCTGGTTGAACTTTGTTTGATTAAAAAAATAATTCTACTTCCCATCATTTATCAGATTGATTCTCTTAAAACATTAGCAAGTACCAGAGTTTTACTTCGACAGTGTACTGCTAAAACAGTAAAACGGGAAGAGAGCTCTATTAAATAAAGAAAAACAGCCGCTACTCTGTGCCCTTCAAAGGAAAAAGTCAGCTCAATGAGAAAAGGAGGGTTAACCTGAAAAATTAACTGTCAACAGACCTAGCTTCCAATCTCAACAGAATAATAGGATATCATCTTCTCAACAATCCTATTCAATTTAAATAGCTTTGAAGATGCCTGGGGTGAGGAGTATGGGTATTGCTTGAGTTCTGCAGAGGGGAAAAAAAAAGGGCACAAAACATAAGCTCTGCGTTTTAGGAATTTAAAAACAGAACAATTCCGATTTATATCCTTAAACATCACCTGAACACTTAGCATTTTGAACCAAAGCTATCCATACCCTTTACGGCCAGGAATTCCTCTGGTGTGGAACTGCTTTTTGATGTTACAAACCTGGTGAAGCCCATGAGTGAGAATTACTCCACCACGTTTTTTTAAAAGTTGAGACATTTTTGTTCAAAAGAATCGGAAGACCCGGTCATCTCCTTCCCGACTCTCCACCCTACAGTGTCCCTGCATGTTAACATGGCTCCTGGTTAGATTTTCTATTATCCTTGGCTTCAATGGGCAAAACTAAATAGCCATACCATTTTAATTACCACAATACCATTATTATGGGGTTTTTTGGGTTACAGCTCAATTTGTGGAACCTGAATTCACAAAGTCTATAAAAATAACCCTAGGACAAGGTGGTAGAAGGAGTGAGTTAAAATGAATCTGTTTAATTTTTTATGGAAACATTTTGCCTTCCCCAATGCCACAGTACCTGCCAGAGTCTCATGCTAACAGGGTTGGAAGCGTGTCTTCAAAGAGGTGAATTACAGGGGCGCCTGGGTGGCTCAGTGGGTTAAGCAACTGCCTTCGGCTCAGGTCATGATCCCAAGGTCCTGGGATCGAGTCCCACATCGGGCTCCCTGCTCAGTAAGGAGCCTGCTTATCCCTCTCCCTCTGCTGCTCTGCCTGCTTGTGTTCTCTTGCTCTCTCTGTCAAATAAATAATAAAAATCTTTAAAAACAAAACAAAAAAAAAGGCAGTGAACTATAAAAGGAATCTGGCCTGCAAGTGGGACGTTAAAATGCCCAACCTCCGTGCTACTGAAGGCACGGTTTCTGAGCCTCAAGGTAAACTCACAGTGATCAAGAAGAGTTTGGGGTACCAAAGAAGGACATTCTGATCAAAGGGCAATCTTGGGACTCAGAAGGAGGGCCGGGGTCCACAGTGACCTCATCCCCCAAACCCGTGGTCCTCTGTCCGTATCACTCACCTGACACTTATCATACACTTTTCTGTCGCCTCTGGAAGGTATTTCTAAACTCCCCAGCTCTAGTAAAATCTCTGAAGGCAGAGCACATCTTTGTACCCCATTACCTGTCTCTCAAACTACAAGAAAAGCTGGTTTTTAATTGACGGATTTGTCCCAAAGTCTGGGCTTTTTTCTATCAAGTTGGGGTCTGGGCAAGGCTCAAATGCATCTGAGGAAAGAGATGGAAAGAAAAGGAATGAAAATTAATAGTGTCATTTGGCCATATCGCTTTCCTGGATCACTTTACACGGTCTCCACATTCAAAGACAAATACTTCCTACTTGAAAAAAGTCCAGAAGCCCAGAGCCGTTAAGCATCCCATCATCCTAAACAGTAACAATACTTTGTCGATGAGCACCCACAACTTGACTAATTATCGGATGCATGAAAACGCGACCATCCAAACTACACATCGCCACTGTGCTGCGGTTGGATTGACAGAAAGAGTAATACCTACTTCTCCAGTGGCAATGGCTGTACGCAGTAGCTTCAATGTGTTTTTCATTGTGGAAGGGGTCTGATTTCTTTCATACGGATGTCGTTAGGAGGCTGAGGACTGGTGATGGAGTTAAGATGACAGAAAATGAAGCCATGGAAGAGGAGACGGCACAAACGCTTCATGCTACTCTAGTTAGAGATGAAAGGTGGGTGGAGGGATCCCTGGGCTTTCCTACAGCTCGTGTCACTGGGGAGAGATGCTCTCGAATGGAGTATAAAGAGTAAACGTTGCAAGCCCTCAGTTCTTGGAAACTGTGCTCACTCTTCAGACTGGATGTGTTAGAAACCAATCTTTAGGGAATTACCCAGAGCGGTTTTGAGGTTTTCGCATAAAGGAGGAAAACAGGAAAATTGCGAAGGCATCCTGATTAACTTCAAAAGGTGATTTTATCTCTACGTTACAGAACTGAATGAAAAAAGAGGCATTTTAACCACATTTATCCACATGTCCTCTACAGTGTTTGAAGGCTAGCTTAATTTTGTTCCAAACTTCTGTTACGGGTAGAGAATACACAAAATAAATATATAGAGACCAAGCCTAGAGACCCATAGACTTTTTAATGTGCTTTTCTGATATGAATTTGTATTATCAGAAGTATACAACTAGAAGATAAACTATAAATATCACTTTACATGTTAAAATCAAGCTTCCCCCTTGTTTTTCTCTACAAATATTCTTTAAAAGCTACCCATTTGTTCACAAATAAACATCCAATAGGCACTTTGCTAGAAACACTGAGGAAGGAATAGAACCTCCCATTATATATGGGCTGTATTCTCAAGGATCTTACAAGGTGATAACTACCGTAAAACGATGTGTCTCCAGAACTTTCAAGTAGAACAGCCAGAGTGCTGCAAGATTTTAGACTGGCAGACACCCCTCCTGATGGAAATCATCATGAAGTAGGTACCACTTGAGCTTCAGAGGTGGCTAAGATTTCCAGAGATGGAAATGGAAGACACAATTTGCAAGCAAAAGCACAGCGTGAAAACATCTATGGGATTCAGCAAGAACGATGAGAACAGTTTGGCTTGAGCCGTGGTTCTCAAGACAGATGACACCAGCGGCGGGGGAGGTTTCAGAAACTCCTGGAGGTGGTTTTGACTGTCCCATGACTGTAGGTACAGAGGGTGAGCAGAGGCTAAGGATGCTAGGTGCCCTGCAATGCCTGGGACAGTCCCACAAAGTTTCTCCACGTCCAGAAAAGTTTCTCCACGTCCCTCATGACTTTTGGCTTGCGAGAATTCTACCACTCAACCACCCATGCTCCTTATGACTTTTGGAAAACCCACTGGACACTCAAGTAGATGAAAAAAATCTGGTTATAATTATTGGAGCCTAGAACCAAAGCTCTATTATTTGTTAAATATAAACAAAGGTTTCTCTCTATGGTTTTAAAATGATGGATCTTAGGCTGCCTGGGTGGCTCAGTCGGTTAAACAACTGCCTTCAGCTCAGGTCATGATCCCAGGGTCCTGGGATGGAATCCCACATCCAGCTCCCTGGTCAGTGGGGAGCCTGCTTCTCTCTCTGCCTCTGCTCCTCTCCCTGCTTGGGCTCTCTCTCTGCTGAATATATAAATAAAATCTTTAAAAAATAATAATAATAAAAATAAAATGTTGAATCTTCTAGGAATAAAACTACCTAGAAATCAAAAAAGCCTACTTTGTTCTGCTAGGAATTTTTGCAAGAGTTTTTCAAGAATTCAGAAAATTTTCACCAACACTAATGTCACTTTTGGTATCAAGCCACTAACACACGTCCGCATCAAGCCCTATTTATCACCATCACATTCAAGATGATTCTGCACTGTCCACGCAGCTGGCTAGTTCATTAGGTTTTCTAGGACATTCTTCTCTGAGTATTTAGACATTAAAATAAATTAACACAACAATATTATTTGTAATTAAGTTCCTTTATTTTCCTTTATGCTACTTCATGGCAATATACTGATCTTTTGGAAGTTATACAGACAAATAGAGAAAACCAATGATTTCACTTCAGGGTCATAAGGGACAATTATTGGGTATTTGTTATTAAAGGTGAGGTTAGCTCCAACACATCTGTGACATTACTAGAATGTGTGTAGAAAAGCAGTTGGAGATGTAAAGATAAGATGGAGCCAAGGGATGGTGGGCTTACAGAAGCCACCTGAAAAGCCCGCAAGGGGCTGGGAGGCACATAGGGATATAGTACCCTGCGATATGAGGTCTGCATGTTAACCTGATCAAAGCTCAGCCTCAGGAAGACGGAACAGCAGCTGTGTAAAGAGAACTTTAAGGAGGAAGGTATTGCTGGCTGGAAGAAGAGTTAGTAATCCCCGCTCGTGGCTAGATCCCTATATACTAAGGTGAGGAAGGGATAGCTTTTATAGAGATTAAAGATCAAAGATCAAAAGTGTTTTGTGCTACTAGTTTTAGGGTTAAGGAAGATGAGGAAATTGAAGATGGTGGGGCTTAAAGATAACGATCTGGGAGCTATTCATTAAACCAGGGCGATTGTCCATGCGATGGTGCCTTGCACAAGCAAGCAAGGACACAGAGAGAGAGGAAATCCAAGTTCAGAACTTATGGTGATGTCCACTTGTAGGAAGCAAGTGGAGGTTTAGAAGATAAAGCAAAAGAGAAAGAGGAGCAGTCAGACAGGCAGAAGGAGATCAGACTATGATACGGCAGAAGCCAGGGACAGAGGGAGAGGAGAGTGTCTACAGGCTTATTGCTGCTGAGGGGTCGAGGGCACCCAAGGGAGATGACAAGTGAACTTCAAGACAGCAGACTCGGTCAGGCTGGGGAGCGGAAGCCAGACTGCGAGGAGTTGGGAGTGAGTGGGTGTGAGGAAGTGGAGATGACACGTCTACACGACTCTTTCAAGAAGTTTGGTGGTTAGGAAGAAGAGAAATAAGATATCAGCTCAAAGGAGTAGTAAAGAAAAAAGAACATCTTAGGACAGCAAGTCTGTCGAAATAAACAACAAAACTTGCCAGGGACTGTTGGCCAATAGTCTATCTCATAAATGAATGGAGCCCCAGGGGTCTCTGTGACAATGTGAAGATTCTGTGATGAGCCACTCAGATGTACAAATTATATTGGTAGGGAAATAAAGCACCCTAAAGCACCTGTTTCATGAAAACAGGCTTTAATGAGGGAAAACAATAAACTGCCCAGTCCTCCTAGGCTCCTATTATAAACTACAAGGTTTCACCTGGGGGACTCACCAAGCCCTTCCATTAAGAGGTATCAGAGCCAGACCAGTCCCCCTACCTGGGGCACAGATGACCATGCTACACAACCACCCAGGAGATACTACAGACTGGCAAGGGCTCGGCTCCAGCATCAGTGTCTTTGTCCTTTGCATTTAAATTGGGAGCATCCCAGCATCTATATCACAGGGCTGTCATGCATATTCTAAATGCAAGGTATTAGTATCCATATTCTTGGGATCTCCACATTACAGTTATTGCTGCAATTTCCCAGGTAAGGACCTGAGGCCTAGGGAAATGGCAGGGCTTTCCTATATTGCTACAGACACAGAAAAGAAGGCAAATTTGACAGCTAACAACACCGTGACCACATCAACTAGGCCAGGCTGATTCTTTATGGACTAAGTAGTCTGTACCAGCTCAGATTAAGTAAGTACTGATGCTCGTTGTACAAGGTTAAGTGTGGTTCTAAAATTAGAGTCCTTTAAGAATAAGAGTCAGGTGCCTGGGTGGCTCAGTGGTTTAAGCCTCTACCTTCGGCTCAGGTCATGGTCTCAGGGTCCTGGGTTCAAGCCCAGCATTGGACTCTTTGCTCAGCAGAGAGCCTGCTTCCCCTTCTCTCCCTGCCTGCTTCTCTGCCTACTTGTGATCGATCTCTCTCTCTCCCTCTCAAAATCTTAAAAAAAAAAAAAAAAAAAAAAAAAAAAAGAATAAGACTCTTGTGACCAGTAATATTTATCTGTTGCTGAGTATGTCATGTAAAACCTGAAAATATATAATTAACCACGAAAAGCTACTATTTCAGAAGAATGGATTAAACGCTGTCCTGTTTCCACTCCACTACCTTCTTTGGGTCCCTGAACTCTTGCCCTCCTGACCCACCAGGCTGTGGGCAGAGAAGGGCATCTGGGATCTGGTGCCAGGGAGGAGCCCAATGGGCTGGGCAGTGGGCCCACCAGAAGGTGTCACAGACATCTGACCTGTGTGTTTGTCTCAGGGCCGGGGAACACTGCTGAAGAGTGTTTCTGAAAGAGCCCCTGAGAGTGTCATAGGCTCTTGGGGTCTTCAGAGTATCTACGGAATGCCCACAAGCAATGGCTTGGCCAAAGCTTATAAATATGTCACAACACAGGCGATCGTATCGCAAAAGCATACTACTCTCCCCAGAGTCCCTGAGAGAATTAGAAGGAACTACAGTAGAGACAAAAGAAAGAGACACAGAAGTTCTGAAACACTGTGTCCAATGTATAAATGTTTCCCTTACGCAGCACAAGAAGATGGAAAATCCTATACACTCAGGTACCAAAGGGCCCTCCCCTCAGAGCTCTCCTGTGTTTGAAAGCAGTGATGTAGTCGAGTCATGGACCAAGGTCCCACATACTGAAGAGGCTGCCACGGTGCCACTGAGCAATGAAACATACTGTGATTCACACAGAGTGGAGGCTTTGTCCAGACAACTTAAAGAACCACAAACATGAATGGGACACAGTTAGGGGCCTCTAGCTATCTCTGGATATGTCTTCTGACATAACCGGTGATATGAGGATATTCCTTAGGCTCAAATGAGAGAAGTTGGTGAGCAGGCTATCTATGTGCTCGATCATATCCAGATTCTGAAGGAGGAAGCCCTGCAGGATGGTAAGTATTGGATCAGGCTCTGACGCTGGTCTTGGCTGTTTTTTTCCAGCTCTGTAGAGAACAAAGTAAAAGAGGCGATGATCTGGTTTGAAGCAGCTGATGCCATTCAAGGGCCAGTGGAGATACAGCCTTCAAATGCTGACACTTCCCAAAATGAAACAAAGGTTCATATTTCATTTTGTATTATTCTCACATCATCATCCTAGACCACGAAAGCGGGGAAAATTCTATTTAGGGCACTTCTCGGATTTAACAATCACTTAGCAGCGCATGTACTCATTCTAAGATTTTACTGTTCACTAGGACCTGACAGGTAGTAAGCTGGAAACTTGAACTTGGTGGGGAAAGACGTAAGCCCTGATAGAGAATCTGGGGACGTTCGTCCAGGAGCCCAGCTATCTTCATTGCTGCAACCATTTTTAAAATTTCGAACACAGTCGACAATGAGTTCAACTCATTGTCTAATTGGTCTTGTCTCACCAATTAATAAAAGTAGAAACATTCCCATTAATGTGCTTATTTCTAGGATAGAGCAGTCTGGATGCAAAAATTTCCCTGTATTGTCTCAAAGCAATATGATCCAGTTAAAAAAAAAAATAACGAATGAACTGAGCTACCACCATTCTTGCCAAAAAGCTAAACTGAAGGGAAAAAAGAACAAAACTCAGAGGAGGAAAAATTAATGTTTTCAAAAAGAGCATTTACAAAAATGTGAGCATCGCTGTATGAATGTCTTTGGTTGACTACCATGACACTTAAGGGCTGAGGGAATCCATCAGTTTTAACTCTACTGACAAGATAAAAGAGAAAAAATAAAACCACTTACCAAATGAAATAAAGATTAATATGGAAAAGGTTTGTTGTTGCTTTTTGTTCCCTCCCCAGCTAGAAAGGGGAGAGATGGAGGTGGAGAGATTTCTCCATCCTTTTGGAAAAATAAGGGAACTAACAATGCCTTCATGTCAGTGCATTTACCACGCCGCCCACCTTACCACCTTACTTCACTGGTTTATGTCTTTGTCAATTCACTCATTTTTTAATATGCCTGAGGATGATATAAATGCTTCCTTGTCCAGACTCCTCCTCTTATTTCTCTATGGAAAGGTTTTATTTCTATTGGAAAGCAACGATGAACCTTTCATTTCCTTGAGAAACTATCAGCATGCTTTTTGCTTCCCGTGCTCCTAAGACCAGAGAGAAAGACAACAAACTGACCCAGGAACTAAGCCATCTGGTGAAGACACCTTCCGTTTCGGAGACCCTGATGGAGATTTGGTGAAAAGATACTGGCCGCAGCGGGGGCCTGTTTCAATTCAGACACGAATGGCTGCCTGTACCAACGCCTGCATCCCTCACCCAGGTCCAGAAGGGGATGACTTCAGCCTCAGGTTCTGGCCAGCCAGTACAAGTCCGGGCTTCAAAAAGCAACGTGTTTCCTTCCTTCCACGAGCACAGAGAGACAATAATATGTTGTGGCTCTGATGAAAAGTATGCTAATTGCTGATGCTTTCCCAACATCTGTGTCAAAATTAACTTGTAGCTGGTGCCTACTTGCTGATGTTTCATTCAAATTATTTGCTCTGCAAGAAATATGTTTGCTCTTGGACACAATCTTGGTTTCAACCTCCAAAACCATTGAGAGAAATTAATCTGAACCACTGAACATCTGCTTTAGGACTCAAACCCAAGTCTACCCTTCTAAAGCCATCAATTACAAAGACACCATTTTGGGGAAAATTCTGTCGTGACTAGCTCACTGCACAGACCACTAAAACCAAAGTCCTAGTCCTGATGAATTTCATAAAGCTATAGTTCAAAATTAGTTAGCACTCATGATTTTATGCTTCAGAGTAGTTTTGAGCCAAATGGAGAGCTCATTTACTCATGCATCTGTCTACTCTCACCAAAATGTCCAGCCCCACAGTTCATGGATCCTAAACCCTTAAATACGCTAACCCAATTTCCTTCATATAGTCAGAAATGAAGTTCTTTTCCCCCTTATTTTAAATCATTGTTTCTTTGTAAGCTTGCTCTTATTTATCTTAGTATATATTCTATTTTGATTATTTATTTATATGAGTATCACATGAATGGCTGGGGGAACGGAATTTGATGGTGCTCTGCAGTTGGACAAGCCAAATCTGGTCATGAGTTCTAACCACAGCTGCCTGGGAACATTTTTAAGGCTAGTAATGTGTAGAGACAAATCACTTTTTTTTTTAAATTGCAGCAACAGATTAATATGGCTAACACAAAATATTACAAATTCACTTAGCAAACTACGCAATAGACACCAGATGATGTATGTAGAAAATGCTGCAAGATGTAATCTCTCACAAAACAAAAAGAAAAAAAGAAAAGAAAATGAAATGTAAGCCTAGTTTTGTCACAGTTTGGCTTCCTCCCACACACTTCCTGCCATTAAGGGTATTGTAGTCCACGCTTAGAACAGAGCCTGAAAGAGTGCCCAGAAGGTGGCCAAGAACAGCAATGTCACATAGTAGGTACTCAGTAAATACCTGATGACTGACTGACCTAAGACTCATTTCATCAATGTTTCCCTCTCGAGACGCTCCTTCCTTTTGCACTTTTTTTCTCCAGGAAGTTAACACTGACTTTCATGCCACATAATCCCCCAAACAATAAGGTTCAGTTCTGATTCTCACCATACTTGGGTTGGAGAAGACCCTTTCCAGCTGGCTTCCTTGCCTTCATGTTTCTCCCTCCTATTTCTTCTTGTATTTGATTCCTCCTGCTTCCTCCACCAAACTAAAATATCCCAGTTGCATTACAACACTGGAGGTCTTCTATAGACAAAGTAGAATTTTCTCTAATCCATGTAATTCCATGCTATATAGAAATGCAACACCTTCCACTTCCAATTATCCTGCTGGAGAACCCAAAGGGCCACCCCAACATCTGTCCCATCAACTCAAACTCTTCTGAATGGCCCTACAGTCCTATATCCATAGCCCAGTTCCCCCTATCCAACCTGATTTTTCTCTTCTCTTCAACATTCATCTTCTGTTCCAATCTGGCCTTTCCCTACACATCCTATGGTTTTCCTCTTCCTGAGCTTTTAATAAAGGTCTTGAGTTCATCCAGTAATTCATCTTTATTTTCTTCCAGACTCAGCTTCCTCCACGTGATCATATGTTTCTTTGAGAATATCGATTACATGCTAAAAAGGATGAGATTCTTACATTTATTTGCCACTTACAAGTGAAAAACTATTATTATACATACCCTTCTAAAATCACCATTATAGATAGTTTTCATTATACCCATTTTTCTACTGAAGATGCCAAGGTCCTGAGAAACAAAGTGATTTGTCAAGGATGCTCATTCGTGAAAGGTCAGCACTTCAGCCTTCAGTTTTGTATCTCAAAGTCCCAGTGGTCTTCCCACTCTGCCATACCCCCTTCCAGTTACCCACCCTTGTCTCTAATGACTTTTCAGATAACACACTAAAAGTGTGTTCAGTTTCTAAATTCCTTTTCCCTACTTCCTCTATTTTCTCTTTAACTTTCACCAAATGACCTCTTGAACCCATCCTTCTGTTGACATTTCTTTTTGCCAAGATCGCCAATGGCTTCCACCATGCCAAATCCAATGGCAGTTATCACATTTGGCTCCTTAAAAACTCAGTATTTCCTTCTGATTTTTCAATGTCACAACAGTGAAATGTGAACTCTAGGTAGTTTCATCAAGACCTTTAAGGTGCTCAACAAATACTCCGCATTGCCTGTAAGTTCACACTGTTACCATTTTTAATTTCCTACCCAGAATGCACCATTGCATTTGTTTATCTCCACAAAGATGCTCCACCAGAGCATCCCCACTCATCCCAGTCTATGCCTACATGCCTCCCTGCCTTATTAACAGGGAAAAATGCACTTCAGAACCACCTCGGCCAATCTGCTGCAGAGCTTCTGACCTTGAGAGTCGACTGAGCCTCTGATTGTTCCCCTCGGTCACAAACCCTCTTCAGCCCAGTCACCACTGGCCGGGCTTAGTTCTTCTGCCCCGTTCTGTGGGGCAGACTCTTCCACGGAGCTGCTGCTGCTTTCCTCTACTTCACTTAGCCCCCTGGATATCAGAAGTCAGACACTAGAAAAGCTGGTTTCATTTTTTGCAAGTTTTGAATAAAAAATAATAATATTCAAATTACATTTCCTGGTAGACTAAACGGCTTAAAATAAAGTATCTGCCAAATAGGATGCTTCTGTTTTTCCAGATATCCTCATGAATCGAGGATGTTTTACGTTTAAGGGTTCCCTAAGAATCTTGAATCTGTATTCTATTATCTTTCATGTCACTAGACCTCCAGAAATTGGAAAAGCCATTGTCTGGCATTGGGTCTTCCTTCCACTGGCCCTTCACCAGACACCCTATCCTCTATGGATCAGGAGAGAATTAGTCTACCCCTTGATTTAGCTATCTCTGAGCCACTGCCTTTTTCTGTTGGGAGAAGTGAAGCCCTATTTTCCCCTCCCCAGTAATCAGTGAGCAGCTACACTGAAGAGACAATCTTTTTTTCCTATATACATTTCTTTGCTCAATTAATTAATTTAACTTGTTTTTTTTTTCTTCACTTGTACTTGATCCCTACTTACTTGGTTTCTGTCTCTCTTTCTTTCTAAGCAAGCTCTATGTCCAATGTGAGGCTTGAACTCACGACTCTGAGATCAAGGGTCACAAGTTCTACCAATTGAGCCAGCCAGGTGCTCCTGCTACTTACTTTTGCAAAACAAAAAACAAACAAACAGAAAGCACATAAAAATCGGTAAGTTTCCAGTTAGAGTAAATTGAAATAATTTTGGCTGAGGTAATAATATTTTCTGTACTTTCTTTAAATTCTCAGCTGGAACCTCTTCTCTTCTTGAATTTGGTTAGAGTCATATAAAACCATTGTTAAACCTGAAATGTTTAATAGAGATGTGTGACCCTGGGTGAGTCCTTAACTTCTCAAGGCTTCTTCCTTGCTTGTAAAAGTCTCTTCTCTGACTACTTCACAGAGTTACTCTGAAGTCCAAAGAATAACATAAACTTTGTAAACTATACCAATACAGAATGTTCTCCAAGGCAGCTCTGAGAATGCAAAGGGAAGGCACACAGCACCATTACAAAGCGGGGAATATGTATATGGAGCCTCAAAGGGGTGTGAAAGAGGGCCACAGAGCTCCTCAAAGCGTGATTACGGCCCCTAGCACAGCACACACTTGGCCGTTTCACATGCCAGACATCAGGTGAGCACCTGTCAAATAGAATAAAGTGAAAGGAAAAAAGAGACAAGAAGAATAGCAAGGAGGAGGATTACAATTGATGTAAGCTATATTGTGAGGCAGGCAACTATATCAGGAAGTAAATAACCCCACATGCTAGAGTAATCTTAAAGGAACTAGAATAAGAAATTTCATACCAATTTTTATAAACTAATTTACAAAAAGTTTATCTTTCCCTAATAGAAAATTTACCATCTGAGATCTGTCCACTTCCTTCTAATAATTTAAAAAAAAAAAGAGGGAGATGGCTCAGTTGGTTGGGCATCCAACTCTTGATTTCAGCTCAGTTCATGATCTCAGGGTTATGAGATTGAGCCCTGTGTTGGGCTCTGCATTGGGCATAGAGCCTGCTTGAGATTCTCTCTCTCCCTTTTCCTCTGCCCCTCCCCCCCACAAAGAAATGAAATCAGCTTAGAAGATATAGGCAAAATTGGATAAGATAAAAAGGAAGTGTTAATATTTATGCATACACACAAATATACACCCGGGAAAAATACTGAAAGAAAATGCAACAAAATACTAGCTAGGATTATCTTTGGTGTTGAGCTTCAAGTGACTTTTACTTTCTTCTTTATTTATGCTTTCTGAGTTTTCTGAACTTTTTTTTTAAGTTTTTTTTAAAGATTATATTTATTTATTTGACAGTAAGAGATCACAAGTAGGCAGAGAGGCAGGCAGAGAGTGAGAGGGGGAAGCAGGCTCCCCACTGAGCAGAGAGCCCAATGTGGGGCTCAATCCTAGGACCCTGGGATCATGACCTGAGCCAAAGGCAGAGGCTTAACCCACTGAGCCACCCAGGTGCCCCTTTTTTTTAAGATTTTATTTATTTAACAGAGAAGGACACAGTGAGAGAGGGAACACAAGCAGGGGGAGTGGGAGAGGGAGAAGCAGGCTTCCCACTGAGCAGGATGAGGGGCTTGACGCGGGGCTTGATGCCAGGACCCTGGGATCACGACCTGAGCTGAAGGCAGATGCTTAATGACTGAGCCACCGAGGGTCCCCGAGTTTCCTGAACTTTTTGCAACCCATGTCTTTCTTATGTAGTAATTAAATGAAAACAAATGTTCTTGTGAATGGAAAAACTATGGTATATCTAAACAGAATATTATTCAGTATTAAAAAGAAATGAGCTCTCAAACCATGAAAAGACATAGAGGAAACTTAGATGCACATTACTAAGCAAAAGCAGCCAATCTGGAAAGGCTGCATACTGTATGATTCCAACTCTATGAATACGATATTCTACAAAAGTGAATACGATGGAGACATTAAAAATATCACAGATTTTCAGGGGCTTGGTTGGGGGAGGGGTAAACGGGTAGAGCTGGAATCTTTAGGGCACTGAAACCATCTGTATGTTACATGTCATTATACATTTGTCCAAACCCATATTATGTGTAACAAATAGAGTGAACTCCCATATAAAATAAGGACTTTGGTTGATCGTGATGTGTTAAAGTGGATTCATTGGTTGTAACCAACGTACCACTCTTGTGGGAGCTGCTGATGATTGGTGGGGGGGGCAGGGAACCCGCACCGTGGGGGGACAAGGGACACAGGAGATGTCCATACCTTCCTTTCGATTATGCTGTATACCTCACTGCTCTAAAAAAATTACATCTTGAAAATGAGTGGTATTCAAAATGTAAGAAGAAAAATTGGTTAGCACTGAATGAACATGTGTTTTCTTACTAGTCCCACCAATGTAACATGTTCACCAACACAGTGTATTTTCTGAATAGTCTAAACTACCAAAAAAGAGAAGTAGTGCTACTTCTCAACAATGACATTGCTCGGTACACAGTGGCATTAAAGGTTAACAGGAAAAAGCAAATCCCAGACAGTAAGTAAGTGAATGTTAATAATTTCAATTTCTCGAAGAAGAAAAGGTGGCCCAGCAAAGAAATGCCAGAGTCAGAGGGGTCCAGGTTATATTGCAGATTGTCAGGTGAGACCCTCTCTCTAAACAGGTTCTTCACTTTGTGCCCTAGACCTTCCCACTGCACCCAGGACAAATAAGGAACTACAAATAATATTTGAGACTTAAGTTAATTTAGATTTGCCTTAACCTCTGATATAAAATTCTTTAAAGTTTCGCCCTACAAATTACTCACATGAATTCAAAGCCCGTGGTATCAAACAGCAGCAAAAGTGGGCACTTGAAGCCAGAAAATGGAGTTGACTTTGCTATGGCAAAGGAACTAGGTTGGCAAACACAACTTCTTGAGGCCTCAGTTTCCTCATTTGTAAAAGAGGAGAAAATGGCTGGAAAGCGTGATGTTAGCTTTTTGTGCTCCTCCCGGCCATGCAAACATACTCTTTAAACTGGTTGAGTTTCGTTACACTCTCCTTAGCTTTGGACACCCTTCCTCGAATCAGAAGGTACCTGGAAGCCCATTCTGTAAGGCAAAGAAGTGCCCCCCTACTCTGGGCAAAGGGAGTAGTGAGAGAGCAAGAGAGCTTGCAGGCGCAGGCAAGGAAGGAGACCTGGTTGGTGACGGACAGACGAAGAAGAGGAGAGAACCAACCGCACCACGATCAGTGGATGGGACAGAACCCTGAGTGAGGGCACAGAGCAGGTGCGGCAGGGACGGGGGACCGAAATCTGTCAGGAGATGTGGTTGTGGCCAGAGACAACTCCCAGTAAAGTAGGACTGACTAGTCGTAAACTTTCAGAAGTTGTTAAAATAAAAGCAGGGACCCTGCTCACGTTCCCTACAGATTAAGCCCTCTGTGTCCTGCTAGGTTCAGCACAATACTGATGACTAAACTTGGCTTTATTCTCGATTTTGTTATGTCTCTTCTGAATTCGCTTCACAAAGTTCACCAGCATCCAACATTCAGAGGCTCCGACACAAAGCAGGCCTCCTAGATCCATGTGCCCAATTAATGAAGAAAGAGGGGACACAGATATCATATTAAAGCTAACTTTTCTTCCTGACATTAAACTCTTTTACCGACCAAAGTCACCCAGCCCAAAAGGACCTGAGTATCAACAGCAGAATTACTTACTTACAGGTACTTTGTAAGTGTGTAGAGGTCTTGGGATTTAATATCCTAATGCATAAATAATCACCTTTTTAAAACAATTATCTTAAATAATTTACAACCATGAGTCTTCCAACTGCCTGACAGTTGCAACCAAAATGAAAAGATAATAGATTGATGTGACCATATTTTCTTGATGTGAAAACTACCAAAATCCATGCCAAGAATTAGCCAAATAGCACCAGGGCTAGAACAAGGAATACAATTCAGCCGTGGTTCAGTTTCAGGAGCTCTTTGCAGTAGCAGGAAAATAATAAAATAATTAAAACAATTAAAAACGGTTTTCTTCCAGTAGACTTTTAGTGCAACTTATTCCAGCTTTGAAGAGAATGAAAGGAGACATTTATGAAAGCCACCTACTCCTTCAAACACTTGGATCTTCCGTTCCCCGTGAAGTTTTTATTTACAGTGAATATTTGACTCATCCTTTTGAGGTCCTAGCACAGGGCCACACAGCAAAAGTGGTAATTACCAGAAGCATCTATCTAGATCATCAGATTTCCTTCCTCTGGTCAGTTTGTGCCACAAATCTCGTGCTGCAAAAGCTACATTTCATCTTTCGGTGTCAGATTTTTTCCAACTTCCTTGCAAATTCTCATTAGACTTCTGTTTTCCTAACAAAAGAGAATGAAGTGGTCACTCTTCTTCCTCAGGATTTCTCCTGAGCTGTAACTGGTGATGGAAAGTCAGCCCTTAGCAAAAATGGGTGTTTGGTGCAGTTAAATCCCATCAAGTCCCTTTTCTAGGGACTAACTTCTATTCCTACATCCACCGCTGGGCTAGGATGAGACAAGTTAACTACAATCAAACCACATCCTCAGCACAGCACCTAGACAGCCTGGATGACAGCAAAGAGAAAAGACACCTCTCCTGCTTAGCTCTACCAAGAAAATGTGGCATCAGGTCTCACAATATATAGAATCAATATATAATATATTAAAGGAAGGCAAAAACATGCTCTGTAAATAATAAAATAGACACGTATCCTATGTTTTGGTCCATCATGGTTTCCTAATTATGGAATCTATAAATTCCTACAGCCCCAGCCCCAGCATACTTTCTTGCTCCAACTGATGTGTGCCATCAAATGTGGACTTCTAAAAATACCCAGGGGAGTCCATGTGGGAATCCCCTTAGAAGTGATCAAGGCACAGGGCCTTCCACTAGCATGCTACCTGAATCATCCACTCTTGCTCCCTTTAAACTTCAAGACCTTTAGGAAAACCTTTGTCCTTCTGGACTCCCCGGTAGACATTCTCGCAGCCACGTGTCCCACCTATCCATAAACCCTGGTTGTCGACCACTCTCACTTGATCCCTATCACAGTTTCTCTAAAGGAAAGAGAGGCTAGTTTTCAAGTCTTAAGTAAAGTCCTCAAGATTAAAAAAAAAAAAAAAAAAAGGAGCTCAGGAGACAACAAAACCATCTGAGGGGTTGGGGGGAATCATGAAGAGACATTTCCTGTAGTGAAAGCCTCAGAAGAGAGCTCCATTTTATAATAGGAGTAAACCTCTTGTTTTTCCTTCCCTCTCTCAATCTTTTGACCTCAAGAGCAGAAGAGAGGGAGCCACTGATCCCCTTCAGGCTAACTTTTGCTACAGAAAAGGTAGCTGTCATTTTTAAGAATCCTTTGGAGGGGTCTTAAAAATAAATCTTCTGAGGGTGGGAGAGACCCGAACGTTGACATCACAAAAATAAATAAATGATGTCCCAAAGTGCCAAGGCCACAAAGAAAATAAAAGAGACGAGAAAGAAAGGAGGCCAGTAAGAAGAAGTGGGCTGTGACTTCTGAGCCCACGATGGGCTGCCGGTGGCTCGGCAGCAGTGACGATGCTCTGGAAAGGTCAAGTATGGTGGCTTCAGGGTCTAAGTGTGCTTAATGGACCAACGAGCCCAAGGTATTTTGGAAGGAAAGAAAAACATGTTTTCTGAGTATTTTTCCTTTCCCCTTGCTTAGCACCACACCCACCTAGCTTTCTTCCCAGTCGGGTCACCTGTTTCAAAGTCTGCTTATTGAGTCGCTTTGATTATTTCTTTCCTTTAAAGAAAATTGTATCCACTTAGCCGAAAACAAAGAACTCGTCTGAGAATGCTACATACGTGTGCTTTGTTTTCCACAGTCTGGGCAGAGAGCTATCAGGAGCGCTCCGCGCAGCCCATCAGCAGGCGTGCTCGTCTGCTATTATACCAGCTGCACAGACAGGTATTTAAGCAGCAGAAGAGTGGACTCAAGAATAAATCTAAAATAAAAACGACGCTGGGCTCCACTGAGAGAAGTGAACCCCAGAAACAAGGCTCTTTGCTTCCCTGCGCTCCAGCTCCAAAGTGGACAAGGAGGGCACATTTGGTTCTTCCTCGGGTTCACCTCTGCTCCAACAGCTCTCACATGCATGAAAGTTTCTGTTTTCAGAAATAAATCCTGCCTCTTTCCTCTCTCCTTCCTCCTCTGTGCCGATACATTCCTTGAGGGTGACCTGCCGATCGCATCTCTCAGGCTCCAGGAGACGTGAACTTTGACCTGGAAGTGCTTTTAATTTCTCCCAGGAGGAAGGGACCAGAGAGAAAAAAAGCAGTCAACTCCATAAAACCCCACCTTCTGGCATCTATGTCAAACACACCTGAGTTTTTCCAAAAACAAAGCCTCACTCAGTCCCCATGTTCTTGATAATCTATCTTCTCTTCTAATCATCAATAATAATTTTTGATCACGCGGCAGAGCTGTTCCTCTATTTGGTCGTGTTTTTCTCAATTAAAGATTCTAATGGCCATTGAAGCAAGACAAATTGCCCTCCTCATTTGTGTCTACAAACCTCTGCAACTCTTAAGCTTCAAAATTATAATGGGAAACAGAAACCATGCCTTTGACTTTACAAGCAGAACGGTGGCGCTTTGTTACACTTCATAAACACACAGAAAATCACCAACGAGGCAGGGATTTGAATGGAAAGCCATCAGGTCCAAACTTCAGCCTTGGGCAACTCGTCCCCTGTGACAATTCACACAGTCCAGAAGTTCTTCCTTAAATCTAACCTGAATCTCTCCTGCTTCAGTTAAAACTTGTTCTTTCTCGGACCGTGCCAGGAACAGAACAGCTGGTCACCATACACAGCTTCATAACTCCTCATAATTTTGAAGTCTGTTATTAAGTCATTTTTCAGTCTCCTCTTCTTGAAGCTAAATAATCCCACGTCTTTCAACTTATCCTTCTAGGTTCAATTTTACAATCCTTTAATCATCATCAATGCTCTGCACTAAACATTCTGAAGTTTTCCATGTTGCTCTTAGGCTTTGAAACCCAGCTCACCTTTGCAATTGCTTCTCCCTGTTCACAAAGAGAGCCCAAAGACTCTCTTTGAGTGGGTAACCTGCTGCTTTGTTTGGGTTATTTGGGGTACAAACCTGTTCCCGGGGCTCCTTCCAGCAGAAAAAAACACGGTGTTCTTACTGGGCGCTGGCCATGGAGAAGCTGTTCCCCTCGCCCGACTCCCACTCAGTCTCCCTCGCCAGACAGAGCTCTTTCTCAACTTACTCTCCCTAAATGATCCCATTATAAAATGAGTATCTAGCTAATCTGATCTGATCCACTTATGTAAACCAAGTTATTAACCAAAAATGTCTTCAAATGTGTTCTCCATTGCAGATAACATCTCTGAGGGTCTTGTCCTCAAAGCCTTAACTCAAAGAAGAATGTCAGGCAGCTGGACTAGAGTCCCATGAGAGAGGTTTCGGGCCTGTGGGGGTGGACATGGAGAATCCTTCTGCACTCCTCAAATTATGCTACAGAGGCCATGGGTAGAATTATAAAACAAGCCGCTCTGAGGTGTGTGAGGCTGGTCACCTCTTTTTGCATACCTTTTCCCGATTACACAGGCATTCTCCTAGTGCTCTCTCCTATCAAAATCAGACAGTAGATTCTGACACTGACCGTGTTCAGGGCTTGATACGTGATATGCCCTATACCATGAAGCCTCTTTCCCGCCCTTCCCAGATTTGGCTCCTTCTCACCCTTCAGGTCTCAGCTCTAATGTGATGTCTTCAAAGAAGCCTTCCCTGCACACTCTAGAATACGTTCCTATCCCTCCCCTGATGCCCCATCATTCTTTATTGCTACATCAGTTCCCTTTACAACCCTTAGCACAATTTACAGTTAGATGCAATTAAACATGAATGTTTGTTTACTCATTTCTCGTCCATCTTCCCCTCAGAAAGCAGGCTCTTCAAAGGCAGGGATCCTAACTGCTATGCTTCGTGAACCTGGCACGTGGCTAACAGTATCCGCTCAAAAATAATTTTTGAATGAATACATGCCCCCGCTACCAGAGATATTTACATTTTAAAGCATATCTTTAATTATCATTAAAAGGGGGCTCTGTTAGCTATTATAAAGGGGGCAGGAGCTTTTAGTGGTGGGATGGAGTAGTGGGAGGAAGGGGTAGGGGTCCTCCTCCTCAGACCCACCCAGTCTTGTTCAGGAGAAGCCAGCCCACCGAATCCAGAGACAGCTGTTGCCTCTTCCAAGACCTTAACTAGAAACTGCTGTCTGCCCCCTTGTCCCGCTCCTGCTCCTTCAAGCAACTGATCTCCTTTCTAGTTATTCTCTGTTCAGCTTCAACAAAGGCATGCCACTTAACAGCATTCCATCATTGTCCCGATGCTGTTTCCTCCCTGCTGTCCCCTCCTGAAAGGACCAGCATTTCCACAAGAAAACATTCAGGCGATGAGGATGATCAGAACATGAGCAGTGGCAATCTTTGGAGACGTGATTACGGACATGTTTTATTCTCTTAACTAATTTTTACTTTCTACTCTTTCTACCATGCACTTGCCTCCATTTTCTTCTCATGCAACTTTTTTAAAGATTTTTTCATTTTATTTGAGAGAAAGAGCACCCGCACTTGCCAGCGTGAGTGGGGGGAAGGGCAGAGGGAGAGAATCCCCAGGCAGGCTCTCTGAGGAGAGCAGAGCCCCACCCTGGGCTTGATCCCAGGACCCATGAGATCAGAACCTGAGCTGAAACCCAAGAGTCCTGTGTTCAACAGACTGAACCACCCAGGTGCCCTTCATGTAACTTTTTTAAAGTTAACTTTTTGGAGGGCGCCTGGGTGGCTCAGTCAGTTAGACATTGGACTTGTGGCTTCAGTTCAGGTCATGATCTCAGGGTTGTGGATCCACAGTCAGTTAGACATTGGACTTGTGGTTTCAGTTCAGGTCATGATCTCAGGGTTGTGGATCCACATCGGGTTCCTTGCTCAGCATGGAGTATGCCTGTCCCTCTCCCACTGTTCCTCCTCCCCGCCTCAAATAAATAAATAAATAAAATCTAAAAATTAACTTTTTGTTCAAGTGCTCACTCTTATCTCACTGGTATTTGAAGAGAGATTCTACTGAGGGTTAACTCGCACACCTTATTTTCGTCTCGCAAAATCCAGTGTTCTCAGTTAAACTTTCATCTGAGTGAATTCAATTCAGTCAACAAACACACATACACATACATACATATATGCCTTTCCTGTGTGAGGCCTTACACCTTGCGATTTCTTTACTACAGAACAATGCAACTACATCAACAGGCTTTCTTTGTAAAGAACGTTACTTCATAACATCAGCCCTGGGGCCAACACCAGGAGCTTCCACAACTTTAATGACAAAGCATCAGGGAGTCTTGGGAGTAACTGAGCAGGACCAGACCTGGGCTCCTCGCCCACCTCCACAAATCATAATCATCCACTGACTTGCAGAGTGACACGGAGCAAAGGAGTCTTCAAATGGCCATGCCTCAGTTTACCCACCTATAAAAGGTACAATACATCCCTCAAAGGGGTGTAAAGAGAATCCAGTGAGGTAATGTCTAAGTGTTTGGAACTCCTTGGCAGAAAGGCGCTACATAATTACTATTTGGTATTTAAGTTGCCCTTCATGTGCGCCAAGTACTTTATGATCATTCCTTAGGAGTTACTCCCAATGACTGTGAAGTTGTCTTCACGCCTATTTCTGCTTTCAGGATGAAGAAACTGAGCTGGACAAAAGTTTGAGCGATTTGCCGAGGGTCACCAACATCGCGCTGTGGTCTCACCAAAGGAATTTCCAGGTCCTCCCCCTCTTTTAACTATAACTGAAGCCACATCTTAAATCCAAACTGCCCGTACGGACCAACTCTCCATTAAGCTATTCTGAAAGAGCCCTCACAGGATGGAAAACATTGCAACTTGTTTTTGCAGGGTTGCGTGAATGGTGAGAGGTTGAAACAGAAACCAAAGTTCTAGAATTAGTAACCTTGACTTCACAGTCACACACCCCCCCTTTGACACATCCATGTTTCTCTTCACTTCCGGTAAGTACAACAAACTGTTTGGGTACCTTCCTCATCTACTTGAAGAGCCTGTATTTTTCTACTAATAATTTCCAGAGACAAACCTAAAGGAGCACAGAGGCCTGGTTAAATCACCCTGAATACTGCCCAGCCAAAAGGCATAGTAGCATTTTTTACCCAAGTTACAGATCATGAAAATCAGCGTCAAGAAGGTGACGTGCAGGCTGAGAGCTAATGGAAAGACAGAAGGTACCAGCTTGCCTTAGTGTGAGCTGACCTCTTCCCCAGGAGCCACTTCCTGCACAACGCCAGTGAGAGGTGCACAGAGCGAACCCCGGAGTCACCCTATATCGACTGTGCCTAGAGAAGTCCCACCGCAGGTTATGGTCCCCGGCTCTCTTAAAACATGCTCCTCCACCCACTCGCCTATTTTCCTCCCTCTGCTTTATTCAGCGGTTCAATTACTGTATAAAAGAAGCCTCTTTTGGTTTGGAGATATGTACTCTCACAAAATGACAGGAAATGTGTGGACAACATCATCTAGAAAATGTTGCCTGGTTTTGTAATGAGCGACAGTCAAATGACCTCTGAGGACCAGGTAGAACAGCGGAGCTCTTTAACATAAATTTGGGTCAAGAGTTCCAAAGCAACTTAGGCCCTACCCAAGCCAAAACAGTGAAGTAAGGGATTTAATTTCCTCTCCCTACATGCCTCTTTCTTCAACTTCTCCCCCTCTGCCAGAACATTCCCTCCCACCTCCTTTCCACCATTGGCTCGGGACTCTTCACAGCTCCCCATGGTGAAAGGCACCAGATCCATTTCCCTTCATCCATCTTCCATTAAAATCTAGCTGTACTGTATTTTAGTCCCTTAAATCCTATTCTAACAAGCCTGGTAACAAGGGCGTGAAAGTCTTAGCACCAAGCAAGATGAGTACAGCAGCCCCCACTCGTTCAGTTTCACATTGTATGGTTTCAGTTATCAGCCATCAACTATGGTCCAGAAGCAGATGATCCTCAAAAGGTCAAGATAGCAGCCTAATGCTGCGTCACCATGCCTACGTCATTCCCCTCACCTCACCAGGTGGGCATGTTATCCACTCACATCATCACGCAGAGAAGATGCGTGAGTACAGAAGGGCAAGAGAGTTTGAGAGAGAGAGGATGGGACCACACTCACATAACTTTTATTAGGGCATACTATTATGATGGTTTTATTTATTACTAATCATTGTTAATCTATTGCTGTACCCAATTTATAAATTAAACTTTATCCTAGGTAGATACGTATAGGAAAAAAATTTAAAACAAAAAAAGGTACCTATAGTGTTCCGTACTTTTCATGATTCCGGGCAGCCCCCGGGGGTCTTGGAATATATCCTCCATGGGTAAGAGGGGGCACCAAGGGCAGACAGACTCTCACTGGGGTGCCCTGCATATCACAGTAGCCAGTCTGCATAAATGTTGTCATTTTCAAAAACAAACACTGAGTTTACCACTAACAGGTTCTCATGAAGGAACCACGAAGGGCTCTGTATCATGAAAAAGGAAACTGAATCCAGAAGGAAGAACCGAGGTGCAGGAAGGAACGGTGAGCAAACAAACTGATAAACGTACAGCTTAAACACTGAGGACGGCTAATCTGGGGAGGATGAAACAAGGATAAAAAATATCAGACAACTGAGGAGAAGAGAGGAAGTGACGGCAGTTTAAAGTATGCCAAAGTTCTTATTATATTATCCGAGAGGCAGACAGAGATCATGATTAATTTTATTAAGACAAACATATGGGTTAAAACAGTGAGGATAACTACCAAAAGAAACAGAGAAATTAAATGGTAAATGGTAAATTTCTAACCAATAGAGGAGGAAAGCCAGCACGTACCTAGAACAAAACTGAATGAGGAAACATTTTGTAAATGGGAAATACTTGCAAGAGGAGGAAATACGGAAATATAAAAACCAAAACTCACACCTTAAAATAGTAGAATCCTGCACTTGTTAAGAGTAGCCAGAGCTGAAAAGCGTCAGAAATCCACACTGCAAGTGCAGACCTGCAGCAAGTTTGCAAGGGTTCAAGTTGGCAGTAACCACCTGTGAGGCTGGTGGAGACCCTGCCTGTCCCCTTGAGTCACTGTTTACTTTCTGGGGCCCACGACTTCATGAACCACTCTCCCTTTACTTCCCAAAACCTGCTCCCAAAACAGGATTCCAGATCACTTCTACTGACTTACTATGAATTTAAGTCCAAGTTACCATCTCTGGACATGAACTTGAACACGAACTTGAGCCTTAGACATGAACTTGAAAAAGTGCTCTAATCTATTAGCAGATAGATTTTAGTCACCAGGACATAATGGCAGAGACATTGGGGGAGAAACAGGGGGCCCTTCCTTTGCTACTAAAGAACAAAACCCCAAGTACAGTCTCCTACTTGAACTGTTGTGTATGACCTTGAATTTAGACCTAACTAGATTTTATGCCCTCTCAATTTCCCAAAGTTACTTGAAAAACATGAGCAATGATTTTCCATACCCGCCTAGATTAAGGCTTTGGAAATTTTACCTCTGGACTATGGGTGGGCTTTCACGGACATAATCCACACATCCTACAAATATGCTAAGTAGGCATGAGTATGAACTGAAACACTCTAAACAGCAACACAGTCTTTTTCCTCTGTTCTCTTTAAGTACACTATTCTCCTCTGGTCCAGTCCTCCTTGAAGAAAATGTTACAGCACAAACAAAACAGAAGTAAGGTAGTTCAGTGATCTATCGGGCATTTTCTTCCTTGAGAAAGAAAAAAAGTTGTTTTTTTTTTTATCAATTACTAATTGATTACTCAATATAGCCAAAAATATATTTGTTTCTCTCTCTCTCTCTCTTTCTCTCTCTCTCTCTCACACACACACACACACACATCCCTAACACTGTTTTAAGAATGAATGATTTCTGACTTGCACCAAAACACAAAGTCCGGACACATCGGATCGAGGATAGGTGTGTTTCTCGGACACATATCACTTGAAAACCTGCCAGACTATTTAGTAAATCTATCAACTGGAACACGTGCATGTGGAAGACGTGATCTTGCTGTGAGAGCCTCAGCTCCTTGTGAACACAAGTCCTGTACAAGGAGGAAGCCCCGTGAGAGCTGGGAAGCCGGGGGAAAGTGCAGAAGAGGGACATGAGCACGTTTTAATGGCTGTGATAATTTGCCATGAAAGGACGCGAGGGCCAGAGCTCCTTGCTGCAGCCATGTGCTGCTGAAGTCAATTACTGCCATGCAGTCTGCTCGCGAAGGAATGTGTAAACAGGCCATATATCCTTGCATCAGTTCCACAGAACGTTGCACAACACAAAATGCCTCTCGATGTGTCATTTCCTTCTTGGCCATCTTCCCAGCTCCTGACAGTCAGTCAACAAAAAAAAGGACTGAAAGAGATTTAAAATTGCTCTTCTCAAGAGCACATTCCACCCACCACCAGACATGACCTCTACCAGCCCTTCTGACTGCCCCCCTGCCCCATCCTTCTTCAAGAAAGGGAAAAAGGGAACACTTTTTTGAGTATTTTTACATGTTATTATTCCCTACAGCCAAAGATTTTTCAACAATGTTTTATACACTCGTGATGGGGCTGATTAATATTAATGACAACCCAACCACACTTATGGTTGCTGACTTGTCAATATCAAAGTATGGCATTTATGTGTAATTTCCATTATTTGGGCACTTCAGAGACAATGAAGAACCAGGGAAATTCTGCAAGGCAAGAAGTAACCAGCTTTTCTACTAACGCTTTGCACTAAGGACTAAAATCCAGGCCTGTGGCATCAGGGGTTTGGTACAGAAACTAGCAAGATTTTCCCAAATTATCTGCACAGGGAGGAAGATGATGAATCCAAGAACTGAAGTCCAGAGGTGTCCGATGGCCTTAAAAAAATTCTTCTGCTAGCCCTCCATCCAACACATTTTACATTCTCCCCGACTTTCCCATGTGGCCAAGCTCTACATAAGCATCCACCATCTATAAATAAGCAGAGGGCATGGGCTAACCACCATTAAAAAAAAAAAAAAAAAAAAAAAAAAAAAAAAATAAAAAAAAAAGTCTACTCTTTCACCCAACTGGGATGAAGAGTAGCAGAGGTGAGCTGCCACTGACATCAACTGGAATGAGGAAGAGAAAAGGCCTAGCCCTCCACACCCTCACCCTTCCCGGGGCTGGCAAACAGGCCCAGGTAGAACAGAATTAGAGAAAAATGAAATGATGGCAGTCCCAGACCACCCTGATATGTTTCAGCCTGTTACCTTAAGTTCCTAAGGTAAAATTTCTGCAGCTGGAAGTGCCTTAAGAAGGTGGAATAATAGAACAGTGTCTGAAGATTTATAAATGTGTGATGCCCAGGTGAGAAGCCGCATGCAGGAAAAGAAACCGGTTTGGCTGAGGACCTCAGCCTGATGAGCTGAGCGAGCCCAGGGGGGTTCAGGCAGTCTGAGGAATACAAACATCACCTTGCACTTCCAGACTGCCTCTTCCCTCCCCTAAGGGCCAGTCCCTACTCCCGTCAAAATGCGGCCAAACAGGGGCACTCCTCAGTGGCTCAGCTAAGCATCTGACTCTTGATCTTGGCTGAGGTCGTGATCTCAGGTCATGATCTCAGGGTCCTGGTTTGAGCCTCGAGATGAGCACTGCACTCAAGGCCGAGTCCACCTGGGACCATCTCCCTTCCCCTCTGCCCCTCCCGCTGCTGATACGTATGTTCCTGCACGCCCTCTCGCGCTCATGCTCTCTCTCTCTCAAATAAGCAAATAAATATTTTTTCTTAAAAATACAGCCAAGCAGGGCAGTGTTGCAGGAAAGGAGTTCAGTCAACACGAAAGAAGAGGCTGAGCTTCTTCCTTCTCCTACAGAGTCAGGACAGGTAGCTAGCTGGTCCACAATGAACAGCAGTGTCCCAGCCATAAGTACACAGATGACAGCTTTGGTCATCTGTGACCAGAGCAGCTGTGATTTACTTCCCTAGGGCACAGCACGCAAAAACTCTTAGACACCCACTCATGTGTGTTAGGTTATCAGGTTCACAGATGTGCTGGCAAGTGAAACCTTCCAAAGCTGGGCGATAGAAACTATAAAACCTCCAGGCTCATCCAACTGAGGAGTCATAAAATACTTCCGCCTCAGACTGGCCATGTTGCCAGGCCAGGCTAATAACCTCCTTCTGTTCAAACAGCAAATGTTCTTCTCTCATTCAAGTATTGATCTGGTGCACCTTGATTTGACCTGCTAATACCAAGCACCCCAAGGTAACACTCACCCTTAATTCACCGGATAATTACCAAATATCTTCAATTCAAAAGGAAGTTACTATAATTAAAACTTGGGAGTCACCTTGCAGAATTTTTTTTTTTTTTTGAAGAAAATGGGGTAGGTGGGAAAGTAGTTTAAAGCCTTTGTGATTTTGATGGTTGGGTTCTTAAATGGAACTTGGCAGGAAAGAACGTCTCTGCGATTGTGAATTAATATAACTAGAGGGCCTGGGTTGGAGACTCAGTTCTCTCCTTAAAACTGGTAAGAAGAGGACAGGACTTGAACTACTTCCTCCCTTGATAAAAAGACATCACAGAACCATGCCCAAGCCTGATGCCTAGCCTGGTTTTTCCTGCCCCGCTGTGAGTGCTGCACACATCCTATAAACTTTGGACAGAAAACCTTGCAGAACTTTAAACATCCTCCAGATTAGAAAATTGAGAGATCTTTCAGAAGAGGATACCTCAAAAATATCATTGTGTCCCATGGCAACAATGACACTTGCCATCTAAACACTTATGGAGGTTGATGTAATTGCTGAGTCGATGAACCAGTGTCACCATCACCCATGTCTTTATGGGTTTTCTCCCCTTCAATTGAGACTGAACTGTATCTTGCTTTAACCAACAGTATATGAAGGAAGTAACTCCATGACAGTTCGGAGTCTTAAAAGCCAGAAGAAGGCCTAAAAGCTCCCACTCTTGCACCTTTGGGAGTCTTGACCTGCCATGGAGGAAGTCAGACTATGCTGGAGAGACTGGATGGAGGGACCATGTGGAGGGGGAAAGGCTCTAGAACCACAGAGAGAGGGAGGAAGGCCCAGTTGTCCCATCGTTCCAGCCAGGCCCAGCCTTGTCGCCATCCCACCAAGGCAGCAGACGTAAGAACCCACCCATCATGGATGTTCCAGCACCAGCCGCCATCTTCCTGCAGTCAATGAAAGACCCCAGGCAAACCTGCAGAAAACCCATCCAGATGAACCCCGGGCAGCCCACCAAATCCTGAAGAATTATAAACTGGTTGCTGTTTGAAGCCATGATGTTTTGGGATGGTATGTTATTCAGCAATAGATAACTGAAAAAATAGCAAGAGAATTAAAAGGATCCTAACTATGTAGGGCAATTTATTTTTTCCATCCTCTGCATGGCCGGTAATACCTTTACCATCAGCCGGCCTCCCTAACTCAGAACCACAACTCCGACTTTGGGAAGTTTTCACCTTCCTGTAGAAATTCTCTCACTCGGACGGCAGTGGGAACCAAGGGCACATACGGAACAAAGAATCCTAATAGAAACTGATGTTTGAAAGAGTCAGGCATCTGAACACATTACCGTAGCTGCCGCTGCTCCACTGACTTCTTCTGCTGGCGAACATACGGCAGTCGTTCTAGCTCACTTGCCAACAGAAGGTCAAAACGCCTTGCCTAAACACGGGACTTACAAATTTGGGATCTTAGGTATGATGTCATGTCTTAAAATGATAAGCTGGCAGAGAAAACAAATGCCATTTTGTAAAGATGTGCACCGTTTTCATGTTTACGCTACTTAAGATGAAGGTTCTAATAAGTCATCGGCTATGTTCCTTTCAAGGGAAGTTTTATAACTGAGATGAATCACAACTGCAGAAGGATCAAAGTGAAAAAACATCAATGATGCCATGGGGTACTTTTTAATCTTGTAATGAGTGATGATCATGTGTTCTTATGAAGTTCGTCCAACTGCCAACGCCAGATGTGTATATTAAGGACAGAAATTGTTTGTGATCTGACAGCACCGGTTCAGCTGCCAGAGACAGAGAACACACAAGGATGAAACCTCTCTGATTTTTGAGTGAAAAGCAAGTCTTGGCAGATGTGCTGATAAGCAGAGCCTCAGAGGGGGGCACTAGAGCCATTGTATCCTCTTTCGGACTTCTCTTGGCTGCCAACAAACTGTGTGTATCATTGTCTCTGCAAAGCCGTCCCCAGGCAGCAGGACTACCTGCTCAAGGCACAGTTTATAACACTTATTAGTGTCATTTACTAATGAGCAGAAATTAGTAAAACCGTCTGCAAGAAAAAAATAAGTAACACGCAAGGGAGCAGAGTCTAGATGGTATCTATTTCCTGGAAGCATACAAGAAGCAAAACTCTACAGCAAACTCCTCTGATGCTGAAGGGAACTGATGCAGAAACAACTTAGACTTAATGAGCACTTACTACATGACAATCACTGTGTTACATATTTTATGGACGTTACATCATTTAACATATTGGCAGCAACCAATGAAGAAAATACCATCGTTAGTCTCACTCTAACAGATGAGGAAGTTGAGGAAACAAAAGTCAGGTGACTGGTCTACCACCATACAACTAACGGGTCAGTCAGCGGTGGAGCTGGGATTTCAATCCAGACAGTCAGACACCAAAGCCACACCCTTAATCACTATGTGAGACTGAATAAAGACCCAGCCAGTTGACCCAGAACTTGTCCTTGTCCAAATAGCTAATCTACCAAAAGTAGCTTTTTCAATATATATTCTGATCTCTGGAGGAAGCAGTAAAATTCCATTAATGGGAATCAATGGTATAATATCCTCAACTCCATCAAACCATTACAATAATAAACAGATGGATACTATTTCTAGGACAACCACCATTTGAGGAATTATAATTTCACTGGAGGGACGGCTCAGACAATTGCATTGTCTTTTTCTCTCTCCCATCAGGAAAGCCTTTTTCTAAAGCCCTACTCTGTCAAGGGTTAATAACATAAGCCAGTTTGAAATCTAAAGCAAGGGTTAGTAAATTGCAACTTGTATGCCAGACCAGACCCACCATCTGTTCTTGCAAATAAAGATTTATTGAAATACAAACCCTAACCATTCATTTATGTATTGGCCGAGGTCAGTTGAGCTATGTTGTCAGAGTTGAGTCCTTGTGACAGAGAAGATATAGCCCACAAAGCAGAAGTTATTTCCTATTTGGCACTTCACAGAAAAAGTCTGCCAATCCACATTCTGGAGGAATCTCCATTTAACATTATATATGCACCAGTCATTCCAAATCCTATTAGAGTTGAAGAAAATGGAAAATGCTGGGCATTTTTCACACCTGGGATGTGAAAATTTAAAGAACAATACTGGGAAGAGTGTTATGCTCTCCACGCCCAGGATGGCCACGAGCAGAGCAGAAGGCAATAATCCCATATAGAAACTCAAGGTTATAGGATTAAGATGTTGCTGATACCATATCCATCCTTGTGTGCAGGCACTGAGTTTGGTACACCCCCTCATGATGCCATCATGACAACACATTGTCACATATATTTCTGGTCCTTGAAAAATGTCATTACTCAGTGGTCTGCCACTCATGATCTGCATCTGCTCCCCCTCCCACCCTCAGCACCCAGAGCCCAAACTCAGGTCACATATACACCATCTGCCCCTCTATCCTGGACCCTCCTTGCTTTCAGAGCACTTCTCTGCCTTTACAGGACAGCAAGCCTATCAGCCAATTAATTCTGCCAATAACCTCTTGGGAATTAGGAAATGGTATCCTCACCTGAGAGAAGTGACTTTCCCAAAGCTACCCCGTTTCCTCACCTTCTGTCGCCCCTTTCAGAACAGGGCTGCACCCACCCACCTTTCCCTATTTCCTCTCACAACTATCACTCTTGAGTGTATGGACACATACACAAACAGAGGTGCGCACATACACACACACACACAATAATGGTTTTTCCAAGAAGTGAGAAGAGCTGCTGAGATCAGCAGGAAACATCTTTAAAAGATAAGTATTAGAAGTGTTAAAAGACTACTGTCCTGCTTTACACAAGACTGAAATGGATGTCCCTGCCTTTTCAGGAACTCAAGGGCTAATTAGATAACATGTGGCTTCCATCACAAGGCATATTCCCCTGAATATGGCAGTTCAGGAACTTCAGCCAAAGCTCCACACCAGACCAGACAGTCCTGCTCTGTTCTAGTCACCTGCACTGCATAACCACTGGCTCTTATGACCAGAGACTCAGGGTGACCAGAGACACACTGCCTAACAGAACATTCTCAACCTGAATGGAGCCTGCACTGACCCAAAACTGTGAGCCTAGAAGAAGCCATACACATGAAAGAAGGAGAAAAGAAAAACTTCAAAGACTGGCTTTTGAGGCAGGAAACCTCCCTAGTTCAGACAAGCAGTGAGCCTTGGTGAAGAGAGAGCGGCAAGAGGAACTGAAGGCACCCTATGCTCCTGCATGATATGCTACTTGAGGAGGGGGAAAAAATCAGGCCTTTTCTCTCACTTTTAGGGGAAGATAGATCATTCTCACTGTCCAAGCAGGTGTATCCTTGTGTAACAAATATTTCTGCCAGCTGTACCTCCACCACAAACCAAATTAAACTCTCTAAACCCAATGGCTGGGACTCCCATGTACTCACTCATCAAAGGCAGAGTTCAATGTTTCCATTGGCACATTAGTTTTCATGTCATATATATCAAATAATCTTTAATCCCTAAATGCAGTTAAATGCTGCTGTACCAAGTTTGATCAAATCAGTTTTGGGGGTGGGACTGGGGAGGAAACCTGTCTCTATTTAGATTTGGGAGGAAAATGCATATTGGCCCAAATGGGTTATGTGTTCTTCTTAAATGAATGCCCGATCAACCTTCTGGATGTCCAGACAGACAAACACACCAAGGCGGATTTAGACGTGGTTTGACTCTATCTGTTAAAAGAAACTATCTATAACAATTACCAGAACATGACCAAACAACAGTGTTGTAACAATCAAGCAAGTTATCATTTGCAAATAAATTCTTTGTAATTAAGCAGTGTGCTCTTTATAAAGGGAATTGAGTGGGCGAGCTAAAAAGTTAAAACACATTCTTAGACCATGGGAAACACACACAAATGCTTTTTGACTAAGCTCAAGATTTTTCAGTCTGTTGTTTTTCTCCTCAGATCTCATGGGTCTGCTGTCTAGTGTGTACAGCACATGAGAAGAATGTCTTAGCCCGCACCTACAGTGACTGAGTAATTCTCCACTCATGTCCCCCAAGTTAGGTAAGCCTTAGCAATTCTGTGGCAAGGTTGACCAGTGTAATTTGATCTTCTACTAACTGTGAACTTCTGCTAACTGCCCCTCAGTCCAAACACATGCAGAGAGCATACTTGGCAAAGAAACCGTTTACATGAAAGTAGTCCTAATGCTCAGGGACACATTCCTCATAGGGTCCCCCACACACCCTGTTTACCGTTTCCAACAGGAAGGCGAGTACTTACTTCTGGGTTCCCGGGGTCCATCCACTGTAACTTTAATAGCTCTGTGATAGGTGGCTACTTGGGGAGGATTTGTGAAGACAGTTATGGTCAAGGTGAAACTCTTGCCTGCAGATGTAAAAGGGGAAAATCCACAGTGAATATAAAAAGACAGCACCAGGGATAACAGAACAGCATGGACGTCCAGATTGCACTCGAGCATGTCTGAGGAGGTAATGAAACAAAAGCAAGAGACGGGGCTCTTTATTCTCAATGAGAAAGCCTCCGATGGCCACTTTGGGGAAGGATTAAACTGAGTATCCAGACCATCTTCACTGCAGTGCTCTACAAGAGGGCTCCAACTCCCAAAAAAAAAAAAAACAAAACAAAACAAAACTGCAGCTCAGTAGCAAGGAGTGGTAATGAAAACAAAAACGCTGGCCCACTTGAGGAAGATTCTCTTCCTTCCAGTCCTCTCCAACAACATCAGGAACACATCCAAACACAGACAATTTTAGAAGTCTTTATTTAGGATTAGGTCATGACCCCATGAGAGAACAATAGTAAATCACTGTTGATTATGTTATTTACTTCACATGGCTTTAGCATTTCATTTATTTAACTGCACTACAATAAGAAGATGAAAGAGGAAGGTTCTTATGGGAATCATTTTAACAGGAGCCGGTGTCTCCTGTCCTGCCTTAATGTGCCTGTGGTATGATGATTTCATCATTACTGGAACAGAGCTTTTCTCCTCCCTGCCCACCCCTGCCCGAACATACAACCTTGCTGTTAAATCCTGAACTAACTCCCTGACAGTGACTTCTTCGCTCCATGTACACAACGTCTCCCAACGTAAGTGAGAATTGCTGCTTTTAGCTGAGGGTGTGCTTCATTGAAACACGACATCTGATGTTTCAAATTAATGAGGAAAGGTGATGAATAAAGGTGGGGGAAAGAAGACAGGGAGAAGTCTGGGAGCAGACTCGGATGTCTGCCTTCTCCAGAAGAAGATCCCAGACCCTGCTACCCAGACTCACTGACAGTTGTAATCAGTTAGATTTGCAACGGTTAGTCATGTCAGATAGTCAAAACTGCAAACTGTTACAAGACAGGAAAAGGTGGGCGTGAAACAGTGACTCAATAAAACCTTCGTGGCAATCCCGGGCCAGAGTGTGCTCTTGGCCTGCTCCTGTACCAGACCTTGAAACAGCTCGTATTGTTTTGCTTTGTTTTTTTGGTCAGAGACTGTTTTTTCCCTTTACTGAAAGCTTGAGGGTATTAAATCAAAACGCAAATCTTAAACATTATGTAGCAATGCAGAGTTTAAGGCAATCTTCTCAAAGCTTAATGTGGAACAGGTTCTACACGAGGCTTAATGTAGAACAGGTCTTTGGCTGTCAAATCTAGTGAATGGGTTTTCTTTTCAACCCTGACCATAGAAGTTCCTAAAATATGTTTAAGACACACATCATTTGTTACTCAGTATATTTAGCTTTAAGTCTCTTTGGCTATACTTTTCCATGGCCAGTATCAAAAAAAAAAAAAAAAAAAAAAAAAGAAAGAAAGAAAAAAAGAAAAAAAGAAAAAAAAAAGACAAGATGCAAGTGGGGGAAGGGGAGCAGACAGGGAGAGATGAATACTGATTAGAAAACTACTAACTGTCAACCACCTCATACATATCTCCTCTAGTCCTCTCCAGTTAGCTTCATCCCCTGCAGTTCACAAATGAGGAAACTAAAGCCCAGAGAGGCTTAGTAAGTCAACCACACAACTAATAAGAGGAAAAAATCAGGGTCTGAACCCAGGTCTTCCAGGCCTTAAAGAGAGTGCTCTTCTTTTAAACTCTGTCAGAGAAAATTTTTAAAAATTAACAGATCATTTATTTCTACACGCGTCCCCATCAGCTCTATAAGACCAAGAAACAGTAGATATAAATCCACTAGCATAATATCTCGCCAGGAGGAGGAAAGCATCTATTTTTAAAGTGTCACTGATAGATCATATTTCATCCATTATAGACTGAATGTTACATGGGTTTAAAGAAATGCAATTGTCTGGTTAGGAACCAGAGGATTTATTATAAACATTAGGGCTAACTGGAAGAAAAAGGCAGCTGGCAATCTGAACTAGTTACAGAAAACTCCCAAGTGTACAGAATGGGAGATCAGAAAGCTGAAGAGATCTGATAGAGATCCAGATAGAGAACTCAAAACAATGTAGAGAGCTCGGGGAGTGAATGGGCTGAACCCCTAGATTGAAAGGTAAGTGAGATTAAACCATACAAGACGCCATTCTGGGTCAGATCAGTGGTCTGTGAGCCAGGACTGCACTTCTACAAGGCTGGTTAGCAAGGCAGCTGTCATCCTTGGCACAGATCTTAACAAAGCAAGGATGTATATATCTCACTTGTCCTTAAATAAGTCTAAATGACCTGCTAGTGTTATTCAGACTCGTGAACTTATCGAAACCGGTTCTGAGAATATTTCTACTTGAGGCTTTCATATCTTTGTTCAGATATTAAAAGTCATCAATGCTTCTCCCAAATTCAAACACCTTGTGTAAGAACAAAAGCCAATATAAAATTTACCCTGTAAGCATAAAGCACCTACATGTTCAAAGCAGAACCAGTAAAAATTCCTTTTTAAAAGAGGTGGGTTTGGGGGAGAGGAAACCAGTCCTTGAAGTATCACTACAATCTTCTAAAATCAAATCCTGAAGATCAAAATGTACTTTGACAACTAAAATAAAAATTAAGGAGGTTCTCTCTACCTCTTACTGCCCCTTCAGGAGGAACATGAACATAGTGTTCAAGAAACTTCCAGAAACTACTACCCAACTGAGTAATTGGTTTTTCACCTCACAAATAACAATGCATCTCCTAAGTCAAATGTTTATTTGAGTACTCATGATTTACTTAAATTTTGCTTAAAAATTAAAAAAAAAAGAACCTTTTTCTAAATTCCATTGTTTACTACTTTGCAGAAGTGATAAAAATGCTGACTTCTACCGAGGGAGCTAGCTAGCTAGCACTAATGACAACTAATTATATCATCCTTGGCTTCAGCTAGGAACTAGTTCCAAAATATGTCCTGGAGTCATATATTCTCCAAGATAAATACAGGCACGGTCACTGAAAGACAATTCTAACCTAACTCGAGAGGCTATCAGGGACAGTCGATAGGATAAAACTATAAGCAAGGATTGTATCTTGGAGTGATACAGTACTGAGCTCTGTACACTGTAGGTGCTTCAAACTGCTTGTAGACCACAAGCAGCATGTTTGATGTAGAAGTGTGCACACATAGCAAGAAAACTTAAGGACCAAATATTTCTGCTGAAATAGCAAACAAATACTTTTGTTTAAAATGCAAAGGAGGAAAAAAAAGGGGGGGGGACAATAAAAAAAAGATAAGCCACTCCTAACTTGATGCAAGTTTCACAGATGCTCTGTGAATTTTAATTCAAAGCATTTTCAAAAGTCATCAGTTAACCCATAATGACAAAGTAAGTAGTGAAATAACTCCTTTATATATCTAAAACTGTTTTTCTATTTCTGAGAATTTATCTCTCTACCACTGAAAAGAAAAAGTGTTAACATTTAAGAAATTTTGTATTATTTTTTCATGCTACTCAAAATAGAAAATTGTAAATAGCTGGGGGGGCGGGGATACAATCGTAGCAACATGATGATCCAGACTTCATCATTTAAGAGAAATGTAGAAATGTAAAAATCAGAGATGAAGCTGGAAGGAGTTTGTTTTGTTTTGTTTTGTTTTTAGAAAGCAGGTCAGGTACACAGGCAGGTTAAAGGGTTTCCTGCCACTGAAAAACTGACCTTTTTTCTTTTTTTTTTCCCCCAAAGAATGGTATCTCTTATCAGTGTTCTCTCTCCTTTCGTCCTCTTCATTTCAGCTTGATATTACTGATTCCTTTCATATAACATTAATGTCATGATATAAAAATCTATTATTAGCGATAAATCAATTTTTCTTTCTCTCTGCACCCACTCCCCCGCCCCCCTCCCGCCCCCAATCTAAGTCTCGAAGACAAGTCTGGACCAATTTCTCCATCCTGCCTCTGGCAGCAGACTGTAGCATTTCAGATCCTCCACCAAGTCCCGGCTGCTTCAAAGGAAAAATCCTACTTTCTTCAGTTAAGATCATAAGAAATATAGGGGGAGGGGGTCAGCTCTGTTTGGACATAATTACACTTCATCAAAAGAAGCTTTCTTCATCTTCCATGCGTGAAAAGTCTGCAAGCAGTTAAGTCTGTCTTTTTTTTTTTTTAAATATAAAAATTGCTATTTGGGAAACCAGCCAAAACTCAGAAAGCCAATATAGTAAAACAGTGCACACCCTTTGTTTCTCTTTGAAGTTTCTTAAATAAATATGTTGAGGGTTTACAAAGTACACTATCACTTTGCCATAGTTTCTACTCAAATTGATCAGAGAAAAGTTATGCAGCATCTATATAATACAAAAGCAAGGTAAATGGAAACACTAGCTTGACTCTGTAAGGGAGTATCCAGTCTTCTAAATACTGAAATTCATTACTCCAATTAAAAACAAAATTAATGTCACATAAGGAGAAAGATACAGTTCAGAGCATGCAGGTAAATCATCCTGTTCAAATGTTTCTTGATTTCTACTAGAAAAGAGAGAAACTTTCATTGTACTGTGGACCTGCACCAATAACAGAAAAAAAAAAAAAAAAAGAATGCACACACTTCACACCTAATCAGTCAACAGTGAGATAGGATGTGTCTTTTTTCCTTTTAATGAAAGTAAACTAAATCTGATGCAGAGATAACCCCTTTAGTTTTGAGTCTACCAGAGGCTCTGAGCCTCATTTTATTTCAAACAACCTTTCAGTGACAGTATCTCATTAGCATGCATCATTTTTTTTAAGTTAAAAAGTACAGCTTCTTGGCCCTGTTCCTAGAAAGTAAACTAAAACTACTCATCGGAAACAGCCTTGCTTGAATTTCCCTTATCAAGTTTTTACAATGGTAATAATATGACATCTGATCCAAACTAAAGAGCAATTATGGGACATGGTTTAAAAATTGATGCTTCTCATTTCCTAATTCGAACCTGGGTAGAAGTCATTCCATAGGTCATTCTAATTTATTTCACCTCCATCCTAAAGTGGTCTATTTTCTCTCTTCTTATCGAGACACTTAAAATGAAAATAGTAGATTCAATAAATGCATAAATGAGCATCATACTTCTTGTGAAGGACCATTACAAGTCTCTCTACAGGAAAGTAAATAAAAGCCAAAATATTGGTTTCCTTGGAGACTTTTTTTAAAAAACATTAATCCCCTTTATGAAACAGCTATGAGAACCCTAAAAGAAATTATTTTCTATTTTATGATCTTTTTAAGGACTCCCAATATTTGAAGATAGATGCAGGAGGGGGAGACCCTCAAATAATGTGGAAATTATTTAGAATCTTAATCACTCATCTGTCTAGACCACTCTATATAGTCACTGTAACACAGGGAACACATCATTCCCCAATTCAAATAAGAAGCCTTCTGTAAAAAACTATGACTTTTTAAAATAGATTCTTATTATAAGAGTAAGTTAAATCATACTGAGGTAACCTATGTGCTAAGTGAAGAACGTTATACTGGCTGTCCTTGCAGCAACTTAGAACAAAATTGATATTATCAGGAAATTGATCCAATGCTTTCCTTTTTCTTTCCTCGTTGCCACTCAATTTACTCAGTTATTTGGCTCCTCATAATTCAGAACTTGAACCTCCAACTGTTCTCTCCACCTTATGTGCTCACGCCCAGTGAAATTAGGGACTAGTTCTTCTGAAAACACTGTTTGAATTTTCAGTATCATAAAACAAATGAAAAAAGCCTGAGCACTCAGAAAAACACTCAACTTCATCTGGACATATTTAAATAAAAGCTTAAGCAATTCTGTTCAGCGCAAGAAGGTGCTGATTTGTATACAGACTAGCCTACATTTCAACAGGAGATCCTGATGTGTTTATTCCACTATCAATATTAAAAACCAGAGACCTACCTCTTCCACTTCGGCCCACAAATCTCAAATCGTTGAACCTTGCTACTTGGTTTTTCATAACAGCAGAGGCATTTCGGAGCTCAGCAGAATAATTTTCATCGTTACCCGCCATGACAGTAACCACAGTCCCATCTGGTACCTCTCCGAGGGCTACCACCTACATAAAACAGGAAACACAGCAGCAATAAGGGCACATCAGAAAAGCTTAGACACTGAGAACATATTCCCATTGCAAATGATATGTCTTATCAGGATTTAGTGCTCTAGCCCAGTCATGGCAGATAGGAAGGAAGCATCTGCATATGGGTCAGGATGCCACTTCAAACAGACCCATGTTTCAAGGTCCACCCATTTCAAAGGCAGGCAAGAGTTTCCTTCATTCGTTGTTGGACTCCTCGCAGAATACATGTACATTTTTATTAAATCCCCATGTTAGGTTGTCCATGGGAATTATGCCACAGAAGGAAAGCTGATGCCCCATCTGCAGATTGCATCGTACATATGAAGGCACCGCCTGTCTGCAGCCTGGAGAGCCCCTGAGGTGTGGTCTCATCCAGATCACAGGCTGAAAAAAGAAAGTCTGGTCAGCTGCTCTATGGGAGAAGACATTGAGGTGAAATCTTAGAGTTCCTGATGATATGGAAGCTTCAATAGGCTGTGGTATCCAACACTACATTTCATCTCCTAACTTCGGGCTACATATTCAGCTTTTAATCACACTGCAAATAATTTCTGAAGGCCCACCCTACTGTGGAATATAGACAAAGCTCTCGAGAAACTTAAAGTCTAGGTGCCGAATCAAGGATTAGAATGGGCTGAAAATGGTCATTGACCAATGAGTGGTAGAGATAAAAAAAAAAAAAAAACGTGCCCTTGGACAAATTGATTCTGTCTTGTCCCGTCCGCCATTTTGAAATGACACCACTGCCTCCTGAGTCTTCAACAGCTAACCGGCAGCAGATTAACTCAGTCAAGTAAGGATCCTGAGAATCTCAGGTCCACAAACATTTTCACTGCTCCAAGGCTAGGGGTCACACTTTTAACCGAGGTCAGCTGACCTGCAAATTGGTACCTCTCTTTCACAGGAAGGCTGGTGAGGGAATGTTGGTGTAGAGGCCACATGGTCACAGAGACACACTATTCTTGATCCATTCTTGATCATATCATTTTTCTCAACTAACTTCCAGGATCTTCTTTTCAGATTTTTTCCATCTCTTCCTCATTCCACTTCCAGATGCCCTTGTGGTGATTAAGCAATAGTTCCACTGAGAGTAGCCCACTGCTCTCTGATAATGACGCCCACGAGCTCTTGCCTCTCTGGCCAATAGCCCTCTGATCTTTCTTCTTCTATGCCTAGGGCTGCTCTCCCCTCTGTCGAGATTTCCACAAGGCAGACCTAAGCATCTGATTCCAGACTCCCAATACAATTTGTACATACTCTCATTAAAGCAAGTTTTTATAGTGTGATAAAACCGACCTGTAACTATGCTTGAGGGCTGAGTTTTCCCCACTCATGACCCCCACCCCAGCCCTCCTCTACCACATACCCTCTGTTCCATGCAAGCAAACCACCAACCACACAAAAAAAAAAAAACTCGTCAAAAAAAAAAAAAATTTTTTTTTTTGCCCTGGCTTTTCTCTTAGGCTGTTTCTCAATGCCATGCCTGCCTTAGCACTTTGTTGTTCAGCTCAAAATCCTATAGCCTTCCTTACAGAACACACTTCCCCAGAACCCCACTGTTCTCAAATGATCCTCATTTCCATGTACATATTTTAGTGATCCATCTACTGCTTTTGACACACTAGTCCAAAGTTCTGAGACTTACTCCCAGGAGACTAGATTATATTAGATTGGCCTTCACTGACTTTGCTCACCACCACATGCCCATAGCCCAAACAGTACCTAGCACATAGTAAGTGTTGATAAATAATTTTGAAATAAGTACAGAAGTGCTCCATAAAGAGCAACGCCTCCCACGGCCAAGAGTCTGCAAGGGTACCAGCTAAAAGTCCAAGGAAGAGAACCTGTTAAAGGCTGAGTCAGCATCCCTCCATAAGCAACATGTTCTTGCACCAAACTAGGTTTCTGACAACTTTTTCGAAGAGGGAATTGCCGACTACCCTTTGGGTGACTCTATTCAACCTGAGAAGTCTCCCAGGTCAAGGGCAAATTCCAGGAGAACATGATTTCCTCCCTGCATACTTCATCTAGTGCTTCAAGGGGCTCCTGAATAGAGGTAATGTCCTACTCCTACTGGAGACAATATGCTTTTCAATTTTTCAAATTCACAAGGCTAAAAATGGGAACATCTGAAAACACTGAAAAAATTCACGTTTGGCTAGTCTGCATCTGAAAGTCTGACCTCTTTTATATTCAGCATATTGTGTTTTAGCACCTGCCATGCAGTTTTTGATGTCAAAGTAAAGATGGAACCAGTAAGCATATTAATGAAGGCAGAGAAGTTTGTACTGCTCAGAAGAAAAGGAATGTACCAAAAATTAAGAGGCCCTTCTTTTTTCCCACCTCTTTTTTACATCTGCTATGATGTCAAATAACTTCATCTCCAGGAACCACAGTTTTCCAATATAAATTGGAAATAATTTTTTTAAGTCTGTATAATGTAGAAGATACTCTAGAAGTAGAGTGTAATTACAATGATGTATTTTTTGTAAGATGAGGAGGCTAATTCTGGTTCTAAGTCCGCTGTGTGCTAAACACAGGCTTTAACTTATAAGCATCCTGAACGGGTTCAATTGAACATGTAATTCTTTACTTCATGTCTTGAGATGTTTTTTGGTGTTTCTCAGAGATAAAGGTTGACTGCTGATGGGTTTCGCTTCTGTCTGGCTAAATTTAAAAAACAATGAAGAAATCTGTCCCAATATAAAGATTTTCAAGAGTTCTGGGACATTATTATTTTACTGCATATTTTTAACATAATGGATTTTTTTTAGTTAGAAGAAAAAGGAAAATTGATTCAATATGGGAAAATATGAAAGAAAAGATCCCTAAGAGTGAAACACACAAATCCACTTTTCTTTGCTTAAGCAACAGAATAATCACCATGTTAAATATTGGTATGTTTTACGTATTACACTTAATAACCAAACAAATAGGTAATCACAAATTGTGTGAGTCTTCTAGGAGGCTTAGAACTTGGCCTAAAAACGAAATGCTCACAGAATGTAGTGACAACTTTTCCTGTTATGGCTGAACTCTATTTTAATGGCTAAATATATTGGGGTTTTTTTCTACTATTCACTCTACCAAATCAAATGCCCAATGTTTTTCTGAGGAAAAGAAAAGAGAGAGAGTACTGTATTCGATTTTATATCAATCAAAAGTATAATTATATGTCAGAGTGTTTTAAAGAAAATAGATCTCTGAAGCTAAAAAGTCTCCCTTGGAGATTCTCAACTGTGTTTATCTAAAAGAAAACCAAAAGAATCAAGAAATTTTTACACATTTCATCTGTACCAAACCCAAGCAATGGAAAACAATTTAAGGGGTAGAGAGCACTCAAAAATCGTTCTTTTAACTAGTTAGGAGCAAGCACACTTTAAAAGTTGTTTCCGTACTACCCAACACAAAAGTTCCGTTCTGCAAAGAACAGTTTGTGATGAAACCTGAACAATTACATTTCTAAGTGTTTTTAAAATATACAGTTTACTAATTCAAGAAACTTAAGGGAGAAGACGGAAGTAATTTTGTGTCCTAACATTTCAGAACAGAGAAAGAAGTTCCTTTATTTAGCACACCTCAATAGAACTAGCATTTAAATCACATGATACATAGCTTATACAGAATAAGGTAAAAGGATACTTAACCCTAGAAACTACTGAAATTTTGTATGAGACTCCTTATGACTAAATCTGTGAATTATTCTAAAAGAGCAGCAATACAGAATTAGCTCAGACCCTTAAAACTGTTTTTGTGGTCTTATTGTATGGAAATTAAAATTGCCTTTGACATTTCCGTGGACAGAAGTCTAATTTTAACCAGCCAATTACTCTTGCAGACCAATATCATTTAGCACATTGTACTTGCAGCAAAATTGAAATATAATTCTTTCTCAAGATAAAATCTGATCAAATCTTTATTTGGAATAAAAAGATGTAAGGGAGCAATTGTAAAAAGGGAAAATTGTATTCCTATGGTAGTTATCTAGAGATAACATCAAATAAACAATTAAAAAGTTTCACAAATGCTACAGTTAATTTTTAGCATTTATCCTCGAATTTAGGAAAACTTAACTGAATTGTAGAGAAAAAAATAAATGCAATATAAAATACCATTTTAAATTTTTAAAAATATATATCAAAGAATAAGTTGATGGAAATTATTTCAGTGTAAGCCAGGAATTTACGTGCCCTATATCAAGCTGGCTTAGATCATCTAACAACAGATGTTCTGAAATTTTGAAAAGAGACAAACAACAATGCCAAATGGGAGAATATAATGAAAGATATCTTAACCATATCTTTTTCCAAATAGAAGTTTTTCTTAAAATTTTTTAAATATTTATTTTCCACCTAAAATTGTGTGTTTCAATTACCTTTTAAATATTCAGTTCTAAAATTTTTAACTTTAATTTTTATTGCACTTACAGGCACAACACAAAAATGTATCTGTCCTCACACAACCTGAAATCTACTGTGATTTACATAATTTTGCATAACAATTCACAGTAGATTCAATAAGGTTTTAATAGGTTCAATAATGTTTTTCTTTGTTGGGGTATAATTACACTCAAAAAGACAAAAACATAAAAACCTGATCATTACATACGTTAGGAAAACACAGCTCACTAATGTCAATATTTATTAGCTGCATACTTGTTTTGGAAGAGGAAAATGGCCAGTGATGTCGAAAAAATTATTTTCGAATAGAAATTGCTCCATCATTTTGAAACCCTACTCATGAGAAATACTGAAAGGTATCATCAAACATGCAGAATTAACTATGAGTAATAGATCATATGTCTAAAAATGTGTTTTCTCTCTTTAACATTGCCAGAAAAACATTTGATACTGGCAAATATACAGTCCAGTGTTCTCTAACTTAAAACAGCACAATAGCCTTGCGCCACTTTTAGTTTTAAAATATACATCTAGACTTAAAATTTCTGCATAGTGTCTCAGCTCGAAGCTATTTAAAGCAACTGAGTTATAAGCCCTGAACACCAGGATTCATGGTGGAAAGGCTGACAGACCTCTGACTCTAAGGGTGCTACTGGATGCCAGGCTGACATGTGCTCTCCCTATTTCTACCAGACCATTAACAAATGTAATGAATTTGCAAATTGCTTTTTGCTTTCTTTGTCACAAGAATTATCTAAGACAGAAAGGGCATGGGGATCCTCTAATAGTATCCCTTAACTATTTTAAGCTTTCAGTAAGATACACCTGAAAGAAATGTTAAAAATATTTATTTCCATTTCCTTGACACCTGGAAGGATGGAACACTACAAACGTGCAGAACTTTGTTAAAAATATAATACCAATAAACAACTTGGCATGTTTTAAAACATACTAGTTGATTTTGTGTTTTTACATGCCGAGTATAAACAAATTATAAGTATTCTTGTATAATCCCAAAACAAGATCAGATGAACAACACTAATACATTGCTTATGTCTTAAATATAATACACTGTCAATATCATCATGAAGCATTATTTTAAATTAACACATCAAAACACTACATATTAAACTCAATATGTTGTTCTTCAATTCTGAGTTTAGGGTCACAGACATAAAATATGGGTTCAATAAATACTGTATTGATTTGAATCCCAGATTTCTCAACAATTAAGTTCTGTGTGTTTGTGTTTTTAAATATATTTACCCACATATTATCTACCCAACAACACTGTAACTTACTTTGTACATGGCTCTAAATATGATAGCCAAATTGTGGTCACCACTTCTAAAACTGAGACTTCTTCATATTATTTCTCTGCTGCATATGTATTTGATTATGTTACAAGGGTGTAGAAAGTCTACTAATCTCAGGCTTTTATCTCAAAAGAAAGGTAAAGAGAGATTGTTTTTACTAACATTCAGATGAAAACAATAAAAAATGTTGTCAAAATCTAGATGTTCCACACCTCTACACATCTTTTTCAGCAGAGACAAAACTTAAATCCTGAGGGGATCTCAGCTATCACCATCTGTCTGAATTTTCTTAAATACAGGTATGGGAGTGGGAGGACACAGTGAATCAAGTCTTAAATTAACTCAATTTCTTTTTTAATTAATATGAATTAAAATACTTAATCTAATATGGCTATGTATAATCTATGGTTTTGTTCACTGGTTAAAAATAAAACTGCTCTGTAATTAACAATAAGGATGGTAAATAGCAAAGAAAACAATTTATTTTCAAAATAATTTTAAAAGGGTGGTAATAAGAAAACCTAAAGATAACCAAAATATCTGAGAACAGCTCAAACACACTGCATTCTATCTTTGCACCAAAAAGTTCATTTCTATCCAAAGTACCAAGACTCAAAATCAATTCAGCACCATAAATGAGGAGAATAGTTCAAGACAGTTATACCTTAAACACGTCTAGCAGAGCAAACAGAATGTAGAACACCAAACATCTAAATGATATCTTTTAAAACGTAGGTACCTACCATTTTATTTTCATATATCCTGACTTGGAATGCCTGACATGGCATTTTATAGACAAAATATCTATTCGTATTTGCTGTTTTAATCCAGGCTTTTTTGTTTGTTTGTTTGTGTTTTGAGGGTTGGGGGGGTACAAATTTCCACTCTTCGCTTAAGGCCAATTAGAACATTCTGGGCCCAGGGACGATGAACGTTGTAAAAGATAGCTCTTGTGTGGAAATTCTAATTTCTAGAATTCACATCCATTCTAAGCTTTTCGTATTTCAAGGAGGAAAACGTTAATCTACAAAATAGGTGGTTTATAAAAGGAGAAATGTGACGGTTAAAACACACACACACACACACACACACACACACACACACACTTCTTGAACCAACTGCAAAATGAAACCTGCCCCAGAATGCAACATCCCCTTTCCTGAACAATTCATTCTGATTTCTGTTCTGATACAAGACCCAGCTAGATAACCAGCTCTAATTGACCTGGACTCCTCTTTCTTTCCACCCCACCCACACATGGAATCTGAATTGATGCGTGGGGTGGTGATGGGGGGGGGGGTGTTGTGATGCACAACTGGGAACTGCCAGTGGCCTGTAGGAGCTTGGCCCCGGGGTCCACAGTACAGGAACTGGCAGGATTCCTCCCTCCTCCTCCGACTTCGCCAGGCCTCGCTTAGCCTGCTCTCCACAGATCCCAGAACCCAGAGGACCCAGGCCCACCTTTACCAGTTCAGAGGCCAGACAGGGCCGGAAGCGTCTTCCCGGGAATGCTCTTCTCCCTGTCTGGCTCACCGCCCCCTCCATCCCTGGAGTCTGGTCCTGGGAGTGTGGACTGCCCGGGAACCGGTTTCCCCATCAGCCCAGTGCCTGCCAGGCCCTGGGGGCTCCCGGGCTACCCCTGACGAGGTCCGCCCGGGGAAATCTAGACCGCGCTGTGGAGACGCATCCAGCTACTGCGAGAGGCTCCAGACCCTGGACCCGCAACCTGCCGGGCCGCTGCTGCGGCTCCCGCCGACGACACCCGCCCTCCAACTAACGGGCCCGGCGGGCGAGCGGAGGAGGCCGCGGTGCGCGGGGAGCGCTCTCAGGACTCGGGGGTTGCTCCTCCGCGCCCAGACCTCCGGCCGGAGCCTCCCATGACCTTTCAGAAGCAGGAGGGCCCTTAGGGACTCAAGTCCTTCACAAGTACCAATAAGAGAAATCCTCAAACTTTCACCTCCTTTTTCAAGGCGGGCGAGCCAAAGGCATTTCACAGGTTTCCCCTGTCCCTCCCAGGTGGGGTGAGGCGGGGTGCTGGGTCCCGGCTCCAAGAGGCGGCCCGAGCCCCCGCCCCCTCCACTAGCCACCTCCCGGCACTCGAGGGTCCAGCGCCCCGGGATCCGGGGCTCCCCCGCCTCCGGGCGCGCAGCGACCCTGGCGGCCCCGCCTTCCTCCCGGTAACGGCAACAGGCGCAGGTCTGCGAGCCAAGCCGACGCCCCCATGCTGTCTCCCGCTCACTCGCTCCCAGAGTCCCTAGGTTTGCCCGAGACCCTCGTGGACACGGGTCATGCGGCCCACGCTCCGCAGCCGGCACCCCGCGCCCCGCCCCGGACGCTAACGCCCGGCGCCGGCACCCCACGAACACTGGCCCCAGAGCCCGAGCCCGGGAGCGGCCGGGGCCGCCGAGGTTCAGGCGGGTTAGAGAAGGGGGCGCCAAGCCGGGCAGAGGGGGGTCTGACTGGAGCGGAGAGAGTAGAAGCGCGCGCGGGACTCGGGGGAGGGGAGGCGCCGGCAGCCCGCGCTGATGGGCGGGTGGGTATGCCCAGCCGGGCGAACGCGGGAGTCCCGGGGGAGAAGGCCGGGCGCTCCTCACCCCGGGGGAATGTGGGGGGGGGGGTGGAATAAGCCGGGGTGGTGGCGCCCAGAGTGGGCACCGAGGGGCTTCTAGGGGGAGGGGAGACCTCTCAGAGGAGTGGGTTAGAACGCTGGTCGGGAGGCTTGAGGGGTAATGAAAGGATAAAGGGGTCAGGGACTGAGGCGGTTGGCTGCAGGCACAGGTGGGAGAGGGGATCTTCGCGGGGTCACCGCGTCCCGAGCCCGCCGAGGGATCCGGAGGAAGAGGGTCACTCGGGGAGGGGGGGTGCTCGGGTCAGAGCCACCAAGGTAGGAGGCCCCAGAGCCCGTCGGGGCCCCGGCCCCCGCGGGCATGGAGACGCCGGCGGGCGGGGGAGCGGCCGCAGCTTCTTACCTTGAAGGCCACGGGCAGGGTCTTGTTGCAGCGCCAGTGCGAGGGCAGCACAGAGCACAGGAAGTTGGGGCTGTCGGTGCGGACCAGCTCGGCCGGGTGGTCAGCGATGATCTCCACCATGGTGCGGTTGTCGTGGGGCGGCCGCAACCGGGGCACCGCGGCCGCCGCTGCCGCCGCCGCCGCCGCCGCTGCCGCCGCCGCCGCCTCCTGCTGCTGTTGCTGCTGCTGCTGCTGCTGTTGCTGTTGCTGCTGCTGCTGCTGCTGTTGCGCAGCCACCACCGGGCTCACGTCGCTCATCTTGCCGGGCTGCAGGCTGCTGGAGGGAGGGCTGAAGCGCCGGCTGGTGCTCGGATCTACGGGAATACGCATCACAACAGCCACAAGTTAGCGAAGTGGCCGGGGGAGGGGGAGGAGGGTGGAAATGAGGGGCGAGGAGGAGGAAATTGGGGGGGGGGGGAGGCGAGACGGGGGGAAAGGGGATGGAGGTGATGGGGCCGAGGAGGTGAGAAATCAAGTTCGGTGAAGCCGACTGCCGGGAGGAGTCTGACGGGGACGGCGGTGACGATGCGGAGCAGTCGGGTTGGCGGGTTGGGAGACCCGAGAGGCACAGATCTTGCCGGAGCCTTTGGAACGCTGGCGGTGGCAGCGGAGAACCGGCGCGGAGATGTGTGTGTCCTGGGGTGGCAGGGGGCTTCAGTTCGCAGCTTGAAGTGGGGTCCCTTGGGGCACCGCGTCCTGGGTGCGCTGGCGCCCCCTCCCAGGTCGAGTCCCGCGATGGCTCCGAGTGGGTTCAGCAGTCCAGCCCCGCGGCCAGCATAGCCGCGCACTGCCCGCCACCGCCGCGCCGCGCGCTCAGCTAGCTACCCAGCTGCAGGCGTCCGCGCAGCCGCCCGCCCTCCCCGCGCTGCTGCTGCCGCCGCCGCCGCCGCCTCCTCCGCGGCGGCCTCCGCTCCCCCCGCGCCAGCCGCACGCTCAGATTCCTCCCGCGGCGGCTGCCAGCCCGGCTCCCCGGCTCCGCTCCTTCCTTTCCTTTCTCCTCTTCTGGCCTTCTCAGGGCCACCTCCTTGCATCCAGTCCCTCCTGCTTTTTGCAAAGCTTCCCTGACCCTCGCGCGTCGAGGTGCCAGGAGGTAAGTCGCGGGCAGCGGATCTCGGGGCAACGGCTCTCGAGCCTGCGAATCGCAGCCGCTGCCGCCGCCCGCCGGCCAAGAGCAGGAGCCCCCGGACGCAGCGCGCAGCTTCCGAAGCCCGAGAGGCGGCCCGGGTCGAGGGGAATCTCGCCTGATCGCGTCCTCTCGCTTCTCCCCCGACCCAGGACAAGGAACCCCCTCTTGGTCGCACGAGGTTGAAGCTGAGACGCCAGAGAGCCGCGCGCTGAACTGACTGTCGTTATTTTTCGTTGTAACTTCAGGAGAGGAGGAAGGAAAATTCTTGAGCGTCTGTGCTGACTTCTCGGCACTCTTCCCCCTTCCCCCACCCCACCCCCCACCTCTGCCGGAGCGGCTCCCAGGGAAAAAATGATTTTGCAGGGTTTGGGTGCTTTTTTGTCTCAAGGAACACAAAAAAATGGGGTGAAGGGGACACTTGCTAAATAGTTTTTAGAACCTCAAGTGGGTGGCTGGACACTTTTTCTATACTCAAACTTGTTCCTAGAGAACAAGGATGAGCTGCTGCTTTTTTTTTTTTTTTTTTTTTAAGGACTGGTAAACTGTCAGTTGGATGATTAAAATAAATTGCAAAAACCTTGCTGAGGAAAAACTCCAGCAGTTTTCCATGACTTCAAATATTTTATTAAGTGTATTCTGCATCTAAAATTAAGTCTAATATCTTAACTTTCTTCCCCACCACTCCCAGGGGAAAAAATAAAAATACAAAATAAAATATCCAAAATGCTTCATTGGCTATTTATGTATTTATTTCCCAATGTGGGTTAAGAAAGCAACTTTGGATCCCCAAAAAAGTTGTGGTCGAGAGGATGAAGGAGCGCGGGAAAAAAGCGGCAGTTTTACCTAAAATGTGGTTTTTGGAGGCTGGGATTTCTAATGATTAGGTTTTTGTGGTTTATATAGACACGACTCTGGCTAAGGCGATCATTACGCTGATGAGAGTCAGAAGCACGTGGGTGTCTCCGACCAGCCTCAAACTCGGAACCTTCAAAACAAATAAAACAATGTGCGGCGCCCGCAGAAGCCGGGAAATCCGCTTGAGGCTTTGCACCCCCCAAAAGAGGACACAGGGCCCTTTCCCCTCCTTATTGTGTACTGCTACGTTCTTTGCTTACCGTCAAACTCCTTTAAACCTCTCAAAGCTTGAAAACGTGTTTGCAAAAACAGAGTTGCCAAAGCTTCAAAGATTCATAATACGGTAGCTGACACCATAATAAGTGATTTTATAAAATAAATGAAAAAATTATAACGCTTTGCCCTCGGAGTATTAAGGAATAAAGATAGTTGAGTCATCACTCATTCCCCCGCCCCCTATCTCATTTAAAGCAATTCACGTGCCCATTATTTGGCGTTTTTACTGCTCACTCAGCGCAAATGCCTCTGTCACCCTGGTAGCGACCTGCCACGACCCTCCCTGCGGGTTTTTAAAGCCTTGTTTCCACTCGCTGAGTCGGCGCACGGGGCCTGCGCCTTTGAAGGGGTCTGGAAGGGCTTCGAGGGCTTGGGGGCGCGGAAGAAGGGACCCGGTGCCAGTTACGGACTCTGGAGCCCATTTCCAGTGCACGGTGAACGTGGAGGGCTGTCGTAATGTGACTGTGACACGAGGATTGCCTCTTAAAGAGAGGCGCGGGTGGCAGAGGGGCCTCCAACTGCTGGAGCGGACGTGAGGGGCCAAGGTGCTTAAGTGTGCGCCCTCGTGAGGGTCACGACGGGCACGGGGGACCTTGCTCCGTCCTTCCTCTCTGGGGCTTCGTTTTCACCTTCTCCTCCATTCGCTCCTCCCCGTCTCCCTCGTGCGTCTTACCCTTTCCCAGTTTTCTTTCCACGTTCCCGCCTTTCCCCAAAATCCCCCCACAGACGCGCGCCTCCTCGCCGCGCCCTTCCCGCCTCCCCGACCTCCCCACCGCAGCTTGCCACTCTGGGTGTCCCATTCTGCCTCATCCGCGACGAAACCCCCTCCCCAGCCTGCTCTTCGCCCCGGGCCTACTGGCCTCCGGACCCCGGCGCCCAGAAGTTGTTGGGGAGCCCACTTATCGCAACGAACTGGCTGCGCAGCGAGGAACTGAGCCATCTCCGGCGCGTGCGATTTTTAATTATCTTTTCGGTCACAGGGGAGAGCTCTAACCCCGGGCACGGGCTCGCAGCCTGCGCGCACAGGGTCGAGTCTTCCCCAGCCGCAAGCGGCCGTAAGCCCTCCAAAAAAAAGAGAGAGAGAGACCACACTGCATTCATTACTCTCCTACCTTACACACCCACTCAGATACACTCGTATACACGCTCTCTCGGGGACGCACACACACACAACCAGGCTTGCTTGCTTTATTTTGGTTTGGTTTGGTTTGGTTTGGTTTGGTTTGGTTTGGTTTGGTTTGGTTGCCTTTTCGCGGAGCCGTTTTATTTGGGGTATGTTGTACCACTGTCTAGCAAAGATCTCTCACTTGTTTCTTGTTTGGGTTTTAAACGTGTAGGGGCTACAAAGGAAGGAAAACGTTATAGGAACGGGATCTTTTCTGTGTTCGAAGGGAGACAACGGTTCTGTGACCGTAGTAGGTGATATGCTGTCTTCTCTGGGGCTGTCCTCCTTCTCCCAGGAAGTCCACCAAACAAGGAACTCTCAGAAAATTTGAAGACGCTAAGTCAATATTTCAAATATAGGCGACCAGATGGGCTTTTTCAAAGAAGAAATTCTAGGGCACTTTAAATTTAAGTAATCTTGTTGGAGAATTTTTCCTTTCTTTCTCCATCTCTGTTCTGTCCTGTCTTTGTTTTCCTCGGAGGCTAGTGAAGTACGCAGGCCTCAGTGGTTGGGTGCCTTGACTGGGGATTTTAAGGGCGATTTAATCAATGGTGAATTCTTTATTTTAATTAATCACATCCAGTGATTTAGCTTTTATAGCCTTCCTTGGGCATCTTCCCTTCATTTTACATTTCAGTTGAACTAATATAAGCAGCTCTTGGAAGTTCCTGGTCTTGGATCCCTTAAAATATCCTACAGTTATTTATAATGTGGAAATGAAATTTTCCACTGAATACCCTAACATCGGTTCAGGTATCTGGCACAGCAGATTTTCAGTCTCCTTTCAAAAATACCCTCTTGCTGAACATTCACACTTTCAGCTGGAAGGCACTGAGCCTGGAACTGATGATGTCTTGGCTCAGAGCATTTTATTTAAAGGAAGAAAACATTTTTACAGACCCCTAAACCAAACCACTCCTGGTAATAGTAGGCACATAGGAAAACCAGGAGATTTTTCATCTGTGTATTTTCTGCTATAGTTTGCATGATCTCACCCTTGGGTTTAGATTTTCTTCTACCCCAAAATGTTCAGAAAAAAATCACTCACTCACTAGATTTCCATTCTTGTTCAGAAATATTCATCTTTTTTGCTGTATGTTATAACATATAAAAGAACATACTATTTTTTCTTTCTGAACACGTGGCTACTCCGGAAGATATAGGCATATTTTTCCCCTTCATCTCCTTTAATATTTAATATAACTCTTTAGTAACAAGACCCACCAATTCTGACTTTCCAGACACAGAAAGTGAGATATAAAACAGTCAAGTTACTTATCTAGTCAAAGAACTGAATGCCCCAAACCAGGAACATAACCCATACTTCTTTCATTCAGGTTTTATCTTATAAGCCCTATTTGTTATTTTATACATACTTTTTCTTGATGAAAAGTAAAAAAGTCACTGTAAAACCTTAAAATGGTTTTCAATGGACCATCTAATAAAGTGGGACAAACTTTCAGATGTGTATTAGAAAATCACGGACATAGTGTTCATCCATAAATTTTTAACTGCATTCTGTGGGAAAACTTTATAAACAGAACCATCTTTAGGGAGTTTTCCTTTAGACCCTGATTGAGTGAACGCTCCCTGGCCCTTGAAGAAGCACTACTGGGCTAGACCAGGAATGGCCGTACTGCAGCCCATGGGTCAAATCTGGCCTGATGCCTAGTTTTGTATAACCCACAGTTATGACCAATTTTTGCATTTTTAAATAGTTGGAAAAAACTAAAGGAAGAATTAACATTGCATGAAAATGATATAAAATTCAAGTTTCAGGGTCCACAGATAAAGTTGTATTGGGACACAGGTATATTCATCTGGTTTTATGTTTGACTGTAGTTGCCCTCACCGAAAACAGCAGAGTTATATAGCTGTGACGAAGATTGTAAGGCCGGCAAAGCCTAAAATGTTTAATATTTGTTTTTTTGCAGAGAAAGTTCACCAATCCTAAAATGAAAGGGATGCAGTACCCTGGTGGGAAGGACAGCAGAAGGGAGCAGACATTAAAGAAGGCATTGATAAAAACAAACAAACAAATAAATAAGTAAAAAAAAGGGCATCAGGGTGGAACATGTGTAAGGTCCAGATTAGTTTCTTTTTTTAAGTGAAAAAAATTCTTTTCTGTATAAAATACTATCAATTAGACTATTTTTCCACTTAATAATTTTGCCTGTACCAACACAGAGAAAAGAATGAGGAGTTGGTGCCTTTCCATGAGCCCCTTAAGAACCATTGTTTCTACCTGTCTCTATACCAGTATCTTCTATTGCCCTTCAGTGTGGGAGCCCATTAACTGAATAGATGAGAAAAGAGTAAAGGAACTTTCATGGAATGTGAACTTGAAAAAAAATCAATGAAGACTTTAATAGGTTTATTCCATCCATTTTACACAAGAAACATAAACGAGCTTACCAAGAATTTTCTGGTATATAATATTTACCCAAATCCTATATATACTTTTAAAATAGTTAACTTAATAATTTAAGTGATCCCAAAGCTTTTGGACATATTTTTCCATTCCAATTTTTTATAGTTAAATTCTATATGATCTCTCCTAAGCTCCCTAAAATTTTCCCTTTGTCAGTGGACCTCTAATAATTTGAATGACTATACCAACAGATGAAATGTTTGTAGTGGAGATCTTAGCATCAGAAGTCTTTCCTGGTTGTTCTAGTTAGCCCTCCCACAGGTCATTTTCAGGTGTTGTCGCAAAAAAGGCTGACACTCGCCACATGATCTTTCAGAAACACTTTTGTGGAGCATCTGTCTAATTGCTTTTCAGGAACCTGACTAGAGCATATACTTTGTTTGAATAAGATACCAACCTATTGGGGTACCTGGGTGGCTCAGTGGGTTAAAGCCTCTGCCTTCGGCTCAGGTCATGATCCCAGGGATCTGGGATCTGGGATTGAGCCAGGCATCAGGATCTCTGCTCAGCGGGGAGTCTGCTTCCTCCTCTCTCTCTGCCTGCCTTTCTGCCTACTTGTGAGCTCACTCTGTTAAAAAAAAAAAAAAAAAAAAAAAAAAACTTTAAAAAAATATTTTAAAAATACCAACCTACTAAATGGTACCCTATTTACTTGAAGAGACCAACATAATTTCTAAAAAGTGTCTAACTTATTACCCCAGAGTCAAGAAAAATAAAACTAATTTTCCCAAGTCTGCCCTTTGGTATTTTGGAGTTGGCGATTGCCCTGTGGCAGCAGCAGAAGTAATGGAATAGTCTATGTGAAAGTTTACAGCAGTCTGTGATGAAACACCTAAGAACACCCTAAAATTAATGGTTCTGTAGTAATGTAGCCATTCTTTTTTGATATGCATGTGTATTACCTCGAGGCACCAAGGAATATTGCTGTCCAGTTTTATTCCCACTGCCCAGATTCCTAAAATTTCACTTTATGCTTTGGGATGGTCTGAACCATCTGTTCCCTTACCACACCCTGCCATCGGTGTGAGAAATGCACATTGTAACATTCCCAGTCCATCTTAACAAAGTACAAGAATCATTTCTGCAATGTGAGAAATTCAAATTAAAAACTAGAGAGGTACAGGGGCACCTGGGTGGCTCAGTCGGTTAAGCATCTGACTTTTAATTTCAGCTTAGCTCATGATCTCAGGGTCATGCAATCGAGCCCTTCATCGGGCTCTGTGCTGGGTGTGGAGCCTGCTTAAGAGCCTCTTTCTGCCCATCCCCAACCCCACCTTGAACTTTCTCCCTCTTTCTTTCTGTCTCCTTAAAAAACAAAACAAAACCAAAAAACTAGAAAGGTAGGAAAAATAGAAGAAGAAGAAAAAAAAAAAAAAAACAAGAGTCCAGCTTGGTTCCATTAGCTGCAGTCCTTAGGTGAGATTGGGTTTAAGTTATTATCCCAAGTTTGTTGCTCCTCAGGATTTCATAGTCAGAAAGTACTTTCTTCTTACCCTCTAGCCATGATCAAGTTCTATGTATAATGATTCTTTTATCTTTTTTGACATCAAATGATTCCCCTGAGTTATCTTTTTTGGGGGGAGAGATCTGTTCTTCAATCACATTCCTGTATGTCACGATTTTTCTTAAGGATGATTTTTCTTCCCTTGATGTGCCTTTATCAACTTATTGCCTCTCAGATCCAAATTCATCCTTTCTTACCTGCTCTGTGAAAATGGATCTGGGCCTTTTAACTGTCTCTCTTACCCGCTTCCAATTCTACTTTAGAAGAACCATCTCCAACTTTATTTAAATAAAATATGCTGTGAACTTAATGCACTTAGGGCCTTATTATCTTTCATTTCTGTATGTGTATCTCTGGTGTTAAGTTACTTAAATTCTTGTAATAAATCTTGTAATAAATCAAATGGATTCCATTATCTAATCTTTATAGGAATTATATGAGACAATCTCTATTTTTTTGGTGAAATAAATTTTCACCAAAGTAAAAAAAACACCCCCCCAGTCCCAATAAAAAAGCTTCTTTGGCCAGTGTTCTTTCCTCTGTTGATACAGTTCTTTTTCTGATACTTCACATCTTTACCCAGAGAATATATTTCTTTTCACACACTAAGTAAAACCTCTACAGTTTTCAATTACCAGGCATGAGAGTTAACCATGACATGTTGATTCCCAGGTGTTCTGAAATAGGGATTTTTCACGTGCCTTAAAATTAAATGCCTCCCTTAACTCTTCTTAGCAATTCTTTTTTTTTTTTTTTTTTTTTTTTTTTAAAGATTTTATTTATTTATTTGACAGAGAGAAATCACAAGTAGGCAGAGAGGCAGGCAGAGAGAGAGAGGAGGAAGCAGGCTCCCTGCCGAGCAGAGAGCCCGATGCGGGACTCGATCCAGGACCCTGAGATCATGACCTGAGCCGAAGGCAGTGGCTTAACCACTGAGCCACCCAGGCGCCCCTTCTTAGCAATTCTTAATTGGGATTTTGACCTCAACATTTAGTCCAGGTTTATATGTACATGGCTAATCAACAAATATAAAATCCTATTGGGTAACACTATTCTCATTATCATCAAGTAAGAAAGAAACTGATTAAATGTTCCAGGTCTTCATCTGATTTGCTTAGTTTATTTTATTTGTTTATTTATTTATTTATTTATTTATTTATTTATTTGAGAGACAGCACAGAGGGAGAGGGAGAAGCAGACTCCTCGCTGAGCAGAGAGCCTGATGTGGGACTCAACCCCAGGACCCTGAGATCATGATCTGAGCCAAAGGCAGACACTTCACCAATAGAGCCACCCAGGCACTCTGATTTGCTTAGTTTAAAGCTTAGTCTTCTCCAAGATTGCCGGAAATGTGGGTTGCATCTATTTTTTTTTCATTGACTATAGACTTTTTTCCATTTTGAATTTCCTTTGCTGCTATTTATCCTTATTGAATGATATTATTATGGTATGTTCATAACCGCAGAAATGGAAACTACTAGAGGTGTTACAATTTTTTATATATCATCATTCAAGATTTAATCATGGCTTCGTTTATGCTGATAGTATTGGTTCATACAAAAATGAATGTCTCTTCACATGAAAAGATGCTCAACATCCCTCATCATCAGGGGAATACAAATCAAAACCATGATGAAATACTACCCCACACCTGTCAGAATGGCTAAAATCCACAACAGAAGAAACAACTGATGTTCGCAAGGATGCAGAGAAAGAGGAACCTTATTACACTGACTGGGAATGCAAGCTGGTGCAGCCACTCTGGAAAACAGTATGGAGGTTCCTCAGAAAGTTAAAAATAGAGCTACCTTATGACCCAGCAATTGCAAAACTGAGTATTTACTCAAAGATACAAAACTACTGATTTGAAGGGACATGTGCACCCCAGTGTTTATAGCAACACTATCAACAAAAGCCAAATTATTGAAAGAGCCCAAATGTCCATCGACTGATGAATGGATAAGGAAGATGTGGTATATACATACAATGGAATATTACTCAGCCATAAAAAAGAACGAAATTTTGCCCTTTGAAACAATGTGGATGGAACTAGAGTATATATGCTAAATAAAGTAAGTCTGAGAAAGACAAATACCATATGATTTCATTCATATGTGGAATTTAAGAAACAGAACAGGTGAACATAGGGAAAGAGAGAGCAAGAGAGAGGCAAACCATAAAACTCTTAACTATGGAGAATAAACTGAAGATTGCTGGAGGAAAGGTGGGTGGGTGGATGGGCTAAATAGGTCATGGGTATTGTATATGATGAACACTGGGTGTCATATGTAAGTGCTGAATCACTAAATTCTGCTCTTGAAACTAATATTACATTATATGTTCACTGAATGGAATTTAAATTTGTTTATTTAAAATAAATAAATAAATAAATAAATAAATGCCCTTTCCCAACATATCTGTGATAAAACTTGAACTGTGAAAACTAGAGTAATAAGGAGAGAATTACTAGAAGTATGATCCATAGGAACCACAACTCATAGTTAACCTTGAAAATTGAAAGTCTTAAGTGTTTCAATTTTTAACTTTGTTTTGCAAGCATCTACAAACTCAATCACAATTCCTTCTAGGCAGAGATCTGGCAAAAGCATTTAAGTTCAAAGCCAAACATTCTAAAGAATATTTCTTACTGTCGGTGTTGAAAATTATAAAACTAGAAGAAAAGTAGTTGGAAAGTAGTATTGCACTTATCACTGAAGAAAGGGGGAGGCATATATCTAAATAAAGTCTAAACAACTTATGAGTATTTGCCATTAGACATGTATGAAAAGAAAAATTCGTTTAAATTCATTCACTTTATCCTTGAAATTGTTGTATTATTTGAAAAACCTACATGGCCTTGATCGTTTTAATGAAGTGCTCAATTTTCTGAACTTCTCAGTTGGAGAGTTTGCAATTTGGAGCTACTGAAAGAAAAAACTTTCAGAAGGTTTATATTGGATTGGAGATTGGTTTCTTCCCTTTGAACTTCTTTCCAGGAGCAGAGCAACAGGACCATATTTGAACTATATTTCTTCTCAGCACATCTTAGAAGAAAGGGTAGACCTGCAAAATGGAAGTGCACTGGGACATCTTTTAAACTAACACCCTATAAAACTTTGAACAAGGGCTCCAGACCAACATGTCCTACAGCCTTGAAATATCCACCTGAAGATTTATTCCGTAAATCCCTCAAGGTCAAAATATCCAGTATACTCAGGTCATTGTTTCAAACAGAAAAGGAGGCAAAGGACAACATTTACTTTTCCAAGGCCCACAGTCCACAGCACTTATTTTTTCTCTGTCCTAGGCAATAGTATCACTGTACACAGGATTGTGAGTTCCGTAATGGTAGGTACTATGTCTGTCGGGTTCACGATTAAGGTGGAGCCACACTACTGAAGAAATCCAGGAAACACCGTCCCTACTATATACCTTGTGTACACGATGCAAACAGAGCCCCTTGGAGTGGTATGATATGGTAGGCCTAGCTAGCCCCCACAGTTAGCATAAGGTCTAACATATGGTATGTGATATATATTTATCACATGGATGATAAAATAATACACACATACACACACACAAACACACATATGTATGTTGCTTGAATGAATTTATATAGTCATTGGTTGCTTGAATGAATGAATACATATATATATATATATGTATGTATTCATTCAAGCCATATATATATATATGGCTTGAATGAATGACTATTCCCCCTGAAGCAGAAACCCGAGTATTATGATAAATTAATTGTCCCCATCATTTTCCTCTCTTAGTCTATCACCTAATTCTATTAATGCTCTTTCCTGAATATCACTGCTACCTATTTTTTTTCCTTCTCCAGCACTGCCTTCATCCCGGGCTCTACCATCTTAAATCTCAACTGCAATAGCTTTCTCCTTCTTCCTCTTCTCCTCCTCCTCCTCCTCCTCCTCCTCCTCCTCCTCCTCCTCCTCCTCCTTCTTCTTCTTCTCCTCCTCCTCCTCCTCCTCCTCCTCCTCCTCCTCCTCCTCCTCC
>NC_081561.1:58712709-58740538 GCF_022355385.1 Mustela nigripes
ATGGAGACTAAACAGCATCCTTCTAAAGAATGAATGGGTCAACCAGGAAATTAAAGAAGAATTGAAAAAAATCATGGAAACAAATGATAATGAAAATACAACGGTTCAAAATCTGTGGGACACAACAAAGGCAGTCCTGAGAGGAAAATATATAGCGGTACAAGCCTTTCTCATGGATATTATTCTTTTTTTAATTGAAAGAAGGTTTATTCACAGTTTGCTTTCAATGAGGAAAGCATATAGCTATTCCCATACGTTTGTACCCATAGGTTTCCAAACACTTATTTCTCTTTTTTTCTGTTTTCTTTTAAATCCCAGTTGGGGGTCACCTGGGTGGCTCAGTGGTTTAGGCTGCTGCCTTTGGCTCGGGTCATGATCTCAGGGTGCTGGGATCGAGCCCCGCATCGGGCTCCCTGCTCTGCAGGAAGCCTGCTTCCCTCTCTCTCTCTCTGCCTGCCACTCTGCCTGCTTGTGATCTCTGTCTGTCAAATAAATAAATAAAAAAAAATAAAAATAAATCCCAGTTGGTTAACACACAGTATAATATTAGTTTCAGGTGTATATTACAGTTATTCAACAGTACCATACATGACCTAGTGCTCATCACCACAAGTCTCTTCAGGAAATGGTGTTGGGAAGACTGGACAGCCACATGCAGAAGAATGAAATTGGACCACTTACACCATTCACAAAAATAGATTTAAAAATTTATTAAAGACCTAAGTGTGAGAAAACCATCAAAATCCTTGAGGAGAACACAGGCAGTAACCTCTTTGACATCAGCCATAGCAACTTTTTACTAGATATATCTCCTGAGGCAAAGGAAACAAAAGCAAAAATTAATTATCTGGACATTATCAAAATAAAACCTTCTGTACAGCATAGGAGACAGTCAATAAAACTGAAAGCAATCTACCAAATGGTAGAAGATACTTGCAAGTGACATATATGATAAAGGGTTAGTATCCAAAATCTATAAAGAACTTATAAAATTCAATACCCCCAAAAAAACAATCGAGGTAAAAAAATTGATTCTATTCTTGTATATGAGAGGAAATATAGATTCAATTTTTTTTTCTAGATGACTGTCTTTTTGTCCCAACTCCATTTATTAAATGGAGGTAATAATTTTCCACTTTATCCCCAGTGGTTTATGAATGCCATTTAAAAAAAATAACCTGAGTTTTAGAATAAACTTTCTGGCTCTAGAGAAACACATACTGGTGTTTTTAGAGGGATCTTCTTGACTTGACAAATTATGTAAAGTAAACTGGCATCTATATGCTATTGAGTCATTCTGTTTACAAATAAGGGATGTGTTTTTTCATATGTTCAAGTCTATAATGGTTTTCAGCAGTTTTTTTATTTACAAGTTTTCCTCATAGAAGCTTTGCACATTTTTGTGATGTTTATTCCTGAAGTATTTTCTTCTAGTATCATTTTCATTTATTGTGTGTAGAGACAAGATGATGGTATTTTAATCTTATATATTTGTGCTACCTAATTAAATTTTTGCTTGAGGTCCAATTTTCATTAGCCTCTTTCAGTCAGATCTCACCCTCCCCACTTCTCTGAAACTGCTCTTACTGAGAGGTACAAGAGACCTCCGCGTTGCTGAGGCTGGTCTGATTTTCAGTCTTCACCTTACTTGACTGCTCAGCAGTATTTGACAGTCACACATTCTCTCTTCGATGAAATGTTTTCATTTGGCTTCTGGGGCACTAAACTCTCTTACTGTCCTTTGCCTCACTTTCCTGAGCCTCCTTTGCTGACTGTTGTTCTCAATCTGGAATTAATCAGACATCAGTCTCTGGCACTCTTTGGCTTTGTCTCCACTCCTTCCAGGGATCTTTTCTTGGAGCTGGCTTCAAGTAGCAGATACACACCGATAAGTCCCAAATTTATAGCTCTAACCCAGACCTCTTAACTGATCTCCAGACTTGTATCTCCAATGTACAGTAGCGCTTGTATCTAGGTTCTCTGCTGTTGATGTATCCTGATGTGATGAGTTTAATCACAACAGAGCAGAGTGGTCATTTTAGATACAAGTCAGATAATGTCACTGTTCTCCTCAAAACCCCTCACTGTCGTCTCATCTTACTCAGTGTAAAAGCCAGAATTTTCAGTCCCCTGCCAGGCCCTGCAAGATCTAGTCTCCCACCACATTTCTTCATCTGTGTTTCTGCTTCCTGGCCCTCTTTGCTGTGCCTTGGCTCTGGGCCTTTGAGTTTGCCACTTCCTTTGCTTAGAACAATTTTTTCCCTAGATACCTGCCTGTCTTGCTCCCCTTCTTCCTACAAATCACACTCTCTGAATACTCTATTAATAAAGTACCGATGCTTTTCCTCCCTCCCACTGACAGCTCTTCTGATTACCTATCATATTTCTGTCCTTTCCTTATTTCTGTCCTTCTCCTTAGTAGAATAAAAATGCTAAGGTGATAAAGATGATTTTAGAGTTTTCCTCTCCTTTCTCTTCCACTGTTGTATCCTCAGCTCTTCAGATATTTCCTGGCACAAAGACAGTGACCAATAAATGTGTTTTCACTGCAAAGTATCAAGACTGCTCTCTTTTGTGGCTCATAAACTGATTGAGAAGGCAGCTGCAAACTACTCTTGAGTGATGAGAGCATTATAGACCCAGACTCCAGCTACGTAGACAGACTGATGGTGCTTGAAATGACATAGTGGTCTGGTTTGGTTTAGATACTGGTATTAGGTATGTCTGATAATATTCATTCACTTAATGTAAAATCCTAAAGAAGAAAAACAGCAAGTTCTATTTTTCCAGAATGACTAGTGATTCCACAGTTAAAAAAGAAGAAATTTAAAAAGCTAAATAAAAGTTGTGTTTATATGTATTTAGTCTTTTATATATATATACTGACACAAATAGAGAAGTTCACTGCCTACATGACTACATCCCATAAACAAGGTAGTTTGGGGTTATGACAGTGTTTTAGAAGAATTTAGAGGTCTTACTGCTTTGATTTTTTTTTGGGGGGGGGGCTTACAAGGGCAGTGTGTTCCCCTAGAAAAAAACAAAAACTATGAGTTCATGAATTACTGAGGAGGAAACCGTATCATTTCTTTTAACAGTGATTCTCAAAGTGTGGTCCCCACAGACCACTGATGGGCTCCTAGGAGTCTCTGGGTGGTCTGCCAGCTGGTTTCTTATAAAGTTTATAATATGACAGTGTCTGTAGTCTGTTTTATGGCATGGATTAATAATTTATTTAATGACATTGCTAAAGTATTTTCTCAGATGCCATTCTTCCCACGAGTAATGGTGAGGTTTCTTTTCAGTGGCAACTGGGTAAGACGGAGTTGGTGGTTCCTCATTCTTTTTTCCTCTCATGAAATAATCCACTGTATGAAACTGAGAACCGCTACCTTAGAGATGTCTGTTCACATGACTGTGAAGGCTTTGAGAAGTCCTTCAGTGGCGATTTGAAACACTGAATTTTTTCATTGAAATCCCAGTTTGCATGCTTTAAAATGAGTCTTCATTTGGCCAGAGGGTGATAGCTCAAGTTTCAGTATGAGAAGAAATCACATCCAGGAATCAAAGACCTGGGAACTTAAGACAATATTTTGAGTTGACAGCATGGAGTTACCTGGGCTGCAACCCAACAGGCCTGGAATTATTCCTGACTCCATCACTTGGTAATTCTGAGAGCTTCATCAAGTTCTTTCCCAAATCTGAAGCTAGTATTATTGAAGTAGTTCTCAGACCTGAATAATTCCTATGTAGAAATATAAATTCCTAGAATAGTGCCCAACACATTCATTCACTTAATGGAATATATTTTCAGTGTCTGTAATACTGGGTGCTCTAGATCTATAATAAGGAAAGATGTGATTTCAGACTTGAAGTGAATTCTCCAGATATGTGGTAGAGATAGAAAAGGAAATCTGCCCTTCTGGTGCCAGGTATACCAGATATACCAGATATATGCCAGCACTTACTCAGTAGTACTCTGGGTATTTTGGGAACAGGGTATTATTGGGCACAGTTTCCTAGAGGATATGAGGTCAAGCTGAGTTTTAAAAATCGAGTAGGAGTTAGAAACAAGGGGTGCGTAGGTGGCTCAATTGGTTAAAGGTCAGGCTCTTAATTTCGGCTCAGGACATGATCTCCGGATCGTGAGATCAAGTCTCCTCCCTCAGTATAGAGTCTGTCTGAGATCCTCTGTCTCCCTGTCCCTCTGCCCCTCCCTGTGCTCACTCGCTTTCTCAAAATGAATAAATAAAATCTTTTTTAAAAATTGAGTAAGAGTTAGAATTCAAAAGATTATTGCAGCCTACTAGAACAACAGATTCAGACACATTACAATGGGACTAGTGTGGAAAGCTTTTGGCTGGCAGCAATTGGGGATGGGTGGGAAAAGATAGAGGTTTGATTCAGACAGGGCCTTAAGCAATTAATCAATGAGTATTACCACTGCCATTACCACTGCTGTTAGTATTAGTATTATCATTTTAGATGGCTAGGTGAATTAAGAGGCAACTGTAATAGCTCTACTTGAATAAAATAATTTAGCTCGCTTGGTTGCAAAGACAAATAAAGGGAAACCTATCTTTCTTGACTCACAGACCTGAAACGAAGAAATTGTTTCTAAGTTGCATATTTCTGAGTTTCTCCTTTTTTTAGAAAGGGAGTGAATAGTTCTTGAAAGCCCTTCTATTTGGATTGTTTGCAGCTTCAATGCATTTTGTCAGTTTTCATGAGTCAAAGCTGAATTCCCATGTCCGCTATAGCCTAACAATTACAAATTTGCAGTTAGTGAAAGCTGAAGCGATGTGATTTTATCCAATAGTAGTTATGCACAGCTTAAACTGGGTCATATTTATTTATGAGTTTATGTTTGTTTTCAGCGTTTGAGATCTGTGTATGGTCTCCCACACTGGGATAGGCTCTTTAAATGCAGGGTGGGACTTTCTGCTCTCCATTTTTCTACTCTTTTTTTCTTGTTTTACTTGCAACTCTAAATAGCACGTAATATAGTGTTCTGCACAGAGAACAGAGCAGAGTTGTGAGAAAGGGATTTTTACCTTACATGTACGTCTGATTATTGTTCCGTGTGGGAGTATAGTCTGAGGCAAAGGACTGGGGTAAAGAACTGACAACATCTAAGTCCTTATCTCTGTCTGTGTGTGTGCATTGTTGCCTCTCTCATTTATGGAGAATAAAAGGAAATTCAGTCAGAATTAATTGAGTAAAATTTTTTACATTCTCTTTGTAATCTGCCTTGATTTTGTTTGTTTTTAGCTGTAAGGCTCTCAGAAGAGTGTGTGTTTTACCGGATAGTGCAAATCACCAGGGAGACCAAAAAGAGTCCTTTTACATGGGCTGAATGCCACACTGTTTTATTAAATATTTGGAAAAGAAGGACCATTTTACCTTTTTTTTTTTTTTTGAACAAAATGTTGAGAAAGAGATAATTCTTTCATAAAAATAATTATATACCAGTCATTTCATAAGCACTAAAGCTAGTTTTCCCTACAAATGCCATATATGGAGTGCCTACCCTGTTCCAGGAGTACTGTAAGTAGCCCTACCATGTTCTGGGTAGTTGTGTACATTCACCCCTCTAAGGAGAAGTTAGACTAAATGGATTTTTGAAGATGACTTTTAAGAAATTTTTTTTAATGAAATTTAATTCAAATTTTGTATTCTATGTCATAATATATCTATGTCTATTTCAACATAAATGCACTATTTTAATTACTGTCTAATTCAGTCAACACTTCCGGAAGATGTGCTGTATGTTTCTTCTTCAGCATATCTTACCTTAAGACACAGGCTTGCATACAGTAGTGTCTGTGTATCCTTTTAGAAGAAGCCATATTCATCTTAATAATCCTAAGATATTCTTACTATCTCCCATTTTACATGAGGAAAGTGGGGCCCAGAAGGACAAAATCACTGCATCCTGAGAATGTACAAACATATTTATAATGTTCTGTTGGCACAAGACAATTTTACCTCATTTGAGGACTTATGATTAGGAAGGAGGAAATTATTTTTTATAAGATGATAGGTGAGAATGAACGTGTTTTCTCTGTATGTTGTGTTCTGCTTAGGAATGTCCATTTCCTAAAGATTTCTCACTTGGCAAGTTTTACATCAACTATTCATTAATTTTGAAGGATTTTAAAGAAATGCATGTGAGTTGAACTTCGAGACTTGTAAAACAATGAAATATTGAAAATCTATTAAAGCCTTATCTGTTATTGATTATATAGGTCTGTGTAAACTAAGGAACTATAAATATCCCAGAAACCTGAGTTTAACTTTACATAAGAATATCACTTTTCTTTAAAATAGTTTTTAAAATCAACATTTACTAGCATTTTTCATAAATGTTCATTACTTTTGATGAGTATAGAAGGGATTACATAAAATTGTTGAAGATGGTATGCATGTATTTTTTATGGGTTTTTTTAAACTTTTTTTTTAACTTAATTTTTTTTCTTGAGAGAGAGAAAGAGAAGAGGAAGATCAGAAGGAGAGAAAGAGAATCTTAAGCAGGCTCCATGCTGGGCATGACCTGCGCCAAAACAAAGAATTGAACATTCAACTAAGTGAGCCACCCAGGCACCTGTTTATGGTTCTGTAGTATTCTGTGGAGTCATAATCTTTTCTTTTTTCTTTCTTTCTTTCTTTCTTTCTTTTTTTTTTTTTTTAGTATAGTTGACACAGGGTTACATAAGTTCCAGGTGTACAGCCTAGTATCTTAAGTATTGTATAGTAAGTCAATATATCCCATACATTACTTCATTAATAGTACCTTACTTGCCAATATACCAATCTTATCCTTGAATAAACTTGTAGATGAGAGCGCTGAATCCTAACCACTAGACCACCAGGGAAGTTTAAACTTGTAGATGAGTGTCAAGGAGTTCTGTTGAGTCTACCTCCAAAGTATATCTCCATTTCATCCACTGCCTCCCATTACCAATGCCATCAAGCACTACCCATTTCTCTTTTAGAGAACCGCAGTAGTAAACTCACTGGTCTTCCTGCATCTAGTCTTGCCCTAATTCAGTCCATTCTCCTCACAACAGCAGAAGGTTCTCAGAATGCAGTCAGACCTTACTCTTCTGTATAGGTCTCCATTTATCCAGGGCATTCTGGTTTTAGCCAGTTATCCACGTGCGATTACTGACAATGCACTCTTTCACACTCAGAGTCCTAATCTAGATAAATCGTGGTCCACCAGCTTAAAGCTCTTCAGTGGCTTCCCCTGCACTTAGAGTAAATTCAGACTTACAGTGGTCAACACTGCACTGAATGAACTGATTGCTGCCCTTGCCTCTGTCCTCATTTGTTCATTGTTATTTCTTTAACTCACTATTGTCATCTCTCAGTTTCTCATTCAAGCAAAGTTCTTTGCTATCCTAGAGTCTTTGCATGTTCTTCCTTCTACCTGGTGTGCAACTCTCTACTACTTTCTCCCCACCAGTGAATGCACTTTGAATGACTAAAGCCCTATATTCCTTGTGGTCTTAAATCTCAACTAAAATGTCACCGGTTTGAAAGGCATTCCTTGACATCCTGCCTAATGTAGATGCCTTCTCTATTATAGGTTATTTCAGCAACCTGGGATTTTTTTTATATCACTTATTATGTCTTGTAAAACTTTCATTTATTGATGTATTTCTTTGCTGTCATATGGAAGATTATTGCAGGCATGGCTTTCTGGTTTTGTTTTGTTTTTTTCAATACAGTATCCTAACTCGTAGCATTGTGCATAGTACATAGTAGGTACTTAGTAAACATTTGTTGAATACATAAATGAAGACAAATTAAAAGCCAAAACTTGCTTTAGCCTTGCTTCTGTAGAATAAGACAAAAAATAGTGACTGATTCTCTGTCATCTTTGCTAAAATCAATACTAACTCACTCTTGAAAGGGAAGAAATTAATTGCATAACAAGAATTTGAGGCCCAGTTATTTGACCACACATATATAAAAGGAAAGATCTCCTAAGAGAGAGGGAATAATTAAGTGTAACAAGTTTGGGGCTTGTGGTGGGTTTGTAGTCTATATTTCCTTATCACTGTCAACATTTAATTATATCTTAAAGTTATGGTTCTTCTCTATCATTCAACAAAATTATCAGTAATCAGTATCATCTAGTTCACTATTTGAGAGTAAATGAGAACACAGTAGAAATATAATATTTAGTGTATTGTTAAAAGTATGAATTTCTATTTGAAAAAGTTTTGTTTAGTTTTGGTTTTTTTGAGGAGACTATTGTCTGGTCATAAGGGTAAAAGTCTAGGGAGAAAGTAGGACTTTGCAAGGATATACCTTACAGATAAATGTCAAAAGTTCAAAATGTTATTTTCACAAAGAAATTTAAAAAGTCAGAGCAAAACTTGTGACCAGCTAATATAACTAATCCTATGTTTGTCCAGCTATCCTTTAGCTACAGGTACATAATGGCTGAACATTTCAACTCTTCAGTTTATGTTGTTTTGAGTGCTGTTTTTTTGTTTTGTTTTGCTTCACTTTATACCATAACGTTTTCTTCTGACACAATATAGTTTTCATATTTTCTCCACAATACTTGAGACCAGGGATTAGCAAATGATGGCCCGTGGGCCAAATCTGGTCCATTGCCTATTTTTGTAAATAGAATCTTACTGGAACACAGCCACACTCATCCATTGTTATATTGTGTATGGCTCTTTTCACACTATGATGGTAGAGTTGAATAGAGGTGACAGAAAGTGTATGGCCTGCAATGCTAAAAATATTTACTATTTGGCACATTATATAAAAAGTTTGTTAACCTTTACTGCAGAGCATACGAAGGCAGTGTTCCCCTCTTAGTGCTCTGCTAGAGTTTGACCAACTCCGGAATCCTGCCGCAGGTTAAAAGAACTGAAAACCTTTATTCTTATTTCTATAAGCATTGTACTCAATTTGGAACATCTTGGAAATTTTATTCAAGCATGGCAAAGAGAAATCCTACTTGTCTAATACAACTTTCTTAACTGTGCCTATCAAAATTGTATGTGTATATATGATATTTAATAAACTGATAAAAGTAGACTTCAGAGCAAAAACTAAGTTTAATATTACAGAAACGCCCATAAATTAGTCCTAACAAATAGGTTTTATGTTCCTTCAATTTTGATATTTGCCATTTTATTGCTGATTTTTATTTGAAACCTTTTACACCTTAGCAAAGTAGATTTGAAATGTTTAGACAATGCCCATCCACATATTAAAACACTTTTCTTCCAAGAGGAAGCATAATAATTTATTCTTTTATGGGTGTTGCAACTTAAATGCATCTTTTTCTTCCTGTTTCTTTAGCCAATGTAGTTAAATAGATTTTTTCCTAACCTTTTCCTAACTTTTCATATTTTGTATTTCATATTTATTTCATAACTTTTCAAAAGGAATAAATGGGAAATTATGTTCGGCCAACTTGTTTATTTCTTCCATGCCTTCCTAAGTTTAAATGGGATCCTTTCTCTCTTCACTAAAATAAAGTGAAATAGCCCTTTCAAATCAGTGTTCCTCAGAAACGAATGTTAATTAAAAAATACAGAAACATTTTTCCCTAAAAAAAATCTGATGGTTAAATCTAAGTTAGATCATCCTCTAGAAATAATACTGAGATTTTTAAATAATGATTCTATCATTTAAAAACCAGTGATGATGAATATTTTTTCATTTGTCTGTTAGCCATTTGTATGTCTTCTTTGGAGAAGTATCTGCTCATGTATGTCTTCTGCCCATTTTTTGATGCTATTATCTGTTTTTTCTGTGTTGAGTTTGAGGAGTTCTTTATAGATCTTGGATATCAGCCCTTTGTCTGTAATGTCATTTGCGAATATGTTCTCCCATTCTGTGGGTTGTCTCCTTGCTTTGTTGACTATTTCCTCATCATTAGCCATCAGGGAGATTAAAATAAAAAACCACATTGAGATACCACCTTACACCATTTAGAATGGCCAAAATTAACAAGACAGTAAACAACATGCATTGGAGAGGTTTTGGAGAAAGGGGAACCCTCTTCCACTGTTGGTGGGAATGCAAGTTGGTACAGCCACTTTGGAAAACAGTGTGGAGATTCCTGAAAAAATTAAAAATAGAGCTACCCTATTACCCAACAATTGCACACTGGATATTTATCCCAAAGATACAGATGTAGTGAAAAGAAGGGCCATCTGTACCCCAATGTTTATAGCAGCAATGGCCACGGTCACTAAACTGTGGAAAGAACCGAGATGCCCTTTAATGGACGAATGGATAAAGATATGGCCCATATATACAATGGAGTATTATGCCTCCATCAGAAAGGATGAATACCCAATTTTTGTAGCAACATGGACGGGACTGGAAGAGATTATGCTGACTGAAATAAGTCAAGCAGAGAGAGTCAAGTATTGTATGGTTTCACTTACTTGTGGAGCATAAGGAATAACACGGAGGACATTGGGAGATGGAGAGAAGTAAGTTGGGGGAAATTGGAGGGGGAGATGAACCATGAGAGACTGCGGACTCTGAGAAACAAACTGAGGTTTTGGAAGGGGGGCGGTGAGAGGTTGGGTGAGCCTGGTGGTGAGTATTAAAGAGGGCACGTATTGCATGGAGCACTGGGTCTGGTGCATAAACAATGAATTTTGGAACACTGAAAAGAAATAAAATAAAATAAAATAAAATGGAAATAAAAAGAAAATATCGAAATATTAAAAAATAAAAAAATAAAAACCAGTGCCATAAAATAGATACACAGAGTAAAGTATAATTAAATTCATTGCCAACTCAGTCCTTATCAAATAAGTTTTACTTTTTATACCAAGAGAACCCTTTTAAAAAATCATACCTTCTCTTCAAATATTTGTGTGTTACATGCTATATTCGTTTATCTTGTTTATGTTGAGAAATAGTTTTTTGTTAGCTTTATAAAACATTATGGCAAATTGGGAGTAAAGAAGTCCTGGTGCCTCAGATGAAATACAACTAGAGGAGTCTTTCATATTTGTGTAGACTGTGATAGCTGTTTTGTGTATATTTAAAGCCAAAAGTAAACTCAGGCACTTCTCACCGGTGCAGTGTCATTCAGTGTTTTTAAATACAGTGAGGTAGAAATTATTAACTGGTTTGACTGTTTTTATCCTGGTGAAATAGTCATTCCTGACTATTATGGAAAGTGACATAAAAACAAAAACAAAGCAGTTTTACAATATAAATAGCTCCTCTAATCACTGGGCATTTCATTTTCTTTAATGTTTTCTATACCTATATATGAGCTATTGGTGGATATTAAACATTCAGCCCTTTTCATTTTAGTTTTACAACCTGTCATACATGTTTTTTAATGCTAGTAAACCTGTATATACAAGAAAATATTTGGATTAGGGCGTGAGGGGAGGGGAAGCAGAGAAAGGAGAGGGTGGGGTAGGGCTGGCTTGAAGAATTAATTTGAATATTGGAACAAGCCAGCTAGCTGCTTCTCTGTTAGGCCCAGGAAGACAAGTTTTAGACTATAAGTAAAAACTCGGGTAATTTTGGAAAATGACTTTTGGATATTTTTATCAGGATACTTATCTATGAATTTTTTAAGATGCTGTCGTTTAGTGGTTTGTCCTGGTTGTCTTTGGGAATCTGATGAAATTATAGATAGCCTCCCATCTAAACATTTTATACAGTTTCAGAAAGTTCATAAGCCCCAAGATAAATTTCCTCAGCCACAGAATATTTACCTGATTAAACAGTCCCTTACCTTTTAAATCTAAAGATGCAATCTGAATATATTAACTGTATCATTTTAAAAGGGATAAAGTTAATTGTAACAAATTTGAAAAATACTGAAATAGAAACTAAAATAAAAATCACAGGATTTTACTGTATATATAAAACTACTTAGTGTCTTCATGTATGTATTATTGTCTCTATTAATAAAATTTTACTTTGAAAAAATTGTTATCATTACTGGACTTCCGATTTGCATTCTACTATTTAAATTTAACATCTTATCATTAGGCTCTTTCCTGCTAGTGAGTATCCGTAAAAACATTTCCTATGGCAGAGTCTCATGGCATTGTGAGGAAGCTGTCTCCTATCAGTAGAAGCCTGTGCCTTTCCAGTGTTTTGCTGTTTTAAATAATATGCCAAATAGCATCCATATTCATAAATTCTTGTATCTGATTATTTTCTAAGATAAATATCTAGAAATAAAATTACAGGATCAGAGGGGATTAACTTTATTAGCATGCAAGTTGAAACTGTCCTCTAGAACATTCTGTCTCTCTAGCAGTGAATTAGCTTGTTTTCTGAATTCTGTCCTCAAAAAGCATTAGCATTTTTAAAAATCTGCTAATTTTAGAGATGCAAAATAATAATTTATAGTTGTTTTAATTTGTATTTATGATCACATTAGCCTCCTGTATTCTAATCTGGATTTTTTATTCACATCATTTGCTCGTTTTTTCTTTAGGGTTTGAATGTTTTCCATGAGCTTTTTATGTATTTAGGATAGTAACATTTTATGAACTCCTTTAGAAACATTTTTCCAGCTTGTATCTTTTCATGATGTCTTTTTTTTTTAATGCCAGAAGTTTTTATTGTAAATGTAATCCAGTTCACTGATTTTTTTCCCCTTTCAGCAGTAGTGCTTTTATGATTAGAAAGTTCTTGAGAACTGATTAATATCCCCATGCATTATCTTAAAATATATTTATTTATTACATTTAAAATTGCACAGTTGTAATTTATTTGGATATACAGAATGAGACAAAGATCTAACTTTGTTATATCTCAGTATACAGGTATACCTATAAATAATTTTAATTGAATGTGCCACTGTGTTCATAACATAAGTACCTTTTTTAGGAGATTTTTTTTTTTTCTGTTTGGCTGGCCTTTATGCATCCCTAAACCCATGAAGCCCTTTTATTTCCCCTTTTTCTCCATGCCTTAATATTCGTATATAAATAAAAGTGTACATACATATAGAAACATCAACATGCATAGGGTTTTTCCCCCATTGTTACTTATTTTATAAAACTGGGATTATATTATCCATACTTTCCTCCATCTTGTTTTTCTTGCTAAAAGATACGTCATTGAATTCTCTTTAAGTATGTCATTTAAATATGTCATTGAATTCTCCTGAATTCTCTTTAAGTCAATCAGTGAAACTCTGTTATGTTGCTTTCTGGAGTTTCTTCTGATTTTGTGGTTTTTTGTTTTTGTTTGTTTTTAGTTTTTGACAATTTTTAGACCTAATGTGTTACTTATTTTTATTTTTTAAAATTTTTATTGAAATTCCAGTTAGTTAACTTACAGTGTAATATTAGTTTCAGGTATACAATATAGTGATTCCATACAATACCCAGTGCTCATCACTACAGGTGCCCTCTTACATCCCCATCACTTATTTCCCCATCCCCCACCCGCCTCCCTTCTGGTGACCATCTGTTTGTTCTCTATATTTAAGAGTTTAGGGGCACCTGGGTGGCTCAGTGGGTTAAGCCTCTGCCTTGGGCTCAGGGGCTCAGGTCATGATCTCAGGGTCCTGGGATTGAGCCCCGCAGCGGGCTCTCTGCTCAGCGGAGAGCCTGCTTCCCCCTCTCTCTCTCTGCCTGCCTCTCTGCCTACTTGTGATCTCTGTCTGTAAAATAAATAAAATCTTAACCAAAAAAAAAAAAAAAAAAGTGTTTCTTAGTTTGTCTTCTTTTTATTTTCCTTTGCTTGTTTGTTTTGTTTCTTAAATTACACATGAGTGTAAAATCATGGTATTTGTCTTTTCTGATTGAGTTACTTTGCTTAGCATAATACCGTCTAGCTCCATCCATCTCCATGTCATTGTAAATGGCAAGACTTCATTGTTTTTATGGCTGAGTAATATTCCATTTTATGTATATATATATATATATATATATATATATATATATATATACTTTTCCTTTTCCTTTTCCATTCAACAGTTAATGGGCATTTGTGGCTGTGGAATATAATTTATAATTTACCTTTTCTCTATCTATAGCATTCTTTTTTCATCATAATTGATCAATCTTAATATATATTGTCAGATGCATTTCCTCCAATGCCTGCTAACAATAAAAGTTGTAGCTCCTTCCAGTTTTTGTTCAAATACTGAATGTGAAGAAATATCTCATTTTAATTTGCCATCCAACTACTAGAGACTTTGAACGTCTTTATGTTGGGTGACATTTGGATTTGCTCCTCTATGAATTGCATGTTCCTAAATTTTTCTAATGGATTTCTTTCTTATAAATTTCTAAAAACATTTATTAAGTCATTACATGTCTTAAAATTGCATTGCAGAATTTTTTCAAATAAACCATGAAAATGTTTTAAGATATTATATAATCATAAGTGTTTATACTTTTCATTTTTGAACTTCCAGCATTGAATAAGGATGTCTCTCTAATACGTGATTGTATGTATTGTGTCTTAGATCATCTTGTAAGTTTTTTATGGTTTTGTTTCTTAATATTTAATAAATCACCTCAAACCATAGTAGGACTAAAAGCAAAAACCACTTGGGGCTCCTGAGTGACTCAGTTGGTTGAGTGTCCCACCTGTTGATTTCAACTCAGGTCATGATCTCAGGGTTGTGAGATTGAGCCCCACTTTGGGATCCACACTTAGCAAAGAGCCTGTTCAGTATTTTCTTTTCTTTCTTTTCACTTTATTATTTCTTGTGGTCCAGTGATTTGGCTCAGCTAGGTGTTTTGGGGTTTTTTTTTGTTTGTTTTGTTTTGTTTTGTTTTTTGCTTGTAGTCTTTCACTTGATTGCAGTCTAGATACTGTCTAGAGCTATGTCATCTGGAATCTTTGCCAGGATTCTTAGGAAGGCTGGACTTCCCTCCCTCCCTATGTAGACTCAGTGCCTCTCCTCTCCATCTAGTCCCTTTATATGGTCTGTCCAGCAGAGTCTTACTTGGTGGCACCATATTCTAAATATTTCAAAAGTAGGAGGTGCAACAACTTTTATTGTCAAGGCAGAAAAGTCCTGGAACATCACCTGCTCTATAACTGTTGAGTAGAACAAGTCACAGCCCAGTCTAGATTCACGGTGGGAGAGAACTAGCTAAGGGCATGAATACAAGGAACCATTCGCCAGGGTCTTCTTCAGAGACTAGCTCCCTCCCACAAGGCCTACGTTTTCTTTGCAGACATCTAGCCATACATGAGAAGGTCTCCTGCATCCTTGGATTGTAGATATAGGCCTTGGATCTTTTTTCATGATTTGTATCATTTCATGTTTTACATTTTAAGTTTTTTACTTATCTGGAATTTATTTTTACATATGGCAGAAGATGAAATCTTACTTTTTTTCTCTTCAGTTAGCTGTTTGTCAAACCATTGATTAAATAATTCTGTTTTCCCACTGGAATAAACTGCCCATTTCTTCTGTCAAATTTTTACCTATTTCTCATCCTATTCATCTACTATCCCACATAATTTTTCTTCCTTTTTATTCCTCAATCCTTCATTTTCTCTCTTCCCCCACCATCCCTTTCCACTGCAGCCACTCCTGCTCTAACATCCTAATACAGTTATATCCTAATTTTCACTTAATTCATTAATTATTGTTTACACTGTTTTGACTCTGAGATCACCTGAACCCATAGCCGAGTTCTGCAGTATCGTATTTGCACTTTCTTGTAATTTTTATTGTATTTTCCTTGCAGCAATTGTCTTGCCCTTTTGCTTAGTTCTCTATTTATCTGCCAGTAATTCATACCCAGCTCTCAATTAAATGTGAATCTTCTCTGGATATAAATAAAAAAAGATATTTCCTGTAAATCTCATCTTTTTTAAGAACACCTTTCCTAGACCCCTCTGTCTGCTTGTTCAAGTCCGGAGAGAGTGCTCTTTACCATGCTGGGTCTCTGCCTTCATGTCTTGGGATTTTATTTCATTCTCTGTAGCATACTTATGTCTTACACTACTTCCTACAAGGAAGTAAGCCAAGGAAAATTCGCCCTTTTTCCTTATTCTATTATTTTGCTGAATACCTTGTTCATTAAGCTTTCTTTTTTTTTTTTTTTAATTTTTTTATTTTTTATAAACATATATTTTTATCCCCAGGGGTACAGGTCTGTGAATCACCAGGTTTACACACTTCACAGCACTCACCAAATCACATACCCTCCCCAATGTCCATAATCCCACCCCCTTCTCCCAAACCCCCTCCCCCCAGCAATCCTCAGTTTGTTTTGTGAGATTAAGAGTCACTTATGGTTTGTCTCCCTCCCAATCCCATCTTGTTTCATTGATTCTTCTTCTTCATTAAGCTTTCTGAGGAAGAATTTGTGATTGTGTGTCAACCATGCTCAAAAATAGGTAAGTCAGAAAAAAAAAAGAAAAAGAAAGCATCCATGGAGGTGAATTTTTATATAATTTGCCTGTCTTAAATTTGTTTACTCTACCTTTAGAGACTTCTGGCAATTTGCCTGTATGCAAAAACTTTTAGGTTAGAAATTATTTACCTCGGGGTTTTGAAGCCATTTCTCTATTACTTTCTGATGTTAAAGGTCATTGTAGAGATGACATTCTAATTATTTAACCTTTACATGTGAACTGTTTTCTTCCTTTATTTCTGTAAGTTCCTAGTACTTTCTGTTGGTCTTCAGAATTCCAAAATTTCACAATAATATATCTAGAATGTTTTACATGATATGCACCCCACCCCACCTTGGCTGCCTTTCTGATTTAATCTATAACCACTGTCTTTTCTATAGCCAGATTAACCTCCTTTCTTTTCCTCTATCTTGTCCAAAAATGGTCTCTCCTCGGAGCCTTCATTCTTATTATTACCCCTGTGTGAAGTATTCTCCCAAATATCCATGTGGCTCACCCCCTTCTTGTAGGTTTTTGCTCAGTGTTACTTTAATGAGTACTTCCCTGATTACCCTTATAAAATAACACCCCACACATATCTCTCCAGCACACCTAATCCTGCTTACTCTTTTTTCCCTCCTTAAACTTTTTTTTTTTTTTACTCTTTTTGGGGTAGCATAGGGATTAGGATAACATATTAAATAGTTTATTATGTGTCTCTGACCCCTCAAATATAAGTTCCATGACAGGGTGGACTTTGACTATTTTTTCAATGTTCTATCCCTGCCATCAAGAGTTGTGCCAGGTTCTCAGTAAATACTTGTGGATGAATGAGTGTGAAGTGACTTGGTATGCACTTTTTCATGCATTGTGTTGAACAATTGATCGATTTAGTCTGGAATCTTATGTTTTTCAGTGCTGGGAAGTTTTCTTGAATTATTTCTTCAAATGTTCCTTTCACTCCGTATTCTGTTCTAGAACTTCCGTTAATTAACCATCCAAATTACATATCCTTTTAATTTCTTGTCTTAATTACTTGTGTTATATACTAGGTTAGATGCTTTAGAGAAGTAAAAATGCAAAGTGAGTTTTCTACCTACAGTTATTTATGTATTTATAGTACTTATTTACATTTATTCACTAACTGCCATTATCACAAAAGTAAATCATTTCGGGGAGTTTTTCCCTTCTAATTAATTCATAGCTATGACTGTAATGATTCATAACTAAATAATTTAAACAGTACAGAGCACAAATACTGATGGGGATGGGACAACACTGGAATTTATAAATATATGACACTTGAATAAAATTAGTTGGTGAAAATTCCCTTTCCCTTCTCTACCCTTCCCTATAAGAAGGCAGAGAGAAGCACTTTTTGTCAGGCTCTGTGCTCACACTTTCCACATGAACTCCAACACACATCCTTTGGGACAGAAAATGATGAGGGCACAACAGGAATGAATATTTCTTGAGAATCTGTGCCAGACACTTTGCACGTATAATTTAACGTGGTCCATACACAACCCCAAGGTGCAAGTATCATTAGATCCATATTAAAAATAGGGACTTGAAGATAAGACACATTAATCATTTGGCACAAGATCATACACCCAGGGTTGGAGCTGACTACATTAGCTGCTAACTTTGAATTTAATTAAAGTGTTCTTTTAAAAAATATTTCATTTGTTTATTTGAGAGAGGGAGAGAGAGCATGAGCAGAGAGAGGGGTAGAGGCAGAAGGAGAAGCAGGCTCCCCACTCAGCATGGAGCCTGACTCGAGGTTCAGGAATCATGGACCCAGGGATCATGATCTGAGGCTCAAGCAGACGCTTAACCAACTGAGCCACTCAGGCGCCCCTTAATTAAAGTCTTATAAACTAATTGCTATGTGTCTAAGAGTAGATCTGTTATGGACCATATGACGAATTTTTTTCAACTCTAAAAACCAAACTATGTTTACACAAGTGTATTTCCAGAAATTTGAATCAGAGACTTTTAAAACCCCATGAAAATTATCTTAAACTGTTAATGCTGTCTAAATTCTGTAAAGTGTTGAATGCTGGTCGGTCAAGTCACTAATTTTACATACTTAAATATTAGTTTATATGAGGAAACTATTAACTATTAGTTTACATGAGAAAAATGGAAAAGTTAGCTGCCATGGAAAAGATACTAGCCATGGGATACAATGGAAACAGGGAGTTATTGTCTGAAAGACTTGTTCTAGTCACATATTTGTCATGTAAATGCTCTGAGCTGCTCTTCCCTTATCTGTGGGAAAAAATTAAAATATTAATATCTGTTAACTCACAGGATTTTTGCAAAAATTAGAAAAACTAACAATTTTTAAAATATGTCAAATACATTAGTCATCTTGTAGTGTATATACTACATGCTAGTTTATGTTCTTGTTCTGTGTATTATTGGTGCTACCGTTCCTTAAATTAAGTCTTAGAATCTAGGATTATAATCTCCATCACCAGATCACATTGTATATTTGGAGGAAGACACTTGTCACCCAGTTCTGTTTTTAAATTGTTTGAACAGAAGATTTTAAAAGGAAATGAAAACCATTCTACTTCTGGTATTTGAGGGGGAGAGTAGCCTTAGTAAGACTGAAGACTCAGGTGAAAATGGACATCTAATGTTCGTCCTTCTAGACTTACTTTTCAACCTTTCACCTTTTCTGTACCCTGGGAGTCTCTTCTCTTTAGATCTCTCTTGCTGTCTGACTTCTGGTTGAGTTTGGCCAGTGAGAGGCACCAGCAGGATTGCTGAGAGTGGGATGAATAAAGCTAAGGCCAAAGATAGCTGTATCCCTGGCAGGGTGGGCTTTGCCAGCTTCTGGGCTCAGGTGGTGGCTGCCTTCCCCTTCCCCCTCTAAGCCTAGGGTTCATAATGGCCTCTGTTGCTCTTAGAGCCAGGAGGATGCCACACTACCCCTTGCGGTTTCCCTAAACCTTCCCCACATCTTCATAAATAGTTTCTGGGTAAACTCCCTCCAAATTCCCAGTTTAACTATGCTGTCTTTTTTATTTCCAAGCCCCTGACCAGTAAACTGACTGGTATAATCAGGTAAATATCAGTGCTCCTGTATGGGTCATCCCCAGAGGTAGCCCAGACACACATATGTTAGCTGAGATTCAGCCAGATAAATTATATAAATTGAGGTTTTCCACAAATCCTGATTAGAGTTGGAGGCACAACTTGATTTGCCTTTTGGCTGGGAATTCATCATGGCTAGTATCTAACTGAGCTAACTCCAGATGAGTCAGATTTTCTTTAGACGTTTCAGATAATCTGTAGCAATGTCTTTGAGTCTCTCTTAAGATTCATAGCCTTTATGTGGTCTGTGGAGACTACATTAATGGAGTTTGCATTCTGGAAGGGAAGCCTTTTTATAAAGAGATCTTTACAAAGTAGGGTGATAAGTGGTAAGCTGTCTGAAGTCTTACGATGTCCCCAGAAACAATGGAAAGAGGGTGAGTAGGTCTGTGCTGGAGTTCAAGGAGACCTCAGAGAGGCTGTGGCACGTCACTTGCATTTGTTGAAGAACGTGGGACTCTGTCTTTTCTATGTTGTCTGCTTTCTCAGAATGTGACCGTGGCAGTGTTGCAGGATGGTGGTACCATTTTTGCTTGATGTCAAGGAATCTCTTAAGAATATCCTGGTTTGGGTTTAAATAACAAATCTAAAACATTTTCTCTGCTAATCAAATTATCAGTAGACTTTTTTCCCCCTTCCTTATATAGATTACTTTTTTCATCTTCTAACCAAGAATGGGTCATTCCTAAGCAATACATTATGCTTCTATGGTACTTAAAAGTCCAGGTGCCTATACAACATTATTTCATTTGATCTTCACAATGACCTGTGAGTGTAACAAGATCTGTACTATATCACCTTTTGAGCCCTTTTAAATAACCTTTTTAATTCTTGAGTAGAATATGGGACTGACATCCGAGCCCAGGAAACCTGACTTTTCATTTAGTTTTACATATACATCTTCTAATTTGATAAATACTATATACAACATTGATTGGTTTTCCTATCCAAGCAAAGTTTGAATACAAAATTTGAATAGGGCTACTTTCTCTGACAGACTGAGGGGGAAGTATATACAAATTGTCTCTGTTCATCTTATGATAAAAGCAAAGAATGGATTAGAATCAGGTACAGACCAATCTTAATTATGTATTGGTAATTGCATTGCTTTAATCCCATTTTGCAACTGACTTTGGCTTTCAAATGTATCTGGAACTACTGGGTAGGGTACTGGAATAATTAACTCTCTCACCTGCTGATTTGTGTACCATGGGGAACATTGTTGTAAAATAAGTCATTAATACTAAATAATGATCCAACCTCATACTTCATCCACTGACATGATTAATTGGATTGGTTGCTATTTCTACTGGTTTAACCAAGTAGATTTTTTTTTTTTTTTTTTTTTTGAAAACTGACTCCCTCCTGCACCTCACTTCTTTTCCTAAGGTTAAAAACTAGAACCAGAAAGTAAAAGCAAAAGCATCTTGGGAGCTCATTTGGTGTCTACCTTTCTTTTGTTCCCATTTGAAGAAACTGAGGACCAGAAAGAGCCACTCTTCTGTTTAAAACTATAGCTTTAAGAATGTATGCACCTTAAGGCATGCATTATATTTCATGTTAGGGTGATTCAACATGAGAAGTTATTACAGAAGCCATTAGCTCTCTAACTGAAGAACTCTATAACCTTTAACCTCAGATAAGAGTTATTTTTTTAAAACTTGTTAAGAGAGGGATTTTAGTGATATATACTCTATATACATAGAAATACATATGTATGTGTGTATGTATACACATACATGTATGTGCACATATGTATATACATGGTATATATGTATTGTGTGTATATATGTATATGTCCAAACAAATTTTTTATATCCTAAATTTGTTTATGTTAAAATAAGTCGTTAGTGCTAATCAGTAGTCCAATAATAGCCTTTAATCTTTGTGAATACTGGAAATGATAACTGGAAATAATAATCTTTTTTATGATGATCCTGAAATTTAAATTTTCATTTCTGAATAAATGTAGGTAGCAATTTTTCAGGGCTTACTGTATGCTGCATGACAATGCCTCATGTAAACATCAAACCAGAGGCATTTTTAAAATTTCATGAAAGGGAAAACAATCTGTGGTTTTGGAAACGTTTTTGAAGTTAATGATTTTTTAAAGCTTCTCGATTAAACTGTTTGTGAAATCAGTGGTCCACATGGAGAAAACTGCTGAGTTAGACAATAAAAGGAGGTAATCATCTAAATGGTCTGGAACACTCTTCACGATCACAGTACTGACAGGAAGCCACACCTTAACTGAGTTTCATAGCAGACAATTGCCCCCCATGCATTGAACAGGTTCTAAGACCCAGCATCAGAAGCTAGAACTCTAAAATTCTAAAGTTGGCACTTTTTCCTTGTATTTTCTCAACAAAAGGACCAAATTATAAAATTGCTTTTGGGGTAAAACAGGGGTAATAAAATTAGAAATCCATTTCTTTTTCATTCCATGTGATTATTCTTTAGGATTACCGTATTCTTTCCATTTGGTGATTTTTTCCAATCATTACATTGGTCTGTGTGTGGTCTTGTATTTCAGCGCTTTTAATAACCCGATCTAATCATAAAGACTTAGTACAAGACCTTTGTTTATTCCTAAACATTCTGGGGCAAAATGAAATCAGGTTATCGTGTGAAAAATTAAGCAGGTTTCAAAGAAAAGCAGTTAACTCAGTCTTTTACCTGTTAGATTTTTGTCCTTTGAAGAAATAACTAATGGCCACAACTCGTTGAGTGGACACCTTTATGGAAGTCTGGGAACAGAAGGAAATATGGAGGGAAGCACAAACATTGAAATAAGCAGAGAAAAAAAGAGTCATTATTAATTGTAGACAAGAAAAGTACACATTTTGTAATCTACCAAAATGTTTACACTTTTAAAATGTTAAGAAATGCAAATAAGATGTACAACCTTAGATCTTTACACTATATCATTTTAATTATTGTACTGAATTGTAACTGAAAATTGCTATGTAGATGTTGAGCAAAGTCAAGATCTACCATCTTTCTACAATTTTAATGTATTTTAGTTTACTTTTTAAATTTTTATATTTAATTTAAATTCAAGTTAGTTAGCATATAGTATATTATTAGTTTCAGGGGTAGAATTTGGTGATTCATCAGTTGCATGTTAATACCTAGCTCTCATTCCATCAAGTGCCCTCCTTGATGCCCATCACCCAGTTATCCCATCTCCCCACCCACCTCCCCTCCAGCCTTCCTCAGCTTGTTCCATATAATTTCGAATCTATTATGGTTTACCTCCTTCTCTGTTTATGTGTACTGGTTGAAGCAGTTACATGGTATTCTAGTTTTAATAATTAAATAGTAAATAATTAAATTTTAAATAATACTAACTATAGTTAGTTAAGTATAATATTTAAACTGTAACCCCATGTGGAGTTGAGTCCCACATGGGGCTCTCTGCTCAACAGGAGCCCGCTTCTGCCTCTCCCTGCCACTCTCCCTGATTGTACTCTGTCCCTCTCTGTCAAATAAGTAAATAAATAAAATCTTTAAAAATAAAAAGATAATAAACTATAATCCAGTTTAGTGTGGTAGTTAAGGTATAATCCAGAATAGTGTATTATTTAAACTATAACGTAGTTTATTTTTTAAAAAATTTAATGTGTGTGTGTGTGTGTGTGTGTTCCAAAATTCATTCCTTATGCAGCATACCCAGTGCTCCATGCAATACTTACCCTCCATAATACCCACCGCCAGGCTCATCCATCCCCCAATGCCCCTCCTCTCCAAAACCCTCAGTTTGTTTCTCAGAGTCCATTGCCTCTCATGGTTTGTCTCCCTCCAATTTCCCCCAACTCACTTCTCCTCTCCCTCTCCCAGTGTCCTCCGTGTTATGACCTAGTTTATTACTTTAATTTCAACTTTAAAATTTTTCCAACATACACTTTTGTGTACTTGCAAACCTTGATGTGTTTAGACTTAAAAGTTTCTTATGAATAACTTCTATGTAAAATAGTTTAAAAGAAAACTTACAAATGGTTGTTTTACTCCTAATTTCATATTTTAAATAAGAGTAACCAAAGAACTAGTTCCTTGTCAAGTTTGCTGTTCTTGTACAATAAATGCAGCCATTGTTTAATGGACATTTTTAAAACTTCGCAGGCTTATATTGATTGTGACTTGGTAATTCTTTAAAATATTTATATAAATAAAACTGAATTTTTTGAGTCATGAGATACTGATAATTATAACTTCATCATATTTTTTTTAATTTTCCTTAATGGCCTTTGACTTACTATTCTAAAAAGAAAAGTTAAAATGAAACTCTAAGAAGTTAAGCACATCTTTTATCAATTTATATACTTGTTTATATTTCGGATGTCTAAGACAGTGGAAGACTATTCACTAACAAAGAATAAGGAGATCATATGATAGGAAAATACAAAGTCATATATCTTACATTTATAGTATCCTGAATGTTAGCTGTATTTAGTTACAAATCCATTTCCTTTCAAACACTTGCTTAGTCCTCAGTCCTTAAACTATGTCTGCATGAAGCAGCTGGCTTGGATGTTTTGATCCAAACAATTTTTTTTTTAAGATTTTATTTATTCCTTTGACAGAGACAGATCAGAAGTAGGCAGAGAGGAAGGCAGAGAGAGGAGGAAGCAGGCTCCCTGCCAAACAGAGAGCCTGATGCAGGACTCGATCCCAGGACCCTGAGATCACAACTCGAGCCGAAGGCAGAGGCTTTAACCCACTGAGCCACCCAGGCGCCCCAAGATCCAAACCATTTTTATTTTGGCAATCATTTCATTGCCAGCAATGAAAATGTTTTGAAAGGCCAATAAATGTTTTTGTGGGTAGACTTCTATACAATGTAAGGCTTGATTTAATGATCATAACGTCCTGTATTCTGAATAAGAAATTAATAATCTTGGAGAGAAAGATAAATGGCTTGATGTTAAGCATCTATTATTTAGTACCAGTTTTTTGTACCTGAACATCTCTCAGGTTTTCCATATGAGTTAAAAGAGGTAATATATAGAAGACAAGAAGCACAAGATAGTACATTCAGTAAATGTTAACATTTTAAAAAAGAAGTATCAGTTTCTGCTTAAATATGGGTGATAACATGTGCTTATCTTCAACCATTCTGAAACCACACTAAAGGACAGCAAAATAATTTAAAGAGACATAAACCTACAAAGACAAAATGGGTGAAGATTAAATAACAGATGAAATTTGTCAAAAAAAATTGTGGAAGCTTAAAGGTGGATATAAATGCCAGAAGTTTAAAGATTCTAAGAAAAATGAAACCTTGGAACCTGGAAAAATTAGAGAGGGCACGTATTACGTGGAGCACTGGGTGTGGTGTAAAAACAATGAATACTGTTACACTGAAAAGAAATAATAATTTTTAAAAAATCAGGATTGAAAGTACCTCTGAAAAAAGAAATCTTGGGATGGGTGAAAAGCAAGAGGATTTTTTGAAAGTATAAAGATCCCAGTCCCTGTCAAAGTCATATAGGCAGTCAACTATCCTTTATCCACTTGGCAAAAATAACATAGGTTTACACTCTGGAGAGGTTGAATAAAACAAACTCTGGTATTAGAGATAGGCACAAAGACCACAGATGTTCTAAAAAGAACCCAGAAAAACAGAAGGAAAAAAAATTCAGAGTGATGCAAGAAAACTTACCAGACATGAAGGACAAAATATATGAGTTATAGTATCCTTGTGAGTACTAAGAAAATAAATGTAGAGAGACCCTCACCAAGGCACTGCACCATGAAATTTCAGAATTTTAGGTATGAAAAGAAAAACATTAAAAGTTTCTCAGAGGAGGAAAAAAGGTCACAAAGCCTTAAGAATAGAAACAACAACAATAGCTAACTTCTCAACAATAATATTTTAAGCAGAAGACAGTGGAGCAATGCCTTTAAAATTCTGAAGGAAATGGGGGCACCTGGGTGGCTCAGTGGGTTAAAGCCTCTGTCTTTGGCTCAGGTCATGATCCCAGGGTCCTGGGTTCGAGCCCCACTTCGGACTCTCTGCTCAGCCAGGAGCCTGCTTCCTCCTCTCTCTCTCTGCCTGCCTCTCTGCCTACTTGTGATCTGTCTGTCAAATAAATAAATAAAAATCTTAAAAAAAAATTCTGAATGAAATGATTTTTAAGCTCAAATTCCATACCCCATTTGTTAACTGAATTTGAGGCTGGCTTAAATGAATTTTCAGAAAACTAGATCTTTAAAATTTTATTTCCCATAAACCCCTTCTCAGCAAACTACCAGATGTATTTTTCAACTATAGCCTTACCACAGGGTGAAGAAGAAAGGTATTGAAGTTTGAACTCATTCTAGTTTTCTAGTTTTCATTCTGCCTTTAAAAAAGTAAAATCAATATTCTTTAGAGGAACATAACAGAATCCAGAGTCCTTGTAAGGTATCAATCACAGTATCTCAGCTAAAATTCCAGATTCCTTAAAATATGAAGTTACAGGCAAATATGACTCACACCCCAGAGAAAAGACAAATGAAAACTGACTCCAAAATGACCAGGTGTTGATATTAGCAGATGGGGTTTTTAAGGCAGCTGTTAAATTTATGCTCAAGAAAAGAAAAAAAAATCTACCAAAATAAGGATGTAAACTAAGATAGAGCAAGAAATGGGATCAAGAAATGAAGAATCGAAAAGGAATAGCTGAAGAGTTGGAGAACTCCAGATGAGATGTCTCTGAAGCAAAATAAAAACAATGAAACTGAATGAAATCCTTATATGTTTCAAATCTCTCAGAGAGTTTGGGATGAAACAGTTTTAGGCTCACAGAAAAAGAAGCAAAGAAACAAATCAAGGAAATTATTAACTATAAGAAAATTCTTTTTATAAATTGTAAAAAAAAAAAATCATTCATAACAGCCAAGCTATAATGATGTTTACACAATCTAAAAATATAAACCCTGGATATTAATTTTTAAATTAAATTTTGTAGATCAAGAGGGGAAGAAGGGGATGGTTAAATAAGAGGCAGCTGAGAATACTGTGTCTTCTTTATCTTCAGTTGTAGAATTGACAGTATTTATAGGTGAAAAATAAAGAAAAGAAGCATATTATAAGCATATCTCAGATATGGAGGTGAATAACAGCAAAACAAGCTAAACAAGTTGAAAGTGGTTGCCTCTTGAAGCAGAACCACTAGAAAGAAGTTTGGTAAGGTAGTCATGTCTGTCATTAAAAACTTAGAGTATAGTTTGACTTTTAATGTTATTTACATTTTAACTTAAATTTTAAAAATGTTTAAGCAAATTGAATATAACACACAGTACAGTACCTGGTGCAAATTAGGTATTCAATAAATGATAACTGTTGTTACTGCTAAGATTATTAATTCCCCTAGTAGTCATTAAAACCATTGGTTACCCATTTCAAATGGAAAAAAATATATTTATAAACTGAAAAATCTAGGGAAATAATTGATATATCTGATCTCACAGTTATGTGAATATGTGAGTAGTAGAGCTAGACCTGGAATCCAGATTTCCGAACTCCTGCTGCTTTCAGTCACAACATGGAGACTCAGAGAGAATTGGTGGCTGAGAAGTACAGTTGTAAGCAGAGCTTCCTTTCATCGTCTGACCTAGAATCTGGCCTGGTAAATAGTGAGTGGTCAACCAATGGATAGAAAGACAGACAAATAAATCTTGGGCCAGGGGACAGCCTAGCTTTTCATAACATGGCTTTTACTATTTATTTATTTACTATGTAGCCTCAAAAAGGTAAGATCCAGGGATTTAGTTAAAACCCAAAGGAAAAAGGTACAACAGAAGTGTGGTTAAAATGGAATATTTTCAGGATGTTAATAATTGTGAAACTTGCTATACTTTTAAGACCTTTTGGAACTTTAGAGAAAACTTATCTGCCGAATTTATGTGGGTCCCAGACAGATGCAGAGTTCATTGACTTCATCTAGCCCAATTCATTTATATCAAAGATGAGAAAACTGACAGTTGTCAAGGGGAAATGGGGTGCCAACATTTGACAAACATTTAAAAACTGCCTGTTAGGGAATGGTGGTCCTGGACCTGGAGATTTTATTCAAAGTGTAGTTGGGAAGTGAAAGTATTGAGTAACTGGGTGAGAAAGATAAAGTAGAAACTCATTGACAAGTATAATCAACATATTATAAACTGGGTATATGAGTTTCACACCTAGGTTAGGTAACAAACACTATTGTATGAAGATAATCACAGATTTTTTTTATAAAATTATTTTAAAACATATTTTATTTTATTTTTTTTTAAAGATTTTATTTATTTATTTGACAGAGAGAGATCACAAGTAAGCAGAGAGGCAGGCAGAGAGAGAGAGGGGAGGAAGCAGGCTCCCTGCTGAGCAGAGAGCCCGATGCGGGACTCG
>NC_081561.1:58740938-58765947 GCF_022355385.1 Mustela nigripes
GTGTGTGTGTGTGTGTGTGTGGAGGGGGTGTATATGGTTGGATAGATGGATAGTAGGTAGGTAGTAAGGAATTGGATTCCATGATTATGGAGGCTAAGGCGTCCCAAGTTCTGTAGTTAGCAAGCTGGAGACACAGGAGAGGTGAAATATAATTCCAGCCTGAGTTCAGCCTGAAAAACAGGAGATGTTCCATTTTAAGGTAGGCAGAAAGCATTCCATTCCCTTTTATTTGGCATTTATGGGTTACGTTTTTATTTAAGTTAAAGTTAGTTAACATACAGTGTAGTATTACTTTCAGGTGTAAAATATAGTGATTCAGCACTTCCATACAACACCCAGTGCTCATCACAACAAGTGCCCTCCTTAATCCCAACTCCTATTTCATCCTTCCCCCCACCCACCTCCCCTCTGGTAACCATCAGTTTTCTTCTCTATAGTTAAGAGTCTATTTCCTGGTTTGCCTCTCTCTCTCTTTTTTTTCCCTTTGCTTGTTTGCTTTCTTTAGTAAGTTCAGCATATGAGTGAAATCATGTGGTATTTGTCTTTCTCTGACTGACTCATTTTGCTTAGTGTAATACTCTTTAGCTCTATCCATGCCATTGCACATGGCAAAGTTTCATTCTTATTTATGGCTGAGTAATGTTCCATTCTATGTATGTGTATAAGATTTTATATATATATTTATACTATCTTTTTATCCATTCATCAGTTGGACACCTGGGCTCTTTCCATAATTTGGCTATTGTTGATAATGCTGCTGTAAACATCGGGGTGCATGTGTCCCTTTGAATTAGTATTTTGTATCCTTTGGTTAAATACCTAGTAGTGCAGTCCGATCATAGGGTAGTTCTATTTTTAACTTGTTGAAGAACCTCCATATTGTTATCCAGAGTAACCACACCAATTTGCATTCCCACCAACAGTGCAGGAAGATTCCCCTTTCTCCACATCCTGGACAACACCTGTTGTTTCTTGTGTTGCTGATTTTAGCTATTCTGATAGTTGTGAGGTGATAATGTTCTATTCAGTTCTTCAACTGATAGGTTGAGGTCCACCCACATTTGGGAGGGCAGTCTACTTACTTTACCTATTCACATATTAATTTCATCCCAGAAATACCCTCATAATCACACCCAGAATAATGTTCAACCAAATGTCTGAGCACTTCATGGCCCAGTCAAGTTGACACATAAAATTAATCATTACATAGGATGCCTGGGTGGCTCGGTGGGTTAGGTGTCTGCCTTCAACTCAAGTCATGATCCTGGGGTCCTGGGATCAAGTCCCACATCAGGATCCTTGCTCAGTAGGGAGCAAGCTGCTCCTGCTGCTCAAGCTGCTCCCCCTGCTTGCTGCTCTCCCTGCTTGTGGTTCTCTCTCTCTCTCTTTGTCTAACAAGTGAATAAGTAAAATATTTTTTTAAAAAATTAATCATTAAAAATGCACAGAAGTATGAAAATATAATTGGAATTATTAGAGTTTAACTGTAGAATAATATGAGGGGAAAAAATGAAATATAATGAGAATGAAGGTGTAGTGAAAATCTGTGAGTCAGTCAGGCTTTAAAGACCACACTGAAGTTAGATAATCATGACTTGTATAGATCCTGGAAAAAGAATTACGGGCATTATATTTGAGCAAGATCGTTTTAGCACTTAAATCTAGTTGCATCACAATTTGGAGACATTGAAATTTTGAAACCAGTATGCAAATAGCCCCACAAGCCTAGATTAGGGTGAATACTAAGTAGAGAGCAAATTCAAGACCATGAACAGAGTAAAACAAAACAACCAGATCAACAGAGGTTAGTGGAAAGGTAGCAAAGGGAGGAAAATAAAATGAGTTTGAATGTTAGTGTCATTAACAGCAATGAGAAATTAAAGAGATTTGCGGGATCAAAGATGAGGCATTTAAGATGACATGTAAATTTTTTTTTTTTAAGATTTTATTTATTTATTTGACAGACAGAAATCACAAGTAGGCAGAGAGAGAGAGGAAGAGAAGCAGGCTTCCCACTGAGCAGAGTGCCCGATGCGGGGCTCGATACCAGGACCCTGGGATCATGACTTGAGCCAAAGGCAGAGGCTTAAACCCACTGAGCCATCCAGGCGCCCCGACATGTAAATTTTTAAGGACTTTATATCTAACTTCCAAATAAAGTGTCATAAAATATTTTAAAATGCAAACATGATGAGTTATGCAAAGGAAACTTTTGTCTTTTAAAGACTTTTATTTATTCATTTGACAAACAAGAGATCACAAGTAGGCAGAGAGGCAGGCAGAGAGAGAGGAAGGGAAGCAGGCTCCCTGCTGAGCAGAGAGCCCTATGCAGGGCTCAATCCCAGGACCCTGGGATCATGACCTGCGCCAAAGGCAGAGGCTTTAACCCACTGAGCCACCCAGGTGCCCCACTTTTGTCTTTTAAACAATTGTTATAAATTATATTATTTTTTGTTTACTTTGAAGAACAGTTATAAATTATATTATTTTTTGTTTACTTTGAAGAACAAATAATATTTATCAGAAAAAACATTCTGTACATGAGTTGGTGTTGTGGTAAAATAATAATGTCTTGTAGCACAATATTTTACTAAGTTGCTAATAAATAACTCAAGGTTACATTACCATACCTTTATCCGTATAGTTAAGAAAATGAAGTTTGCACATTGAGATACCACCTTACACCAGTTAGAATGGCCAAAATTAGCAAGACAGGAAACAACGTGTGTTGGAGAGGGTGTGGAGAAAGGGGAACCCTCTTACACTGTTGGTCGGAATGTAAGTTGGTGCAGCCACTTTGCAGAACAGTGTGGAAATTCCTCAAGAAATTAAAAATTAAGCTTCCCTATGACCCTGCAATTGCACTACTGGGTATTTACTCCAAAGATACAGATGTAGTAAAAAGAAGGGCCATCTGTACCCCAATGTTTATGGCAGCAATGGCCATGGCTGCCAAACTGTGGAAAGAACCAAGATGTCCTTCAGTGGACGAATGGATAAGGAAGATGTGGTCCATATACACTATGGAGTATTATGCCTCCATCAGAAAGGATGAATACCCAACTTTTGTAGCAACATGGACAGGACTGGAAGAGATTATGCTGAGTGAAATAAGTCAAGCAGAGAGAGTCAATTATCATATGGTTTCACTTATTTGTGGAGCATAACAAATAAGATGGAGGACATGGGGAGATGCAGAGGAGAAGGGAGTTGAGGGAAATTGGAAGGGGAGGTGAACCATGAGAGACTATGGACTCTGAAAAACAACCTGAGGGTTTTGAAGGGGCGGGGGGTGGGAGGTTGGGGGAGCCAGGTGGTGGATATTATTGAGGGCACACATTGCATGGAGCACTGGGTGTGGTGCAAAAACAATGAATACTGTTACGCTGAAAAGAATTTTAAAAAAAAATGAAGTTTGTATTCTCATTCTACTAGTGATTTGTCTTAAAATATTTTTGTGCCCCATTATTTCTTGCATATTTTATATCACAATTCAATGTATATTATTTTCATTATAAATAAAAAATTGTGAAGTATACCATTATTTCATGTTATTCTACTTACTACCAGAAATATTTAACATACAACAATGAGTAATGAAGTAAGTACAACTTCCATTTAGTTTCAAAGATTGAGAAGTTGAGGGATTGCATAAAATATAGAATCAATTTTTTTTAACACTGAAGTTATTAGGAATATTTTATGATTTTGGTTTCCTGACACGAGAATTGCTTTCACATGAAAGACACCAAATCTGAGCTCAGCTTTCTGTGGAACTGGACTGACAAGCTGCTAATCCGTTTTTTAAGCTTTTTAAGCTTTATATTGTTAAAGAGGAGTTTCTTTATTTTCGGGTAGACATGGACAAAAATTTCTAGAAGGAAGCCAGTGCAGAATACACACGTTTACAGTGTGATCACTGCAATTAGCTGATAAAATTGCTCGCCTCACTCTATAGAGAAGAGGTCAGAGTTCGGGAGGGCTAATTTTAGAGCATGAGGCACATTGAGGCAGGTAGCCTTGGTGAAGTAACACAGTGATCGCATTCAGTCCTAAGGAATCACTTCTTGAAAGTCCAGGGCATATTAGGAGAATTCCAGCAGTGCCAGTGCTAGTAAGGGCACGAAGTTAGGTGAAGGAAATTAGTGCATCAGATAGATGAAAACTAAAGTTAAATTTTCCTGAAAATTATGACCACATTTAAATGTCTAACTCTCCTATGTCTTTATTTTCCATTTTCTGTTTTTTCCTGGTCAATGTATTTGTAAACTGACATTTTGAAGAGGATTATAAATACAGATGATTTATGGATATGTAGTATTTGTAAACGATTAGTTGGGAAAACTCTTCTGGGATATATACTTCTGATCCTTTCTTAACATAGTGAAATTACTTCTGTCTGTATAGTACTTTACAGTTGTCAAATCCTCACCATCCCTCATGAAAGAAAATACAAAGTTACTTGACAAGGCTGCCTCCTGGTTCCCTGTATACATCCACACATTTAAATGGATACTGGGCCCATGTTCTTCTCCACATTGATTGTGTGTATTTTATACTGTGATAGAAATGTTTTTATTTGAAAAAAAAAAAAAAGTATTTGCCCGACACTATTCCAGTTTTTAGAAAAATATGTTCACATTTTTCCTGCTGAAAACTTTTAGTTTCTGAGTAGATACATCATCTTTTTAAAACCTTTCCCCCAAGATTTCTTTTTAAATGGCTCACAGTTAAATTTAAATTTCTATATTTAGGTAGAATTATGTTTATATACCAACCACCAGTATCCAGGAAATTCAGTGGTAAGGCTGACACATAGGGAGTTTATAGTCTATTTTGTAGTCTGTGTATTTAGACAAGGTTTGAAGCTTACTTAGCAAAATCGCTTAAACATTTGAGCAGAATTTCTTAAGAACAAATGCACTATTTGATTCCTTATAATTGTTAAGATAACAGTATGTCACTTTTTAAAGATTAGTTTTCAGGAATATGTTAGATTTATTCCTTTCAAAGAAGAATGCATTTAGGAACCTTTATATGTAAATATTACCTTTATATGTAAATATTTTTATAATATTGGACAGAGATGGTGTGGTGCAATCACCACGGTTTGATCAAATTTGGAAGAAGTTACAGGCACATATTTGTAGTGTTTTCTCCAGCATCTTTATTTTTTTCATCTGGACGTATTTTATGTTCCTTCCAACTAATCAAAATAAGAAACCGATTTTGCCTTTGCCAAAAAAATAGAACTATCATTTTTCACATTCTTTTATTTTCCAGGTCATTTTCAAGTAAGATTGTGTTTCTAGGACTTCTGAATTCCAGAAAAATCTCAACTTTGTAGATATAAGGGCCCAGATGAACATTGCAGGGGGAATCTAACTTTTCATGCAGTATGTTTTGTGTTGTGCATTCCAGATACAGTTAACTTTTTGTGTGCATGTGATTAGTGTGGAAAGAAATTAATGCAGTCCAGTATTATGATTTATGGACTGAATCCTTTGCCCACTGAAGACTTGCCAAAACTAAAACTATTTTTTTTCCTTTGGATATTAGAAACAGCTACTGTTTTTGTTGATCTTTTAAAGTTCTGAATGGGCCTATTTCAAATCATACCAGCATGGGAGCTCAGATTAATAATATACTTATTCAACTAGTGATACTGAGTGAAACCATTGCTCACATGGATATGAGGATAAAATTTCATAAGATTATTTTCAGGTGCATTAATGCATTTCTGGAAGCTGCACATGATTTTTCCTTTGCATGAAAGAAATCAAGGATTTCTGTTTATTGTATCAGTTACAGGTGGGCTTATTTAATTGCTCTTTTTTTTTTTTAACTTTCAAACATAAGACATTTCACTTTTTAAAGCAGTAATGTGATTGCCAGATTATTCCCAAAGGTTTTTAACGCTTAGTATATTTATCTCTCTTGAGACATCATGACTGTAGTATATTTAATTTAGATTATGGAGGGAAAAAAATTCTAAATTCTCTTTGTTGTTAGTTACAGCAAGCTGCTGAAGTTTCTCAGCTCCGGGGAGCAAGGGTAATCTCTGCCGAAGACCTTCTGTTTTTGATGCGCAAGGATAAGGTAATATACAGCATTTTCATTGTATTAACATGCCATGTTTGGTATTCAGTTATGCTTATTTAAGGAACTGTATCCTTGTTATATGGCTTTCAAATTGGAATGCAACTATTAAACTGATGTTTTATTCTTCATAGTTTGCATAGAATGATTTGCTCTAAGAGAATAGATTCTTGTTCAAACAGCACCAGAGCACTGACCTAGAACTATGCTACCAACTAATTCTCACTTACCATTCTGTATCTCTTTCAACATTTTCATAGCTACATAATATTCACTGAGTATCAATCGTATGCTTTGTTCAGATAAGTGAGATAGAACTGAATGGCATATTTATTTTTCTTCTAATTCTATACAAGATTACAAGCTTTCCCAGGGTTTGTTTCAAGGTTTATTCTGTGATATACCATTTATAGGAAGAGTCTATAGAGATGAGTCTTTCAGAGGCATCAATATAATAATGTCCAGAGTTTTTATGGTAAAGTTTTACCTTTCTTACTCTTTGAACTCTGGTAATTAAAATATTTAGGGTGGTATTTACCTGTCTAATTTTGTCCTATCTCCCATGAGTAGCTAGTTGAAAATAGGAAAATTTTTTGAGCTCTATGCTCATGGTGTCTGCGTTTTCTGTAGTACATTGTACTTTAATAAAATAATTTCCTATAAATCTGAACAAATATATTTTATAATGTTTTACATGTTTTTAGTAGTGTCATCTAAATGTTACATGTACAAAAACTAGCAGAGTTAACTGGTAGCTATTGTCCCCAATGAGCAGGGCTTGGTTTCTGATGGTCCATTTTTCTCTTCTTGATTGTTTTTCCCTGGCCTCTTCATTATAAATATACCCATTCCTCTTCTACCAATTTAGTATGCTTGTGGCTGGTTTTTTGGTTTTTTGTTTTGTTTTTTTTTTGGGGGGGGGTTGGGTGTTTTTTCAATCAGAAGACATCTCATCCACCTTTTGGATAGCCTTGTTAACATCCTTTCCAATATCCAATTCCTTTATATTTGTGAAATATTTTAATTCTAATTGATTGAAGGTCAACTTAAACTTAGATATAGTATTTTCCCTTCTTTAGACAGTAAGATTCAGAGACCTACAAACCACACCATGACCAATCTAATATTAAATTGTATAAATTCTTACTTCATTAACTCTTTGTATGAGGAATATAAAGGAAGAGAAGAGAAATGTCTTCACTATTGAGAAGCTATAATTTGGTTTAGGAAACCTGTCTGATTTAGTTGAAGAAGCAGAATTTCAAAGTTGTGTCATTAGTCGAGAGGCTGAAGGATTTGTTGAAGTAGAGGTGTCTGAGACTCATGCAGTTGTATGTAGAATGGACCAAATGCAAAGGAACTCGCCAAGAAGCTGGTTCAGTAACCAATGCAAAATATGATGGGCACTGGAAGTGGATAGGAAGGTGGATTTCAGAGAGATAGTAAGGAGTACAAATATGCAGGATTTGGTGACTTCATTATACTTGGAGGGACCAAGCAGTAATAGGCACAGGGCAGCAGTGGTGCTGTGAGGAAGGAGCTAGCACTGATAGAAAATGAGGAACTGGAGCCAAGGTCCTTCATGAAGGCCCCTAGAGAACAGCGGAGTTAGTATTAGTACTTTACAGAGTATGTCCAGTCTTTCGTGACAGAGTTAAAGAGGCTAGCACAAAAAATAGTCCACATTGACACTTTCTCCTGCCTTTTGGGAAAGTCTGCATTTAAAATCATAGTGAAACTATGGGAATATACACTAACTGACAGGGCCCCTCTACTGTCCAGTAGGACTCTTAACCAGAATCCTTTCATCAGTTGAGAACATAGATGTAATATGAGAGCTGCCAGAGTTCTCCTTTTCTCTTGAAAATAATAATTGTATTTGTATGCCGACATCTTCTAAACAAAATTAAAGTAGTTTATAGAGATGTAATATAAGACAAAATAAAATCTGAAGTATTGAATGCAATCAGAGCAACAAAAAAAAGAAGGGTAGCAGAAGAACTGTTTACAGGTGTGTTGTTTTTCTCTCCTAATTCTAGTTTATATTCATGCAGTATTTATTGACTGTCTAGGCACCTTCACTCTTTCTTTCATTTATTCATCCCAGTGGTACTATATGGTAGGCACTTTACTTAAAATCATAAATAAAGAAACTGAATTCCAATGCTAATGTTCTACCTCTGGCCCGGCTAAGCTCTAGTTGTAAAGCTATTTTTAACCTGTTTACCTGTATATAAAAAGGAGATGATTTTATTTGTCTGTATTTCAGGGTTGATCAAATAAGGTGCTTGTAAAAGAGCTTTGTAAAATGTACTATGTTTCAGCCGTAATTAGGAATATCAAACCTGAAGGTCAGGAACCAAGTTATAATACATCCCAAGTGTAAGCGCACAACAAATTACAGAGTATTATCAGTTACGTTTAAAGTTAAGCAGTATTAAGGTCTTCTAATAAACCTAAGGAAAACTAAAGAAAAAAATAAAATAAATAAATAAAAACAAAGAAAAAAATGTCAAAAAAAAAAAAAAACAAACCCTAAAGAAAACCATCAGGACCCATCTATCATTCATCAGCTTTGAGTCCCATTGAAACATATTTCTCAGATTATAGAATGTTTTTCAGAAATATAAAACATAAACCAACTCCTCTAAAAAAAATTAAAACATTTCCAGAGATTAAAAAATAATAAAAAGGAAAGTTGTTTGGCTTTTTTAAAGCAGTTGTTATAAAATCCTTGTCTAGATGTTTATAAATCACTATAGTTATTTTAGTTTGGAGAGTGTGATATCACAGTCTTCAGGAAGAATTTAAACTTTTTGTAAGAAAAAAAAAAAGCAATCATTGTAATTCTGGAACATTTGGATACTTACAAATGAAAAGTGCCTTCAAAAATGTTTTTTAGCTTTTATATTTAATATGATGACATCTGTTACTCCATAGTTTTATGGTAAGAATTGCTGTATTTTTCCCAGTGATCCTAGAATATAAGTTTATTAAATTTAATTATCATAGTATTCTGCAAACAGTAAAGTGAATGTAATGTATACGATTTCTTATTTCATATTTTCAACAGAAAAAGCTTAGAAGACTGCTAAAGTACATGTTTTTCCGAGACTACAAATCCAAGATTGTCAAGGGTATAGATGAGGATGACCTTCTGGAAGGTAACCCAAAAAACACTGAAAGCAATGTGACATGCGTGATGGATGACACACTGATAAATTGTTAGTGTGGACTTTTCCATCACAGTGAAATATATGTGCTTCTGTTAAATAATGTAGCTTAGAAATTATCCAAGTAGCTATTTAGTTGGCAGCTAAATCTTGTGATTTTCTATTTACATGGCTTCATAGTAATCTGCTATGTCAGTTCTTTTAATCATATGGCCTGTTTTTTATCAGAATGTCATGAAACTGAGAAAATCATGTTGATTCAAAACATAATTGATCTTAGCAAGCAAAGTTTTTCTGTTGTGGGTATAGGAAGCCAGAACTGTTATTATAGATCTCTGAAATTCACATATGGGTTTTTCTTAATTTATTATAGAAAGTATCTGATATGCAGTATGATGTAAAGTCACCTCATTTTGGTGTGTTATTACTGTGCTATTTGAAATCTTACCAACAGCCCAACACGGGGTAAAAAATTTTCCTTATCTGATTTTCCAACTCAATTCCATTTCAGAATATTTAGAAAAAGATATTAATGTTGTAGAATCAAGCAGTGCTAAGCTGAAAACAGAAATGTACTAAACGATACTTACTGAGTCAAAATAAATACACGCTATAAAATAACTCATATATTTGTGTTGAATGTAGTCACTACATAGTGGTTATCCCATTGCTAATAAATACATTGATAAATAAACAAACTCTTTTAGATTGAGAACTTCAGAAAACTCCTCAAAACCCACTGAAGAGTTAATAAATCTTGGAAGTAAATTTAGATTTACATAACTTCAATAAATAAGTAAGTGTAATTACCATGCAAAAAACAAACAAATTCATATCAAATGTTTCATCAGTGTTGCCTATTTAATATTCCTGCAATTCTCAGAGAATTTAATTTCTGATAAGTAGTTCTCCAGTTGAATTTACATGCTTCCTTTTTTGAAGAGCATAAAGAATACAGACTTGAATTCCTGTCTTTCCTAGTTCTCTGCTTTCTCTCTATGTGAACTTGAGTATCATTTTTCTCGTAAGTCAAAAATTATACCACTCACCATAGTGGAGTTCTTATGAGAGTTTAACATAATGTATGAAAATCACCTGATACATCCCTGAGATTGAATAAATGATAGCTTTTAATACCAAACTCAGAACATAAGAAGCTCAGAGTGGTGAGACTAGTATTCAGTTGTACTAGCAATATCATATGTGTCTGATGCCCTCTCCTCCTTATTTATTTCAGATCTCATCTCTTTAATTTCATTTAAATTTTCTAGTTTTTTGTATCATATAAAGTTTTAAAATAGTTGATATAACTTAATAAGATAAACTACTCCAGTAAAATGTATCTAATACTGAGGTAGGACTTTGAGAATGGCCATATGAGGATAGATTTTTTTCCCAGTAAAACACATTTTACTGGTGAAAGCTTTAAAAAGTAATGGCATGAAGTCTCTATAAGTTGTCGTTAAGGGAATACAGCAAATGAAGAAGTACATATTTAAGGAAATCCAAATCTCATTAAGAACAGTGAGAGTCTGTTTTATTTGAGCCATGACCTGCTCCCATTACCCCTCCTCTTTCCTCCTGGAACCTCAGCTCAGAATGGTGGAAGCATTACTCTAAGCAAGTGTTTCCAAGAACACTGGACACATGATTCTTTCAGCTACCAGTCTAGGACAAGAGTTTCCCCCCAGGAGGTTGGTATCTCTCATCTCCTCTGGCTCCATGTTGCAGAAGCTTTATTCCATGCAGGCACAGTTAAAAGGACCAGAGTTTCCACCCATTCTCTCTTCATAGGAAAGCTCTAACCCAGACATGAAAGGCTAAGAATACTGGGTCCTGATTGCCCCAACCTAGCTTGAAGTAAAGCTCCACACCAGAAGGGAGAAGCCCAGAAGACAGTGGACTGCCATCCCTGCCTAGCTTTCCACATATAGATCTAGGAATCTTTTTAGTAAAAGCCAGTACAGTGATACAGAGGTTCAGCCCCAAGGGAGAGATAGGCTTTGATAAGAGAGAGCTTGGCAGCTTTCTCTATGAGGACTGACATTTTAGAACAGAGCATGTGGAATTTCATACCTAAGGGTGCTATAAAAATACTATGGAAATCCTGATTGTGTGTAATTAAGGGGAAGCTGGAAGCTACGTTATACTAGGACAACAAATAAAACAGGATGTCAGCTAAAGGTTTGACAGAGGAAACAAATGGAAGAGACAGCTAAGAAGAATCTTTCTGGGGTCAGAGCAAAATGTAAAGGCTGGTAATATCTGGACTCTGCAAAGGGGCCTGACGTCATTCAGACCAATCTGTGGAACATGCCCAAGAGTATTATCAAAAACAATAGAGCAATCAGCCAGAAGTCAGTGGAAGCTAACAGCTGTGTGTGATACCCCATGTGGAATCAAACCAACCAGAAACTTAATGGAGAGATCAGGAAAAATGACAGTCAAAGAGAAACTGACTAACACTACGGTATCCCTGGTGACTGAGGAGACCAATTGCATGCTCACATTTGTGCTCTCTGGGAAACAACTTCAGAGGCCATGTGCTATGAGGTAAAAAGATTTTATTGAACCAGTCTATCCAAATCACTAATCAAATAAACAACCAAACAAGCAAATAATGACAACAGGCCCCAGGAAGAAAAGGGAATTACTATTTAGAGTTACTACAAAATAAAATACCCATTTTCACCAACGATAACCACCAAATACTAGACAGGCAAAAAAAAAAAAAAAAAAAATGTGTGAGCCATTAAAAATGAACAAAAAGCAGACAACACAAACTGCCTTTGAGGGGGCCAAGATGTTGGACTTACAACACAAAAACTTCACAGTAGCAGTCATAAATGCATTCAAAGAATAAAGGAAACCATTTTTAAGGAACAAAAGGAAGGTATGATTATAATGTCTCACAAAATAGAAAATATCAATTAAGAGATATTAAGGATTAAGAGAAATTAAGAAATTGTTCTGATGAACACTGTGTATTGTGTGGAAGTGTTGAATCACTATATTGTATACCTGACACTAATATTATACTGAATGTTAACTAAGTTTTAATAAATAATAAAATAAAACTTTAAAAAAGTTTAATAACTTTTACAAACTTAAAGAATAAAATATAGAGACCAATCATAAAAAAGAAACAATTGAGAATTCTGGGGTTGGAATGCACAATGACTAAAATGAAAAATTCAGTAAAGAGTCTCAGTAGTACCTTTGAAGTGAGAAGAAAGAATCTGATCTTGAAGACAGATTGTTAAAGATTATGCCATCTGAAAAACAAAAAAACAGAATGAAGATAAATTAACAGAGAAATCTGAGGCATCATTATATAAGCCAACATATACATAATGGGACTACCAGAAGGAAAGAAAATGATACAAAGGAGCAGAAAAAAATCTTCAAAGAGATAATGATTGAAACTTCTCTACTTTGATCAAAATCATTATATCCAAGCAGGTCAGCCAGCTCCAATTAGGATAATCACATAGAGATCCACATTCACACATATTCTTCTAAAAATGTAAGAAGACTAAGACAAAGAGAAAATCACAAAAGCCACAAGAGAAATGCACCTCTTCACATCCAGTCAAGCTCCAGCAATATTAACAGCTGATTTCTCATTAACAATATAGATTTAAAAAACAATGTATATTTATGTATATGTATGTATGTATATATATATATATATATATATATATATATATATATGTCAGAATAGCCATAGAATGACATATTCAAATTGCTTAAAAACAAAAACAAACAAACAAAAAAAAACTGTTAACCAAGAAACATATCCAGCAAAACTATCTTTTAAAAGTGAAGACAAAATTAAATATATTCCCACATAAATAAGAACTGGGTGAATTTCTTGGTAGCAAATCCATATTAAGAAATATGAAAGTGGGGCACCTGAATGGCTCAGTTGTTAAGCATCTGCTTTCATCTCAGGTCATGGTCCCAGAGTCCTGGGACCAAGCCCCACACTGGGCTCCTAGCTCAGCAGGAAGCCTGCTTCTCCTTCTCCCACTCCCCCAATTTGTGTTCCCTCTCTTGCTGTGCCTCTCTCTGTCAATAAATAAAATGAAATCTTACACACACACACACACACACACACACACACACACACACACACACAAATAGGAAAGTTAGTTCTTATGGCTCAAGTAACTGGCACCAAACAATAATTTCATTCCATACACATACACATACCCACACATACATACAGACACACACACAAAAGTACCTGTAAAGGTAATCATGTAAGTAAAATAGACAATATAATTGCATCTTTTTCCCTTTCTTCTCTTAACTGATTTAAAAAACCATGTATGAAACAATATAATAATTGTAATGTTAAGTCTATAACAGGTAGATATACACATGTAGATACATGTAGTTATATATAACAGTATATTTGACAGTAACAACATAAGTTAGGTGGGTGGAAACAAGGTGTGTTGGAGGAAGAAGTGGCAGAAGATGGCTTCTCCAATTACAGAAAGAAATGAAAAGAAACAAATGGTAAATACAATAGTTAATATAACCAATTCTATAAATACCTGATTTTTATCCTTTGAAAACACAAACTACTGAAACTGAATCAAGAAGAAATAGAAAATGTGTGTACACCTATGGCAAGTAAATTCTTTGAATTAATAATATTAAGACTTCCCCAAAGAAAAACCCAGGTCTAAATGACCTCATGACGGATTCTACTACATGTTTAAAGCACAATTAACACCAATCTTTTCCAGCTCATTTTACAAGGCCAGTATTATGCTAATATGAAAACCAGACAAAGACAAAAAGAAAACTAAAGACTAATACATTGCTTCTCTGTATTCCTGATGCTGTACTTTCCATCTCTGTGACTTACTTGTTTTGTAACTGGAAGTTTCTCTTATGCTCCTTTATGTATTTCACCAGTTTCCTCACCCCACCTCCGCTTTGGCAACCATCTGTTCATTCTCTGAATTTAAGAGTCTGTTTTTTCATTTGTCCTTTTTTTTCTTTGGTTGTTTCTTAAATTCTACATATGAGTGAAATCATGAGATACATGCCTTTCTCTTTCTGAAGTACTTCAGTTAGCATTATATACTCTGGGTCCATACATTTTGTTGCAAATGGCAAGATCTTGTTTTGTGTCTGTGTGTGTGGCTAAGTAATATTCCATTGTGTTTGTGTATGTGTGTGTGTGTGTGTCCATCTTCTTTATCCATTCATCTATTGACGGACACTTTGGTTGTTTCCATAATTTGGTTATTATAAATAATACTGTAAAAAAACATCTAGATGCATTTATCATTTTGAATTAGTGTTTTTATTTTCTTTGGGTAAATACCCAGTAGTGGAATTACTGGATCATATGATAATTCTACTTTCAATTTTTTGAGAAACCTCCATACCTTCTTCCATACTGGCTGCACCAGTTTCCATTCCTACCAACAATGCACAAGGGATTTTTGTTTTTGTTTTTGTTTCTTTTTTTCTCCACATCTCACAGGTCTCACCAACACTTGTTACTTCTCGCCTTTTTTTTAATCTGGCCATTCTCACAGGAGTAAGGTGATATCTCAATGTGGTTTTGCTTTGCATTTTCCTGATTTGTGATGTTGAGCATCATTTCACATGTCTATTGGCCATCTGTATATCTTCTTTAAAAAATATCTATTCGAGTCCTCTGGCTATTTTTGATCAGATTATTTGGGGGGGTTTTGTTATTGAATTATGTAAATTCTTCATATATTTTAGATATTAAGCTCTTAGCAGATATATCATTTACAAATATCTTTTGCCATTCAGGAGGATGCTATAACATCTTCTTTAATATAGATGTGAAAATCCCTAACAGAATATTCAGTAAACCAAATCCAGCAACATCTAAAAAGGGTTAGGGTTAGGGTTAGGGTTAGGGTAAACCCCATGACCAAATGGGGTTTATCCCACGAATGGAAGATTGGTTTAAATTTAGAAAATACTTTGTATAATACATCATAAAGGTCATAAATCACATGATCATCTCAGTAAATGTAGAAAAATTATTTGAAAAAAATTCAAAAGTCTTTAATGAGAAAAATGCTAAAAAAACCGAGATGGGAACTTTCTCAACTTGGTAAAGGTCATTGCTATGAATGGAATGTTTGTATCTTCCCAGAATTGGTATTTTGCAGCCCAGTCACCAACATGATGGTATTTTGAGGTAGAGCCTTTGGAAAACAATTAAGTCATGAGGGAGGGGCCTTCATGAATGGGATTTGTGCCCTTCTAAGAAGAGACACAGGAGAGTTTGCTTTTGCTTTCTGCCATATGAGGATAGGAGAAGACAGTCCATCTGCAAATCAGGAAGCAGGCTCTCATCAGATACCAAGTGTGCCAGCGCCTAATCTTGAATTTTCCAGCCTCTAGAATTGTGAGAAATAAGTATTTGTTTTAAGCCATCCCATCTGTGATATATTTAAATATTTATTATTGTCTGTGCTGTAAATAGACCAGGACAGCCATTTATGGAAAACCCATAGTTCATATCATACTTAATTGTGAAAAATTGGATGCTTTCACCCTAAGATATTTGGATTTTCTTTACCTGGTATCTGCACATGTATTTTATCACTTAAAAAAAATAATTTATTTCTTTCTCCCTAACCCACACTGATATTAATGCATTAAACTATTAATTGCCTATTATAATATTATACTCCTTCTTGATCTTTTGCAATAATTTTTTAAAGTTATGTTTTGCTTCTAGATAAGTATGGTAGTTTTACCCCTTAAGAGAAAAGGTGTAAGATCTTGTCCTTTTATGCTTCAAATACATTGCCACAATAAAATACATAATATTCTCTCCTTTTAATTTCAGATCTCAGTCTTGATGTTTTTTATCTAAGTGTTTTTATTTATTTTCTGAATTAGGCTTGCTATAGCAGGATTCTTTTTCTTTTCTTTTTTCTTGTTTTTTATTATGTTAAGTTAGTCACCATACAGTACGTCATTAGTTTTTGATGTCGTGTTCCAAGAGTCATTGTTTGCGTATAACACCCAGTGCTCCATGCAATTCATGCCCTCCTTAAGAGCAGAGATGCCCTTCAACAGAAGAATGGGTAAAGAAGATGTGCTCCATATATAAGCATGCTTTTTCTAAATATGCGAGGACTCTTTTTTTTTTTTTAAGGAATTTTAACAGTTCCTTTACAGTTACTATGTTGATTGACAATTTGGTGTTTTATTGTCTCAACTTTACTCATGACATGAGTAAATGATTTAATTCTGCTTATGCTTTTGTTTCAGATGCAAAGATTCTCCCTTTAAAGACTATTTTGAGAGAACTCCCAATTCTGAATTTCACATGTAGTATTCGATACATGTAGTGATTAGTGTTGATATAAACCTGTTAAGCACATTTTGTTCCTTCCCTTATGTTTATGAAGACAAACTGAGTGGTAGCAATAATGCGAACAAAAGACAGAAGATCGCCCAAGACTTTCTCAACTCTATTGACCAAACAGGAGAACTCCTGGCAATGTTTGAAGATGATGAGATCGATGAAGTTAAGCAAGAAAGAATGGAGGTATGGTACACTCTTCTCCTTCTTATGTAATAGAAAACCTACTGCAGTGCTTATGCTATGTGGTTCTATTATGTTCTTTAATTGTTACCTGAATTGCCCAGAACAGGGTTTGCATGTCTGAAGGCGCCCAGATTCACCCTGTACAGGTGTCCATTTCTGCCTTCAGCCAAGACTTTGGGAGTCTGTTTCTCTCTTTCCTCCTCTAAATACAAGTAGATTTCCCTAAGCTTCCTGCTAGGCCTAACTTTTACTGATACTGTTTTATTCCAAACTTATTTTTTGTTCCAAATCATCCATTTATCTTTGTGGGCAAAGGTAATTTCCCCACTTTCGTGTTGGCACGTGGCATGAAGAGCTATCTTTCAGGCTCTGAATGGACTAACTAGCTGAGGTAGTATCCAGGGCAAGTACGTGCTTTCCAGCCCCGTAACACAAAGTTAGTGCCATGGGTTTGGGTTCCCTGGACATGTTTTCACAATACATGTGAAAATTGTGTGCTTTCTGTTTGCCTAAGCTATCTATTCATAAAATTACTGATTCCTTAAATACTTATTCAGAAATAAAAATGACTGATTTTATTTGAGTGCCTTCCAAAATAAAAAGCATTATTCTTATTGTCCTTATTATAATACTTTTACAGTTAAAAAAAAAATCTCCATTATCCCCTTCTCTTTAAATGGGGCAAGAGAGGTAATTCCAGAACTCCAAAAAGACCATGCTAATAATCTCTATGCATGCTAAAAATATAATTATTTCATGTTAAATTCTGGAGGAAGTCCAATAGACATGCATGCTTTGTAAACTTTAACAACCTTCTTTAAAGAATTAGTATGGTTAGATCATGAACTGTGATCTAAAGGCAATGGTCTCTTTAGGTATCAATTACCTTAAAAATGTGTGGTTATCTTGGTTTGGGGCAACTGCAAATGGTTTTAGTTGAACTTCGCCGTGGGCCAAAATCATGCTAAGTTGTCCAAAGCAGATGATAAACATATATTTCTGATGTCATTATGGCCTAAACAGGATATGATCGTTTAGTGGCATGGTTTATACAGAGAGCAAATATTATTTATGCTTTTTTAAAAAAACATTTTTATATTAAACTAATGGGCATTAAGAAAGATTCATGAAGGAAGGACTATATGTGAATCATTAATGAAATAGAACAAGTAGCTTTTCAATGTTAATGGTAAAATCTCTGTCAACCAAGCCCGCTGCCTAGAAGGGCATTCCACAATCAGGAAGAAGAGAAGAAATGGAGCATGCTGTAGCACTAAGCTAATAATAACAGGCTACCATAGGCTTGGAAAAATGATGAGTCAGGAAGGTACAAGTTAAAGTCAATAAAGTATCCGGAAAGGCAGGAGAGGAAAAGCATGGGAACTGATGCAGTTTATATACCTCCTCCCTGCAGTTATATATTACACAGTGGTCACCAGGATAATAAAATAGCAATAGTTGGTGAAAATGGTTACAATGCAGTAAGCTTCATCTATGTAATAAAAATCAGATTGGCAGGTCTTTAAGCTTTATATCATAACTAAAATCTTCTCCAAGCAAGAGAACAGAGAACAGTTTTGAGATTCTACTCATCCAAATAACAGAGTTTAACTGAATAAAAAGTGCTGAACTTAGACGTAACTGTAGACAGTAGAAAGTGGGACTGTTAAGAGCATCGGCCTTGCCTGCTTCTAATTTGACAGGTTATAGTTTCAAGCGTAAACCACAACGGCAGCAGTCCATATGAAACCACTTTGGACTTGCAGACTGCAATCTCTGCTTTTCAAGTGCAGGGGGGTAATCAGTCCTGGCATCACTCCGTGATTTCATTTTTCTCTAAGCATCACTTACTGTTGCAGAAATTTTGTTTGCTACCTCCTTCCCAAGAATGTATGAAAATGGTATAGGCCTACCAACAAAGCTTATTATTGTTTTGCTTTCTTCCTTTTTTTCTTAAATGTGATTTAGAAGAGAAAAAAGTTTCATAGACATAAAAACCCACTTGGGATCCTAGCTTTTTCTCAAAACGTTGAGCAAGCATACAAGAAAAAATGAGTTCTTTCCTGTTGTTTTTAGGTGATTTCTGTGTGTTCCTGGCTTTTTTTTTTTTTTTTTGAGCTCATAATTTGCTTCATCATTATTAAAGATTATATGACTTGAGATATAAAAAGTCTAGATTTTTACTTCCATTTCTACTTGCCTATCCTTCATCATGACAGTTAGCTAACTCTTACCCTATTTTAGTTTTCCTCCAGCACCAAATTTTTAACACTTGGGTATATATGTATTGTAGAGATCTATGATCCATTGCCTCTGAAGATACTTACAAATTATCAAATAAAGATTAGAATAATGTTCAAAATTACCTTTGAGGGTTAGGAAAGAGCAGATTTGGTAAACATAATAAAAAGCATTTGAATGCTCACAACTTCTCTTGTGTTCCTCCACTTAACCCCCATGCCAGAATGACACAGGTGTGTTTTACTGTTAATCCTGTTTCTTACATTCTAATTTTTTGAGCATCAATCAATTAAATGTGACTGTGTCAACCAAAGGCCAAGAGGGTGGCACAAAAACTGCAAATAGCTTTGGTTTTTCTGTTTTTTTAAAGATTTTATTTGTTTACTTAAGAGAGAGCATGAGCAGGGGCAGAAGCAGAGGGAGAGGGAGAAGCAGACTCATCACTGAGCACAGAGCCCAAAGTGGGGCTTGATCCCAGGACCCTGAGGTTATGACCTGAGCCAAAGTCAGACACTTACCCTACTGAGCCACCCAGTTGCCCCATCTTTGGGTTTTCTTAACAGAGTGACTATGGTCACTCAGAGCTCTACTGTGAAGGAACCTGAGAAGCTCAAGTTTATCATCAATCAAGTAAAATACCTAGTCTAATAAACTACTAGGTGAGGGGGATGTAAAGAATAAATGTATAAAAAGTTGGGTGAACTCTACCTTCTGACTAATCCTCAACCTGAGGATTAAACTTTCTTGTTTAAAAGTAAACAAGAAAGCAAAATTAGAGCCTACCAGAGAGACAAGCCTTTAAATAAAATAGGGTACTAAAACCTCAAAGGCCTGTTACTGTAATCTAGAAATAAAGCAGAGTAGAATACATAAAGTTTAAGATCTCTTAAAAATGTTTGTAATTGGCTTACAATTGAATAACATTCCAGGTGGCCATCTGAATTTAACTTAAAGTGATTGGCCATAGATTTAAAACACAAAGTTTCTCATAAAAGCTGAATGATTGGAGAAATCAGGTTCACATTCAGTTGTGCGCCGAGCATAATGAGGTTATGATCCCTAGAGAAGTTGAAACTCAGTGTTATTGTTTGTGGAGCTAAGTATACTGGAAAACTCACTGAAGAAGCCAGAGACGTGGATTGCTATAGACGTTCTTCATCTTCTCATTTTGAAGTCTGTTCTTTCTACCATTCCCCTTCTCTATTATTATTATTTTTTAATTATAATAGTAAAATAAAATGCCTCTAAGACTAAGTTTTCAAAAATATCTTAGATAAGATTCATCATAAAAGGGGGCGCCTGGGTGACTCAGTGGGTTAAAGCCTCTGCCTTCGGCTCAGGTCATGGTCCCAGGGTCCTGGGATTGAGTCCCTCATCAGGCTCTCTGCTCAGCAGTGAGCCTGCTTCCCTCTCTCTCTGCCTGCCTCTCTGCCTATTTGTGATCTCTGTCTGTCAAATAAATAAATAAAATCTTTAAAAAAAAAAAAAAGATAAAAAAGGCTAACCCTAGTAAGATAAATGTTTACAAATATGAAAAAAAAATACAAACATTGAGTTTAAAAATGAGGCCCAGAGAAAATTTTAAAATTTAAGTGTACATGAGATTAAGATGCAGAGTTTATGTACTGGAAAGATATAGTTTATGTATGTACATACAGATGGTATATATAGAAATGCATATATCTTTACATGCATACTATTATGTATATTCTGTAAGAATAGAAATATAGTGATAGTCAATTTTTTTTCATATAAAAGTAAAAGAACAATCAGAGGTATATCCGACAAACTCAGATGCTAATAATAGCAATTACTACTTCAGAAAAAAGAATATTAGAGAGGAAAGGCTTTAAAAGACAACAATGTCAGTAATTTTGTGTTACTAAGTGATGCTGCCTGTGGTGAAGAGAGTAAGTACAAAATGTTAATCATTAAATTCCAGAGAGGTGAAATACACAAACTAAAAGCTTCCAGTAATGGGGGAGATGTCAGAGAAATGCATTTGTTGAGCCTGAGACACACTATTCTCAGTCCTTAGCAGATTGACTTGGGGAAAAAATTTTAATAATAAAAATTTAAGTTTATCTATAGATGTATATAAACATTTTTAAACAAGCAGCGGTTTTAAAATCTTATTCAGCTAACTCTAAGGATTCCACAGTGCTCTTTAGGGAAAGTGAGGAGAAGTTTGTTGAGTCTCTAGCCTCCCTTCTCTGCCCACACTTCCCTCAGTCAGAAGAACTTCTCTGACTTATTGAATCTGCATATCATTGGTAAAGAAGGGGTTTCATTATTTTTTTTTCCATCAAAAATCATTATAAAACATCACTGGAGTTTTTCTGTCTCTCAGGGTCAACAGATTTCAAAAACGTACAAATCGATAGAGCCCATTACCTTACCAGAGCAAAAAAAGAAAACCTACAAGTAGTAAGAAAAGTTAAATATAAAAAACCCTAATTGACTGAAAATTTAAAAAGAAGAAACCAACAACTAATAGGAGCAGCTAATGGACCCACAACAGATTAAAAATTACTACCATTGACTCTTTGGGTAATAAGAACACTAAGAATAGTCCACGTAAAAATTAAAAAATTTGGACAAAACTTTACTTAAAACATAGGTAACTTTTTAGCTTTTAAGCCTTTGTTAAATTAGGAAAAATGAAAATAAATGATTCAACTAAAATTAGAAATTTTACATTAAGGGGCTTGTGGGTGGCTCAGTCAGTTACATGTCCAACTCTTGATTTCAGCTCAGATCATGATCTCAGGGTCATGAGATAGAGCCCCGCGTGGGGCTCCATGCTGACTGTAGAGTCTGCTTAAAATTTTCTCTCTCCCTCTCCCTTGGCCCTTACCCCACCACTCCTGAATGCATTCTCTCTCTCTTTCTTAAAAAAAAAAAAAAAAAAAAAAAAGTACTCACTTCAGGAGTACATATAATAAAAAGAAAAAAATTTTACATCAAAGAGAAAACAGGAAAAATGAAAATACAAAAATAAACATATAAACTTAGAAAACAAATAATTACAATCTAAGAACCCTTTGCAAAAATAAGAACAAAATGGTGGAATGAATCTAAGTCTCAATAAGTAAAATGAAAAGATAGCTTCTAAAATTAGCAAGGCATGGGGATCTAGCCATAGACTGGAGAAATCAATTCATATATAATTATGTTACTAACATATTTGAAAAGCCTGATGGAATGAGTATCTTCCTAAGAAAACATAAATGATTAGTTTTACTCAACAGATCGTAGAAAACTTGGATAGATCAGTAAACTTGGAAAACATGCTAAATGTTTTTAAAGAATTATGTCCTAAAAAGTCTATGAATCCAAAATGGCTTATGGAAAAGCTCTTTCAAACATTCATAAAACAGTTTATTACCATTGCTTTATAAGCTCTGTCAGAGTAAAGAAAGTAAGGAAAACTCATTAAGTTTTACAAAGTATCATAATATAATCTTATTTATGAAAATGGATGCAGGGGTGCCTTAATGACTCAGATGTTAAGTCCAGTCGTTAAGTCCAGTCATTAAGTCCCAGGGTCCTGGGATCGAGGCCCATGTTGGGCTCCTTGCTCAGCAGGAAGCCTATTTCTCCCTCTACCACTCTCCCTGCTTGTGTTCCCTTTCTCACTGTCTCTCTTTCTCTGTCAAATAAATAAATAAAATCTTCAAAGAAAGGAAGAAAGGAATGAAGGAAATGGATGCAGGAATCATATATAATATTAGCAATTTTGATTAGCAGTATCTGTAATAAGAAATGTGCCATGACTGAATAAGATTTTTTTCATGAATTTAAGCAAGCTTAATATTGGAAAATACATTAATGTTATATACCCAATAACTAAGTCAGAGGAAAGCAACCATATAGTTTAGGAGGTATTAGACAGGAGCGCGTGGGTGGCTCAGTCAGTTAAGTGTTTGCCTTTGGCTCAAATCATGATCTCAGAGTCCTGGGATCAAGCCACACATCAGGAGGCTCCCTGCTCAGTGGGGAGCCTTCCTCTGCTTCTCCCTCTCCCTCTGCCCCTCCACCTACTTGTGCACTATTTTTCTGTCTCTATCAAATAAATAAATAAAATCTTAAAATTAAGTTTTAAAAAGACATTGGACAAAATTAACTTCCTATTCTTTTTAGAAATTCTCAATGAACTAGAAATAAAAAAGTACCTCCATATCAATATAAAGACTACCTCACTCCACTGAATAGACATCATTATAGTTTGAAAAATATAAACAGAGTTCCATTAAATTCTAAAATGCCCATACTATCATTTTTACTTGCCAGAGTTCAGAAAACAACATTAGCCAGTGCAATAAAAGGCATAGCTATTGGTAAGAGACAAAATTTATCATTATGTATAGATAATATAATTTTTATTATTCATCCTTGAGAATCAATACAAAAGCTATGAGAACCAGTTACTGCCTTCATTAAATCATATAGATACTTTAAAAATCAATAGTTTCCCCCATACTTCAATAAGAGTTGATAAAAATGAGAAAGACAATCTCAATCAAAATAACACAAGGATGAAGTTTATTTGGAGTGGAACTTTATATTAACAAGAAATGTAAGAGAATATGAAAGTAATATTTAATAAAATATTGAAATATGAGGAGTGCATAAGTGAAGAAATACTGTGTTCCTAGATACAAGCATGGAATATTATAAATATATACATTGTACCCAAATTAGTTTATTAGCTTAATGTAACCTCAACAAAAATCTGAGCAGAATTTTTTTAAAAACTCTCAAATGATATTAAGGGTTATTTTAAGTGATAAAAAAAAGAGAAGCAAAGAAATTTTCATTAAAGAAGTGTAGAGGCTGGGGCACCTGGGTGGCTCAGTCAGTTAAGCATCTGCCTTTGGCTCAGGTCAAGATCTCAGGGTCCTGGGATCAAGTCCCACACAGGCTCCCTGCTCAGTGGGAAGTCTGCTTTTCCCTTTCTCTCTCTCTCTCTCAAATAAATAAAATGTAAAAGAAAAAAGAAAAAAGAGTAGAGGGCAGGGTTCAGTTTATCCTACCAGATATAACATTTCATAAAACTACTGTCATCAAAATAGTGTGGTCCTGGTGTAAAACCCAATAAGCATACCAACAAATAGAATATATGACGTAAATATAGAGAGCATAATTTAGTGATGATAAAGGTAACTTTAGAAATTAATGGGAGAAAGACGCCAAACAGTTGGATAACATTTGGGGAAAAAAAATAGTTAATTCCTAACCTTATACTTACATGAGAATAAATTCAGGTGGGTTGAAACAATAGGTATGAAAAGTAAAAATAGAAATAAACACTGGTAAATATCCATTTGGGGATGTGGAAGGATTTTCCAGCCTTTTGTTTTCTAAACAAGCTTTTAAAGACCTGCTCCTCAAGATGTTAACAGGTGCACTGTTGGGAATGGGGATGGGGAAGTGGTCTATTTTCAAACTAGTTTGTGAAATCCTAAACTAAGAAATTGAAGAGATTCCTTTTAAGACCTTCCAGAGGTTTCTGTATGCAAATATATATTGTGAATTTTTCAGCAATGGAAATAGAATCTATTAAACTTTTCTGGAAAGAAGGGGGGAGGAGTCAAGATGGCAGAGAAGTAGCAGGCTGAGACTACATCAGCTAGCAGGAGATCAGCTAGATAGCTTATCTAAAGATTGCAAACACCTGCAAATCCATCGGCAGATCGAAGAGAAGAACAGCAATTCTGGAAACAGAAAAACAACCACTTTCTGAAACATAGGACCGGCGGAGAAGTGAATCAAAAGCGACAGGAAGATAGACCCCGGGGGGGAGGGGATGGCTCCCGGCAAGCGGCGGAGTAACGGTGCACAAAATCAGGACTTTTAAAAGTCTGTTCCGCTGAGGGACATTGCTCCAGAGGCTAAACCGGGGCTTCGCCCCGGTTTAGCCTCT
>NC_081561.1:58766047-58767172 GCF_022355385.1 Mustela nigripes
GAAAAACAACCACTTTCTGAAACATAGGACCGGCGGAGAAGTGAATCAAAAGCGACAGGAAGATAGACCCCGGGGGGGAGGGGATGGCTCCCGGCAAGCGGCGGAGTAACGGTGCACAAAATCAGGACTTTTAAAAGTCTGTTCCGCTGAGGGACATTGCTCCAGAGGCTAAACCGGGGCGAAGCCCACGCGGGGTCTGCGTGGCCGCAGGTCCCGCAGGGTCACAGAAGGATCGGGGGTGTCTGAGTGTCACAGGGCTTGTGGGTATTGGAACGGGAAAGCCGGCTACAGAGACAGAGCCGACAGTAAGTTCGCAGCTCGGGGTTACCTTGAACCGGTCACAGGCTCGGTGAGCTCGGAGCATGGCCGGAGATCAGGCAGACGGGAGTAACTGGGCGCTGTTCTCTGAGGGTGCACTGAGGAGTCGGGTCCCAGGCTCTGGCTCCTCCGGGCTGGAGACCAGGAGGCCGCCATTTGTATTCCCTTCCTCCGGAACTCTACGGAAAGCGCTCAGGGAACAAAAGCTCCTGAAAGCAAACCTGATTGGATTACTCAGCCAGGCCCCTGGTAAGGTGGGTGCAATTCCACCTGGGGCAAAGACACTTGAGAATCACTACACCAGGCCCTTCCCCCAGAAGATCAACAAGAAATCCAGCCAAGACCAAGTTCACCTACCAAGGAGTGCAGTTTCAATACCAAGGAGAGCAGCAGAATTCCAGAGGAGGAGAAAGCAAAGCAAGGAACTCATGGCTTTCTCCCTGTGGTTTTTTGTGTTTTTTTTTTTCCCCTGTGATTTTTTTTAGTCTTGCAGTTAATTTAATTATTTTCTTTTTCATTTTTTTTCTCTTCTGCTAAAATTTTTTTTAACTTTTACCCTTTTCTTTTTTAACGTTTTTTAACTAGTTTATCTAATATATATATTTTTTTCCTTTTATATTTTTCTTTATTCGTTTTCTTTTTTTAAATTCTTTTCTTTTATTTTTTTTCTTTATTTTTTTTTCTTTCTTTTTGAACCTCTTTTTATCACCTTTCGCCCCCCCTCACGATTTGGGATCTCTTCTAATTTGGTTAAAGCATATTTTCCTGGGGTTGTTGCCACCTTTTTAGTATTTTACTTGCTCCTTC
>NC_081561.1:58772172-58806639 GCF_022355385.1 Mustela nigripes
CATGGGGGCTTAAGTGGGTAGGAGAAGAATCAATGAAACAAGATGGGATTGGGAGGAAGACAAACCATAAGTGACTCTTAATCTTACAAAACAAACTGAGGATTGCTGGGGGGAGGGGCGTTGTGAGAAGGGGGGTTGGGGTTATGGACATTGGGGAGGGTGTGTGCTTTGGTGAGTGCTGTGAAGTGTGTAAACCTGGCGATTCACAGACCTGTACCCCTGGGGATAAAAATACATGTTTATAAAAAATAAAAAATTTAAAAAAAAAAGTTTTCTGGAAAGAAATCCCAGTTTGGAGACAAACCACAAAGGAAATGACTGTTAAATTTGATGATAAAAATTATATAACTTGTAGATGTCAGAAAAAGGCAAAATTGAAAAACAAATTAATGTAAAAAAGTGATAAAATGTTAATATCGTTTATTTATGTAGATCTTTTAGTCAATAAGAAAACATTCCAGTAGAAAAATTGGCAAAAGATAATAATATATTAATCATAGGAAGAGAAATAAAAATAACTAGTAAGCATGCAAAATATCTGCTAACTTGTAATGAACCAATGCCATTTTTGCTTATAGAAATGGTCAGGAGTAAGATGGAATTGGGTACACATTAACTGCTGGTGGAAAAGAAGTTTGAGAGAAATCAGAAACTATTTAAAAATATCATTAGAGGCATTTATCTACTTCAACCCAGTAAACCCACAGTTGGTAATTTCTCTTTAAGATATAATCTGAAATTTTGATCATATGCATATTCTTATATACAAGGCTGTTCATCCACTGTTTATAACAGTGGAAATGGGACAAGAGAATACTACTATCCAATGATAAGGAAATGTGTATATTCCCTCACACACATAAATTAAGACTGGAAGGATATATACCCATAGGCTAACTTAACACTGGCTCTCATCAGGTGATGAGATTATAAGTGAATTGTATGTGTAAATGTATGCTGTTTTGACTTTACATATTTATCATCTATGTTGTTTCTTTTAATCTCCAGTTAAGATTCCACAGTTCACCTTTTCATGGTTTTCCCCCATCAGAAGTATTAGTCTATACATGGTGCTGCCAGGATATGCTTTGTGAGCAAATTAAGTAGGTTCATATTATATAATTGAAGAGTAGGAGAATATAACCATACAGCATGGCACAGACTACATTCAGAGCGGTATTAATGATCTAAGAAGTTTAAAACAGTTAACATTTCGCATGATTCTGATGAACAGAAAGCCCATTTCAAATGAATTAAGCAGTTAGGGAAATGGTTCAGGTAAACAACCAGAGGTGGATTTGGCTTCTAGCAACGTTTGTTATTGAGGTTTACAATATGTCCCTGGATTTGTAGCTCCATTTACCTATAATTCACTCTTTCCTGCCCTTTTCTGTTTTTTTGGCCTAATCTTTTGGTTGACTGACCTCACAGGAGCACTAATTCTCCAGTTCATAATAGAGAGAATACCTTTGTCCAAGATTAACTCTGAAAATGCTTATATCACAGGATCTTCTGAAAGCCCTAGCACCCTCAGTAGCTAGTAGGATGACGTGTTCTTACTGGCTTGGCCTAAGTCATGGGCTACCATCCCTAAAGATGCATTCAGCCCCTCACAAAGGCATGGTTCCCTGGAGCTTTAGGAAGACTGTATGAGGGGCGCCTGGGTGGCTCAGTGGGTTAAGCCGCTGCCTTGGGCTCAGGTCATGATCTCAGAGTCCTGGGATCGAGTCCCGCATCAGACTCTCTTCTCAGCAGAGAGCCTACTTCCCTCTCTCTCTCTCTGCCTGCCTCTCCATCTACTTGTGATTTCTCTCTGCCAAATAAACAAATAAAATCTTTAAAAAAAAAAAAAAAGGAAGACTGTACGAATGCTGGACAGGCAGCTGCAAAGGTCTGTAAGTGCAGAGTATCATACATTATGACAGCAAGATGGATAGAGTGATGCATGACAGCCTGGAGTTGCCTCAGATCTCTAAGTTTTCCCTAAGAGACAGCATGTATAGTGAGTAGAAATCATTTTCTTTGGGTCCAGCCAACGTATACATCCTTCCTTCCACTCTTGAACTCATTCGGCATTTATTCTTGGAGACTCTTGTGTAAGTCATCGTACTACCTACCTGTGAGGTTATGTCTATAAAAAAAGACAGAATATGGCTTCTGCCTTCACAGTCCTATAGTAATAAGTGGCAGATCAAGAGATAACAATGTGCCTTGTTAAGGGGAATACAGGCTCAGTAAATGGTTGTTATTACCACTCTGTTATTTGGTCTTGAATTTTGAGCCTTCTTGTTGGATTATTGATTGTGTGATGGAACCGTGTATTTTCTGTTTTGCTTGCTCTTTTATTTAAAATTGAGTTTATTCTGAGGTAAAGCACATTACTTTTTCAAGAAATTATTATGGCTAGCCTCAGGGCCATAGAATAGGGTCACTATGGTTTGCCAAGGAGGGCACAAAATAGAACAGAACTAGGGTACATTTTAAAACATGAAATATATGTTTCATGTATGCTAGGGCTAGTATGTTAGGGCTAGACTCTGAAGAGACTCATCAGAAGAACACATTAGTATGTCTGTTTATTCTTTTGAAGGTAATTTTTGATCAAATAATTGAAAAATGCTCTATGAAATCATTCTTCAGGAAATATTAATAGAACTACCTCCAAAAAGAAAAAAGAAAAGCCTTTGGTAATTCCAGCTACACAGAGCAGAATTAATGTAATTTAGTACATGTTTTTCTGGCCTAGAAACAGCAGAACAGAGAATATTACATGACTTCAGGAGAACCCAAAGGTAGGAATAATGCATCGCTCTGAAACTATTTCCATTTGCATCTTTATAGACTCTGTCAGATTGTTCTGTAGCCACAGCTAGATCTATCTTCCGATTACATAATGGTAAAGATTTGTATATTCATTGCCATAAAAGCTTGTCTAAACCTGAGAAAGGTATCTTCTGGAGAAGAGATTTTCCCATTAATAACATGAAAAGTTACAGAGCTTATAAAAATAGAACATTCCCTAACTTACCCAGGTCCTTATCATTCTGTGGCTTAATATATCATGTTTGACTGATAGTTCTTCAGGGATTCTTCTAGGCTTTCCTTAACCAGGTGTGAACTGTGGGCTCCAACTGAGGGTAGAGACAGACTTCTGCTTTTTTTTTTTTTTTTTAAAGATTTTATCCATTTATTTGACAGAGAAAGAGAGAGCACAAGGAGGGGGAAAGGCTGAGGGAGAAGGAGAAGCAGGCTCCCCGCAGAGCAGAGGAAGCCCCATGTGGGACTCTATCCCAGGACTCTGGGACCATGACCTGAGCCAAAGGCAGTGGCTTAACCAGCTGAGCCACACAGGTGCCCCCAGACTTCTGCTTTGATGAAAGCACTCCACGTATCTGGTGTAAAACTAGAGGTAGTTGGGTTGTGTTGTTGTTTTAATTGTTCTCTAACAGAATGTTTCATCTCTTGGTTTATTTTTTGCTGTAGAAAAAATTTAGAGCAAAATTAGCCAAATGACTACTGTCTTTATGGTAAAAATTTTAGTATCCTTCCCATTTTGTCAGACCTAGTTAGAATTTTTAACTATTAGTCCCTGGGTGAAATTGAAAAGATTTCTTCTCACTGACCTTTCCCTAGACTACTAGGGAGCTAAACACATGGTGACAGCATTGAAACAATCCTCATAATAATCATGCTTTCCCTGATCCAAACCAAGATTTCTGATTTAATGTCCACAAGTATCTTTTGTTACAGGGCTAGAATATTTTAAATCAGAACTTGGTAGTAAAATATAGGAACAATGATTGCCATTCACTTCCACCTTCCCCACATCAAGGAGTTTCAATTTTAGTAAAACAGAGAACCATTTTTGAGGGTAAAGATACACACCAGCCCTGCAAACTAAACATTTGTGTCTACCAGTGGTAATGCATGTGTTCAGGGCCTCGCTGGGCTGCTGTGTTTAGTCTTACATAAATGGGTATTTGACTAACACATCTGATTATACTGTTCAATTAGGTTTTTATGGAATCAATCAATATTTTCTTTCTCAAATAATTTCAGTTTGTTCTTTTTAAAATGATATCCTTCTCTTTTAAAAGATACATTACAAGGGTTTTCTTAGAGATCAGTCCACCAACTTGTTTATAAAACACCTTGGCAGAGAAGAGTTTTAAAATATCATCAAATTTAAGAACACCACAAGATTTACCACTAATTTACATTTAATGTTTATAGTTCTCAAATTGTGGTTGTTGTAATAACCAAAATATTTTTGCCCTGAATATTTTGTGGATTATATTTCCCTATTCTTTTTCCTTCACCCACATTCCCCACAGTAGGTGGGCAGATTGTTGTTACATAGTCTGGCTTTTATTTATCTGTATTGGTTTAATCTCAACAAGTTAGTCATTCTGAATATGAAAATAAATGTATTCTGTGGCAAGATTTTTGTCTTTTTAATGCTGTAGTTTATTTAGTGGAATTAACAGATCATTGCTTGTTTGGTATAGATGATTTCCCTCTGTTCCTTTTTCGCATCCGTGCTGAGGAGCTGTCTTCAGTTTGGTTCTTACTGGTGCTGCCACTTCATGACATCATGCCTGTCAGACTGTTTAATGCAATTACACTTGGTCCCTGATACTGCATTCCTCATTTAGACATAAGAGTTCTGGACAAAACTATAACTATTTAGGGATCACTGTAACCTATGGTGTTTGGATGTGTGCTGAGAACTCTCCTTTTCATAAAGGGCTGGTCCCAAAGGCAAATTGGATCTTTCCAGCCTTCTGCTTTTCTTGACTTTCCATTTTCTCCCCAAGAGTCTTAATTTCTAAGCATGATATGAATTTACATTTTTTAAATTTTGCCTCAGATAGCCTTTTCATCTTCATCTCTCACCATTCCCGATCCTCCTCTTTTCTACTATTCCCTCCAAGCATATGTGTGTGGACACTCATAACACACGTACACAGACACACACACACACACACAGACATGCTGCTTAAGGAACCCCCTTGAACTTGTAGTTCCCCTAAACCAGTTGTTTACTTTTCTTCCCTTTGCTGAGTCTTCTCCATCTGGCAACATCTATGTTCAGGTATTTTAGTATGTGATAGATTATAACTCATTGTTTCCTTAGTTTAACTTACTAAATAAGGTCCTTGAGAGCATGGACTTATTTTACTTTCAGATCTTTGGTACCTAGCACAGTGCTATGTACATTATAAACTTTCAGTAAATATTTGCCCAAGTAAGGTAACTAAAATAGGTGTGATCTTGTAGCCAGTATATGTGAATATTATTAATCTCTCCTTTGGATGATCTGAACACTTTTCTGTTTTATTTAAATAATGCAGTTTCCGGGTATATAAAACCAGTCTTTTTTTCTGACTTATATAGGATTGCAAAAAGGATATTATGTACCTGTATGAACTTCTCCTATCAGTTCTCCAACAAATCTTTTTCAGGTGCTTTTCAGTTGCTAATAGTTTTCATTGCTCAAATAACTTCCTGTTCAAATTATAATAAAAGTGACTTTTCCAGTTTTAGCTATAGAAGTTCTTCTAACCCTACTGCTTCAGTCTTGACCTTTACTGTGTCCCAGATATGTATAAAACTGCCACTGAGCATCATTTACAGCTTCAGTCAGCAGATTTTGTTTCAAAAAGACTAGTACTATCTGTGACTATTCGTCTGTTCTACCTAGCTGGCCAGTTCACATTTGGCAACACAGATTATGTGCCTTTTCTCCTTTATTTGCTATTATAAGATTTTATAATTTAGCATCTTCAAATAATAACATTACTCACTTCTCTGATCCATTAAATACCTCTTCTGGAAAATCTTTATTTAATGACTGACGTATAGTTAGAAAATAGTTGGAATTTGCAGGTGCTTTGGGTAACTGTTGAATTTTTTGTGGCATAAAAATTTTCCTCTCCATTCATTGTGCTTCCTACACTTGGAAAGTGTTGTTTCACTCAGTCCTTCTAATACTAAGGAACGATTTATCATCAAATCACCAGATTCACAAAAGTTACTTTTGAATTTATCTGCCTCATGCACTATATTGATAAACTATGGGATTTTTTATTTAATAATTCATTAATTATTACCACCACTATTCTGACTTTTATACTTAATTGCAAAAGACAGTGTTTAGCCATTCCCCCTTAATATAGCCAGGTAGTAAACTATTTGAAGCATGATGTTTAATTTTTAAAATAAGAAATAAATATTAACAGTTTGGACATTTTATCTTTTTCTTTTAAAGTGTTTATTAAATCTTACTTTTAAAAGTCCTTGAAGAAAAGACATTTGGTTTTTGTAGTTACTCTGTACCTCAAATAGAAGACAGTCATTGATAATGGGTCTCTTGATCTGTTCTCAGATAGGGAAAAGCTGTAAGTACAGAAGTGACCATCTTTGGGAAAACACACTACAGAAAAATCTAAAATCTCTGAAGCTACTGTTTTTATTTTGAAAAAATGCCTTATTATATAAAAACTCCAGGAGAGCTTTTTTTTGTAAGTTTTATAATTAAAAAAAATTTTTTTTTCAGTGTTCCAAAATTCATTGTTTATGCACCACACCCAGTGCTCCATGCAGTATGTGCCCTCAGGTCTAGTGAATTTTTTTTCAACTAACTTCTTTTTTTATTTTAATTCAGTTAGCCAACATATAGTACATCGTTAGTTTCTGACGTAGAGTTCAATAATTCATCAGTTGTGTTGCTCTTCAGAGCTTTTAAATAATTTGAATTTAGACCCTATTTACCAAAATTCAGTACATACACAACTATCTCCAAAAAATACTACTTTATTCCTTTGCTGTATCCATGGAAATTATCCCAGTGAAAGACTGGAAGGGAAAGAGGGAGGTGGAGAGAGAGGGAAGAAGAAAGAAAGAGATGAGGGAAAAGAGAAAAAAAAAGAAGAAAAACCTGCGATCCTTTTTCCTAGGGAGTAGCTCTGTGTAGAGTTCCTGTTACCCATCTAGGTTTAGTGGGGAGGATATTTGAATCCTGAAAGGCTTGTTCCTTGTGGCCCTACAATGAATTCATTACAATGAATAGAATAAAATAAAATAGCCTAATAAGGCAGTTATCACTCTCTGTTAAAACAGAAATGCTTCAAGTGAAATTCAGGAGAATTTTTCTCATTGTCTTAAGCGATTCTTATTGATAACCCACTACGTGGTTTTGAAGTAGAAAAATGCAGTACATTATTTGTATAATTAAATATTGCTTAAACTTTTCCTGTGACTCATAGAAACTCCTAGTGAAGGTTTTTTAATTTATTGTAACCAAAGAGTGATCTTGGTTGCCTGGATATTATTGCTTTGGGATATCAGTCATCTCAAACTCATAAATTCTTACAAAAAATTCTCTTCTTGGAATTCTTTTAAATCATTCCATACATTTGTGTGGGACTTGGGTACTTTCAAATATGATGACTACAGGCCAGCTGGCTATATTGGGGAGTTATTCAAAGAACTCTGGATTCTCTGGGGCAAGAGATAGCTATGAGAAAATTTATAAATCATTTGTAATAATAATTTTAGTAATTTAAATTTTAATAATTTTTTTTTTTTTTTAAAGATTTTATTTATTATTTATTTGACAGAGAGAGAAATCACAAGTAGGCGGAGAGTCAGGCAGAGAGAGAGAGAGAAGCAGGCTCCCGCTGAGCAAAGAGCCCGATGCGGGGCTCGATCCCAGGACACTGAGATCATGACCTGAGCCGAAGGCAGCGGCCTAATCCACTGAGCCACCCAGGCGCCCCAATTTTAATAATTTTAATAATATTGAATCTCATCTCCATACCTCCTCCTCCTTCCACTGCCCCCAACCCCAAGGGAAAAAAAAAAAAAAAAGCTAGGGAGAAAAATCACATTTCATTTCAACTTGAAAATGTATTTTGTTTTAATTGTACCAGGAATTATTCAGTGTTTACTTGGTCGTGGAGAAACTGACTATCTCATATATTAATGGGCACATAAGTTGATAAAACTTTTGGAGAAAAGTGTGGCACTATCTGTCAAACACATGAAAAGAAAAAATAAACCTTTATGTCCTTCGATCCAGAAATTGCATTTCTAGGTACCCTAATAATTGAAATAATTGAACAAAGACTTTAAAAATTCAAACATGTTCACTGCTATTTGTATTAGTAAAATCTTTGTTTAACAATAGAAATATTACATTTGTAATGTTTCCTAGCATAGCTTTTGATATAGCCCATAGAGTTTAAAAATATCTATTACTTCTTTTATTTAAATTTATCTGTAAATATTTTAATACTAATATTTATTAATAATATAATATATTATTGTGGTATATTTATATAATTAATACTTAATTTTGCACTTTCAAATCACTTTTTTGGCCCAATTAATATAGAAGAATATTAAAAATATATGTATTCCAAGTGGCTGGATCTTTTGTTTGTTTTGACCCTCTTAAGTGTTTTAGTTGCTTTATTACAAGGTGTCAGATGTATTTAGATATATACTTTATTTAGATATATTTAGATATATTATTTAGATTTATATTTAGATATATTGCTTTAATCTTGGGAATTTACTAGAATTTACTTGGTATTTTGATATGTGATGAGTTTTTATAAGTGATCCATAGACAAGGTAGGGAGATTTTTATGTATCTGTTACATCATCATTATTAATAATATTCACTTCCTGTTTATCATTAGTCTACAATCTCTTTTTGTTCCCAGAACCCTGGTCAGCAAAAATTTGAGATTTACTTAGATATATTGGTAGATTATTTTTAGGACTAAGAATTTATTCACACTTGAAGCTCATACGTACACGTGCCTTTAGCAAAACCCAATCCTGGTTAAATCCAATTCTTTGTTTATTTTATACCTACATTATGCCTCAGTCCTAGCAGCAGAACATGAGTGGAGAAAAACCCAATCAAGTTAACTAGTCTCACTTCCAGTTTATAACTAAGAGCCTCAACTTGGCCTTAGTGCTGCCCAGCAATTTTAGAATATTGCTAGTGTACTCATTCTCCCACTACTTTTAATAACTGTTTAAACTTGTCTCATCGGACCTCTAGCCCCTGACTTCCTTGCTCAGCTGATACCTGGCTTCCGGTTTCACTAAGGAAAGAGGAGCAATGAGAGCAGTATTTCCAAAGTTCCCACCACAACACCAGTACACTTTATTAATTCCTATCTGCATGGAAAAGTGCTGTAATTTCTCTGCCTTCCCACTAAATCACTTGCAGTTACTCTCTCTGCTCACTCTGCTCGCCTTTAGAGTAGGACTTCTCAAAAGAGTTTTCATTTGTTCTCCTTCATTCTCTTTAGAACCCACTTGAATCCCATTTGTATCCCCACCATCCTATAGAAATTGCTCTTGTTAAGGTCGCAATAACCTCCATTGTTGCGGGGTACTTTGGTCAATTGTCCATCTTCCTCCAGATGTCCACTCTCAGTGGCTTTCAACCAGACAGACACATTGCCACTTGCAGATTTTGTCACGTACTCTCCTCTAGCCCTCTCATTTCCCTCAGAACCCTGCTCCAATAGCGTCACCACAGAGACCTGCCCTAGACTTCCAATAGGAAGATGCTAAAGAGTGAATCATGTCCCCTCATAAATACATATGTTGAAGCCCTCTAATGTGATGGTATTTGGAAATAGGGCCTTTGGGAAATAATTAGGTTTGGTGAGGTCAATGGTAAGACTCTCATGATAGGAGTAGTGCACTTTCAAGAAGAGGAATGGACTCTGTCTATCATGTGAGGACACAGGAGGCAGTTAGCTGTCTGCAAGCCAGGAAGAGTTCTCACCAGAATGTAACCATGCCAGCACCTTGACCTCGGACTTAAAGCTTCCAAAACTGTGAGAAGTAAGTTTCTGTTGTTTAAGCCACCATACATTTGTTATGGCAGCCCAAGCAATTAAGACAAAAATAATACCTCTCCTACCCAGTCATTCTCTGTCTACTTATCCTACTACATTTTGTTCATAGCACTTATCTTCACTCTTTTATATACTTGTTTACTGTCTTCCCCCAAGAGAATGTAAGCTCCAGAAGGTCAAGAGCTTTGTTTGTTGTGTCCACTACAATATCTACAGTGCCCACAATAGCATATAATTATAGTAGGTGCTCACATATAAATATATGTTGTATAAACAAGCAATAATAATGAAAATTTTCTAAACATCCATAAATCATAGATGTCCATCATTTGGAACAGCCATATGAAAGCATTTATAGTTTACTGCTTTGACCTTGAAAGGGACACTTAAGTTGTGTTTATTCACTTAAATATCTATTGGTAGCATCCAATGGTCATCAGAAAAGTTCAGCAAATTTATAACACTTGTATTCTTTTTTTTTTAATTCATTTGTCTTCAAGTTCTTTTTTTTTTCTTTTAAGATTTTATTTATTTGATAGCGATCACCAGTAGGCAGAGAGGCAGTCAGAGAGAGAGGAAGGGAAGCAGGCTCCCTGCCAAGCAGAGAGCCTGATGTGGGGCTCAATCCCAGGACCCTGGGATCGTGACCTGAGCCAAAGGCAGAGACTTTAACCCACTGAGCCGCCCAGGTGCCCCTTGTCTTCAAGTTCTATAACACTTTTACTTACTTAGCTCGGATTAACCTGTGAGACTTTGGGTGGGTGATACAAAAGACCTTTATGTTCATGTTGCATCTTAATTCAAAATGCTACGGAGATTCTACTACTGGTGGTCTTTTTTTTTTTTTAATTGACACAGTGAAGACACCCGCCTGTTCCAAGTAAGGTGAAACAAACTGTACTGTCCTCACGCTGTACAGACTCCTGATTGCACCGCAGTTAGTCCGTCCATGTGTGAGCACTGCCATCTTTCAGGATGTTTTAACCACCTCACACAATTCTTGGGCCTGTGGACTGACTGAAGGTAGAAATGTCAGTCCATGTAAAATGTGTTCAATTTTTTAAAATTAAAAATAAGTATATATTTGTACTTAAATATAAATGATAAATATAAATATAGATTATTTCTTTCACATCCCAGTTGGTCATTGTGGGCACCCTTATTTTTTTTTTTCACTGCTTAATCAAATAGAAACCAAGAGATATAGTAAAAGTAAGTGTTTCACTGCCATGATAAATATCTCTTTTAATTTCCAGCTATTTTTGCTGTATACAGTCCAGTTTTCCTATATTAGGAGGGAGAAATTCTAGCATTTTTTGTCATTATTGGTGGACCTTTCATTAGTAGAAACTGGCCCTCTTGTTTAGATTAATACCTATGCTTGTTAGAGCTTTGCCTATCCTTATTTTCAGTCTTTTTGAGCCAGTTGGTTTGGATGTAACTATTATTAGCAGCATATATAGTGGGATTTTGACTTTTGCCCCAAATCTTAAGATTTTTTTCTTTAATTTCTTTCAATTGCTTATTGACATAAAATATGTTCTTATCTTATTATCCTGTCTTTTATGTTTCTCTCCCTGTTTTCTTTGTCTTTTATTTGTAACTTCAGAGTCTCCTTGCGTTTAAATTTTTTGGTGGTTATTTTTAAATTCTGAGGAAACTTAAACCTATGTGTCTCAACTTATCAGTCTTAAAATTTAATTAGTATTTCTCATTTGATAAATATGCTTTGATTACCCACTTAGTGCCTACTACCACTCGATCCTGGGGATATAGAGTAGTAGTCATAAAATAGCTATATCCTTGACAGAATGTGTAGCATAACATAGAGATAACCATAGTAGTAATGACAGCAGAGTCCTGTATAGGACTTACTACCTGCCGGACACTGTTCTAAATGCTAGTCTATGTATTAGCTAGTATCACAGTGCACTCATGTGGTACAGTCTATTCTTATTAGGACCCTGATGTACAGAGATTATGCCTTGTGTAGGATCACAGTTAAAAACTGTAAGTGCTTGGAAGGAAAACCAGTGTGTGGATTATCTGGAAAAGGAAAGTAGAAGAAAAGTAGTGATTTTTATCTGGAAGAAATATCTTGGGTTTGATTGTATATAGTTACTAGCCTCCCTAATTTCAAGGCTGAGTAAAGAAATTTTGCTTTATTTTTGCTTTTCTTTGGCATTTCAGGTAATTTCTGAGCAGAATCACAGATTTGAAAAGATAATGGATTTATCATACTTGTTTTTCAAATGTGAATCATTGTTATCTTAAATCCACAAATTTTCAAAATAGTCGGTAAGAGATTACTGTGTCTTCTTTCACAATTTTTGAAAACACATGAAGGTCCAAGGACATTTGGTTATTTATATATTGATGTGAATCACATTGCTTACATCTCAGTCACTAGCTGAAAGGGATTTGGTCTAAACTATTCTGGTCAGTAAGGAGAAAGGCAGTTTTGAACCATAGGGCAATTTAAAGAGTAAAGAACGTTAAGCAGTATGCTATATTGTGTGCTTGTGGGGAAGAAAATTCAAAAGAAGGATGCTAGGAAGTTGAGATTTAAAAAATAATGTGAAAAGGTTTCAAATACCAACTTCATGTTTTCAGAATTTTGAACAGCATTCATCCATATGGGAAGGGGACAGAATTCTCTTAATTATGCCCCCTTCAGATCCCTACATAAACTGAGTATAGATGCATAAGGATTAGAGAGTTTTTTAAAGATTATGTGGAAATTAACCACCATTTAAGACAGTTTTTTGTGAGAAGATACATTTTTAACTTTTAAGATATATTTATGAGTTGGAGGATTCTATAATTTAGTTTTAATTATGAACCTTTACATGTTCATTAATTTTCAGTGACACAGAACTGCTTGTCATATCTAGAAATTCTCTTACCAAGCTTGTTTTCTCTGGAAACAGAAAACTACTAGTTTTAGAAACCAGTATTGAATAGAAATTTGGTACCTCAGCCTGCTTTCTTGCAACGTTATTTAGGAAGACATTTCTACCTGAGTAAAGGATTTGATGATTGTGTTTAAGCCTTTATATAATGTATGTCCAAGCTACTGGCAATGTCCTAATAGTGAATTCATAATGTAGATATAATTCAGTGTACTATCGAATAAAAGAAAGCTTGGTTACATATAGGAAAGATATCAGCTTTTTCAGGATGATGAGGGAAAGGTGCCATGGGAGGTATACTTCAACTCTTCTTTCTGTGATTGTACAGACAGTACAAAGATCATGGATTCATGGGCCATCTGGGTGGCTCAGTCAGTTAAGCATCTGCCTTTGGCTCAGGCCATGATCCCAGGGTCCTGGGATTGAGTGCTATGTCGGGCTGCCTGCTCAGGGGGTAGTCTGCTTCTCCCTCTCCTCGCTGCTTGTGCTCACTTTTTCTCTCTCTCAAATAAATAAATAAAATCTTTTTTAAAAAGGATCACAGATTCATGTAGAGACTAGGGAGGATAAATTTATAAAATACTAACTTATAATTTGTTTGATAGGTTGCTTAGGAAAATAGTGAACTCTACAAATAGACAAATTTCTCATGTTGTAAGGCTGTATGTCTTCTAAGCAACCCAAGGATAGACATACAGCTGGATTGCAGGAACTACAACCCAGACACCAGTGAAATCAAATTTTTCTTCTCTCTGTGTGTGTGGCAGGTAACATTATGCCAGGTGCTCCCAAATTAGCTTCATCACCTAGAGAGAGCCAGACCCAGTTCTCTGGATTACCAATTTCAAGTGTCAAGGAAGTGACCTCTGTTTGACCCACCTTGTGCTGGGTGTCCAGGCCTAGACCTGGCAATGTGGCTGAAAAGCAGGGCCCTCCTGCCCCACTCTCATGAGGAGGCTTGGAAGGTTAGACTTACAGCGATGAGGGCAGCAAAAGTAGGCAGACCACGCCCAAGCCACTTCCTGCCCCAGACCATTTATCTGTTCGTCCCCTCATCCATCGTGTATAGCATGCCCACAAACACTGGAGTTGGCTCTTGAGCCCATCAGTATCTCACTTCAAGATTCATTTTTGTAATCTAAATCTAGTTTCTTTTTAAAAGCTACAGGGGATATTACATAGTTATCTGAGACTTAAAGGAAAATGGCTCATATAGAAATCCCACAGAAGTTCACAGAATGACAAAGAGAGAAAGTAAAATATGCTCCAGTCAAGCTTTTTCTCAAAAAACATCCTCACTAAAAGTGTAAAACATTTCAACAAAAACATGTCTTCAAATATGTTCTTTTAAATACTGTATTACTTAAGCAAATATTTAAATACTATATTAGTTTCTCTGCATACTTGACTTGAATTTAATTCTACCTGTCTGCCAAATATGTTGAAACTCCAAATCCATTTTCATTTGCCAGGTCAAATGTTTATTTTGTTTTCCTACATAATATGCTCTTTAAAGTGTCACAAGCATACCAAATCTGATTTCTTTTTCATAGGGACATGGTAGGTTTTTTTTTTCCCCCCTCTTCAGTTAATGGCCCAGGAGATGCTTCTCTTAAGGAATATGCAAAGGTATGTTCTTATTCCTGCCTACTAAAGGAACCCTCCACCTTTGTTATTGGAAAATAGACATTAACTTTCTTAAAGGAAGTAAGGAAGTTTAAAATGTGTCTCCTGGATTTACCTTCATTTTTGAAGCCTTACTATTAATTTCTTATGATCAAAATACCAAAGACTAGTTTTACTAGTTTTACTTAAGTTTACTTAAGTGACTCTGTGTATAGACTAGTACAATGAACAGGTATTGGGCTTTGATGATTTATAAATAACCATATTCGATTACATAGTTTCTCTTTTCTTGGGCGCATCTATGTTTATCTAAGTCAGACAATCATTTGAAAATGTGCTCTTCATTTCAGAGAGCATTTACGTGCCTTTGAATATTTCTCTAAGAAAAAAAAAACAGATTGCTAAAAACTTTCAGCATATTTCAGACAGGCATATTACTATGCAACTTATACGGAAGCTGAATATCTCTTTTAAGAATAAGTAAGATATATACTGAAAGTTTTTAGCAGAGTTCATCAGTGTGTCTAGTTAAGTTTCTTGTATCAGACCTAATTCTCTCCAGAAAGGAGCATTTGAGGGGGAGGTGTTGGGAAGCCACAGGGATAGTGATCTTCCTGTCCTTTAACTTCCTGGGAGTGCGGTGGGGAGTGGGGGGAGGGGGCAGTACCCGGAATTCTTCTTTCTCTCTCCCTCTGTTACGAAAGTGCAGATTCTTATATAGGCCACAGTATCTGTTCCGTTCAGCATCGCAGCACCTTCTGATTTTCTAAATCCAGTGCCCTTCTGTGTGAGCAATGGGAGTCCTGTGGGAAGTTCATGCAGCGGGTGACAGGGCTGTGTCATTGCTGTGGGCGATATGGTACACACACTCTTCTAGGGTTTTGAAATACCTGGCTGTTTCCCAGAGGTTAGGAACCCGTTGGTTTCTCCCAGTGATTTCTCTTCTAAATCAGAATCACTGCACACCAACTGAGACTGTTTTCCATCATCGACTTGAACAGGTTGTCTGGTCTCTTAAATCTTAGGGCCCACAGTTCTAAAGTATTTCTAAACATTTCAAGACCTCCCTAGGATAGGGAACCACAGAACCACAGATCATCAGAGCTGTATTCAAGAAGAGAGAATTCAGCCACCAAGGATGCAACCAGCCTAATGGTTCCCTTCCTGTGTTAGAGGCAAAACCATGACCTAAAGTACAGGTCTTCTGAGTCCCAGGTCTGCATCGTCTTCACTGGGCACTCCAGCCCTCACCTGATGATGTAGAATGGCCCTCAGAATTATGTAAGAATATTTTACAGCTTTAGATTAAGATTAGGACTCCACCGTTACTCTTTAGCACTATAGATTTTGAATATAGAGAGAGGTGAATTGTATGAATCCTGTGATGTACCCCCTTCTTTCCTTTTCAGATACATCTTGAAAGGCATCTCATTCGCTTGTTGTTTGTTCTCTTTCTCACCAAAATAAAACTGCATAAATGTAGGACCTCTTGAAAAGTTTGCAATATTTGCCTTTTTTGCAATTTTAAGTTTTTCATTAAAAAATGAAGAAGTGTTTTTCAGATATTATGGCCTGCCTCTTTATTAAAATTCACCCTGCACTGATTTATATCCAGTGCTGAAGATCTTCTCTATCGCATTTGAGTTCATTGTTCTTAGGATCACTTCAGCCCTTCCCATTCCAGTCTACTTCAATCATCTTTTCTTTCTTTGATGAAGTTTGAGATTGGTAGCTTTTCATTGACTCTACCTAGGATTCCACTAAAAGGTAAGAAGAGAACAGGTCAAGAGCGATGTCCCCACCCTGCCAGCCAGCATTTATGCAAAGTGCATAGACTAAAAATGGCAGGGCGTTTAGCCCCCATTGGAGTGAATCATTTGCCAAGCCCATTTTCATATCACTCACCCTCATTGAGTAGTTGTTGTGCCGCCCCTGACTGAGGAAGAGATTAAATGCAGCTAAATCGATTTCTTCTAGACAGAGCATCTCAGTCACTTTGGAATAGGCTTGTTCCTGGTTATTTGTTTGACTTAGTGTTGTCGTTTCCTTATCTTCTGAGAACACTCCATGAAGTTAAAAAATATATAAAATGCATTTTTTTAAGTTGGTGAGTGATGTGTTGGGAGAGAATCTCTTTAGCCTTAGCTCTTATAACTGGTACAGATCAGGCCTAGAAATAGGTATGCTAAATCACATAAATGTGATGACTCCTACCTCAGTCCTATGCCAACATGATAGAGGCAGCTACTTACCACCCAATAGCCATTCGCTTCTTCTTTTGTAACAAAACTGATTTGTGGCTGGTGATACTGCCCTCCTGACACAATATGGCCTTCCTCTTCCTACCTGGCCACTAGGTCTGATCATACTACGGAGATCTGGCCAGTAAAATATAAGCCTGAATACTCTATCTAACCACCCTGTTAGTTTTCTTAAAACAGGAGTACATTTTTTTCCTCACCTTCCTACATCTGATGGCTTTGTGCAGATGTACCATCTGGAGCTCTAAAAGCCGTTCTGAATCGTGAAGACAAAGTCACGGCCTATACATTATTAGATGTCATTTATATCTCAATAAAAGGGATAACTGACTTTTTAAATGGGAAAGAAAAAAAAAAAGCCAAATCTTAGGAAAATGTCAGATCTAATGCTGGAAGATACTGAGGTCCTCATGACTTCAGCAAGGGGTAAGTCAAGTCTGAACTTATCATCTCCAGAATCTTGCTTATTGTCTTGCTGGAGACAATCTCCAGTGTCTTGCTTAAGTAACTATAATTCTGAATCAAATTGCATGCAACCAAAAATATTTTAACTAGGAAAACCTGGGGATGAGCCCAGGTTGATAAAATTGAGAATAAACTTCAAGAAAGTCATTAATGTCCTAGAATAGGCCTGGTCTGGTATAAAAATAGTTTTATTCACAAGTCATAAATGGAAGGCATTTGACAGTTGCATTCCATTTGGCAGCAGTTGGACTCTGTATTGCCTGATGCTAGTAGAAATCCGGGTTCTCTCAGACAGGGCCTAGCTTATGCCAGCAAAATGAACTCATAAGTTGTGAAACAAAATTTCTTCCTGCTTCATGATGAGAGCAGATAATTCTCAGCTGTCCTGTGAACTCATCACTTTTGATGTGTCAAGGAGGGTATAAAATGGTGGCTTGTTCTGGCCCCTCTCCCACAGGCTTCTGTATGGGCTCTCATAGTCCGCTCCAAAGCAGACACTATTTTTTTCCTTCTTTTTAATTCTTAGATTATTGACAAATTAAGTCTGATTTTTTTATATCAAAGGAATATTTGTCATGTGGCTACGATAGTCAAGGAACTTGACTACTTACAGGACAAGTGTTAATGTCTGAATGAGTTTCAGACTAAGTCTTGTATTATTTAAAGGGTTGCGTTTATTCAGACTTCCCTACCCTGAAAGATTGAAGAAATCATTCAGCATTTATTAGATTTACTTTCTCTTACATTCCAGAGGAAAACAGGAAAAAAGACTTGATGTTAGGTTTTGTTGTGGTGGTGGTCAAAATACCCATGCTGATACTTAAGAAATTAAAATGCTGTGCCATAGAAAATAAGTCTCATCTGGGCTGTATGTTTTTCTACCCTCTAAAGAATACTATGCAAAGGAGGGTCTATAAAGTACTGCTTCATTTCACTGTACTTATAGGATACCCGATGTGGTACAGAAGGAGTTTCACTTAAAAGGTGTGTAGAAATCAAATTTTAGTTCATTTCATCATATTGTCAATGTACCAGGAAAGCACCAGTATTAAAGAATTCTAAGAAGTTGACTTTTATGCTATGAAGAATTTTAATTTGTTATTTTAGCAAGATCACATGTTCACCATTCATTTCAGTGTTGCCTACATGGTGTGTTTTTGTATTGTTTTGTTTTGTTTTGTTTTGTTTAATGCCCCTACCTGCAGTCAATCTGGTTATGAAGGCTGTTGCTTCAGTGACCATCAGGGTTATTGGACAGCTGTGACCAGCCAACTAAACTCTGTTCTCCCCACTCTCACCTCACGCTGCCCCCCCTTCTTATTTCTTACTTCTTCAAAGAGGATGACCTTTCCAGACAGATGAGGCCATGTTTATGTCACAGTAATGCACTCCCTCCTAAAAGCTACAAACTGACAACACATATGTGCGTGCTTGCGTGTATGCGTGCGCACACACACATGCATGCACACACCATATTATACATCCACTCTCCAGTGCTGAGTATATTTTTTCTCCGGCTTCATTTTCCTAATCAAGGATGGGTACAGTCATCACAAAAGGTGATAAAGCCTTTATTATGGAATGACAGAATTATTTTTCTCTTTCAGGAAACTATGGCATGTCTGTCTTCCTTCTAATGTTCTCTTTAAACTGCGTGGTATTCTAACCAGAGCACTAGCTTTGGTTAGACAGATTTCGGTGTTCAAATCACAGTTGAAACCTTTTCCTGTACCAGGGTAGCCTTGTTACCCTAGACTAATGTTTCCAAGTCTCAGATTCTTCCACAGAACCTGCCTCTTGGAACTGGTGGGAAGGATTTGTGGTAACAAATATAATGTACCTAGCCCAGTACCCAGCACCCCCAAGTAGTAGCTATTTTCTTACACCACATCTTCTCTATAAAAATGTGCAATATGGTGAAATTTCCAGGGTACACATACAAATGGAATTGAGTTTAGATACAACCTTCCTCTCATAACGAGTACAACCAGAATCAGTGAAGGAATTTACAGCATCTATGAAAGATCAAATTATTGGGGCTATCTATCTAACACTGCCTGCTCTCCTCCAGCAAAATGACTGAAAATTCAGTGTGCTTCTTCAGAAGTAACTCTGTAGTTTTGTGACATTTGTTCACTTATATCTTACTAAATATTCATGTTAGAATGCATTTCTAGATCTTGTCAAAACTGCACATAGTTCAAGTTTTAGGGTTTTCAGTTCCATAAAAACTAAACCAGTTTCTTACTAGAGCCACTAAAGAACATTTCAGTTAGAGTGTTCTAGATTACTGCACACTTTATAGGTATGTAAAATGGTAACATATAGTAGTAAAGTATAGTTGTACCCTTTGAGTAATTTCACTTGGGTCAAACTTACTTGGATAGTCCTGTCTATATTCAGAAAGAAAATTCTATATTTAAAGGAGCTTTGTTAAAGGAGTCAGTGATACAGTGAAAAGAGCATAGGTTTGGAGTAGGAATCATAAGTCTTTCTAGCAATATGTCCTGCCTTTATGAAAAGCCACAGAAACTCTAATCCCAGTACTGAACACATGACTCAGCTTGGCTTCTCAGATCAGAAGGTTTAAGGAGAGATTGGGGTGGTAAGGCTGACTGAAGTAGATACAGAATTGTCTATACTAAATTTCGCAGATTTTCTGTAAATTAAAATTATTTCAAAACAAGTTTTTTTAAAAAGCCACAGAGAGTAAGCAAGCTTTAGTTTCTTTGTCTCTAAAATGGAGACGTCGCTAGCAGCAGATCTTCCTACCTCTCACAGTTGTTGAGAGGACCAGAAAGTGAGACAATATACACGAAACTCAGAAATGCTGCTGTTCTGTGCTCTGATTCCTCCTCACTTGACTTCACCCATTTTCCCACCTCTGAGTTTCCCTTGTGTTGGCTGCCAAAGTTGCCCTCTGCTTCTTTCAAGTTTTTGTGGTTGCTTTAAGGTGAAACTGTGCCTCACATCACCAAGTTACTAAAACAATTCTCCTTTCTTCATCTTTCTTCATAATCCATTCCACACCCTCTCTGTGGCATGCCTGCTGTAAGCCTTCTTACTTAAGAACTGGGCCTAATGGCCACTGACATTTAATCAAATAACAGTTAGAACACATTTACTTATGAGTAAAGGCTGATTAAAATTTGGGCACTGACATCTGAGGATGGGAATTTCATCATCAAATATCTTAACAGAAACCATTTTGTTAAATAACCATAATTATAGGTTTTACATTTATGATTCCAGGGGATTTTGCTGCTCTGCATTCTTTGAAGCCCACGAGGCTGTCATAGTGTTCGGGCTGCTGGAAACACCGAATCTGAGTGCATCCAGGGCTTCTTGAGGAGATAAATCCCTCCAGTGCTTAATCTTTCAGAGATCTTGAAAACACAGTGATTATAAAGATGGTGTCTGGTTTCGTTTATTTTCTGAGTTCAGTAGGTAGAATTTTTTAAAGATAAGAGTTGGAAATAGACATTCCTTTTCTGAATGTGTAGACATTTCTGCTTTTTTTTCCTATTAAATATATAGGAATTTTCATGTATTACATTGGAAACAAAAGCAATTTCGATAGCTATGATAATGACTGTTGTATTCACATTATAGCCATATTTGGTCAAGTCTGTTGCTGGTGCTTTTCAGTGATTAAAACCTGGCCTACCCTGGAAATCATTTTCTTCCTTTGTTTTATGTTAACTCGTGCTTTCAGCTACATCAGTGTCTGTGGCCTATTTCTGTTGATGAACTTGTTCACTTCTGACTCATGAAAACAACTCAGCCAGTTATGAGAAAAGAAACTTCAGCTGTAAAATGATGAAGCATGTTCTTGGTAGGGAATAAACAATTTAATTTGGTTTGTTTTGTTGCTAATCTTACCTCACATGGTACCCAGTTGTAAAAGCCCATTTTTTTCCTCTATAATACATGCCCTTGAGAATTTTCCAGAGACTGGTGACTTCATTTCTTCACTGGGGCATAATCATTATTCATCTTCTCATCACTTCGTCTTCCTTCTTTATGAATTTTTAAAGTGTGTGTGATTCAGATTTACTGTTAAAGCATGTTTTTTGATAGCCCCATTCATATCAAAGTTGGTCTACAGTAATATTTTCCTTCAGTTGAAAATTCCTAAATGAATCATTTGACCATCGTACTAAGCTATCTTCCTAGTTAGAATACTTAAGTTTACTCTAGGAATAGCCAGTTTTTTGAATGTTGTATATACAACTATAAACATAAATTCTGAACAGGAAAACTTTAAACTGATCGTTCTGATCCATTACTGAGCCAGCTAATTGCGCTGCTGCTGGGCATTTCTGGTAGCAATAGTGCGGCTTGTGGACAGGGAGGAGAGTTCTAATGCAAGGTGAGCACGGGCTCTGTCACATTGACTCAGGAGCGTTCCAAGTAACAGCATGTGTTTTGGTCCTAATTTTAGAAGCACTCTTTTGTATGTGCCCCATAGATAAACCTGTCATTTTTGCAATAGACCGTGGTGTCAGAACCAAGGAGGGATTTAACTGAAATGACACAACATGATTACATTTTTAAAGATGACCCAGACTGACACATGGGGGTTAATTGTTCCCTCAGTATCGTGGACATCTTGTGAATCTCATGTCTAAAATGGCCTCAGTTCTGAAACCAGATACAGAAGCATAATGCTTGTTCCTTGAAGGGCAGACAGCGTAGGAGAGTGAATGGTTTTCAAATTCTGTCTTACGATTTTTGGTGTTTCACTGGGGAATACCTTTCAGAGGAGGAGGAAAATTGGAGGACTCTTAAGTCCACTTCTCTTGCCTCTATCAAAGGATCTCTGTTTTTGGCCATTTCATTTATGAGGGTTCATAGCAAAAATAAAGAACATAAACTTTGGATAAGACAGACTTGGTTTGAGATGGCAGCAACCTTATTTGTTTAGCAGCCTTAGACAAGTCACCTAACATCTGAGCTATAGCTTCTTCATTTTAAAAATAAGAACCACATGTGCCCCTTAAGATTATTAGAAGACTTAAAAGAGATAATGGAAAGGACCACCATGGCACCTGACACATAGTACTGAGTCAACTAGGGGTCGTCCCCTTCCCCTGAGAGCAGTGGTTCTCAGTTGGGTATGATTTTGCCCTCTAGGGGACATCTGGCAATACTTGGGGACATTTTGGTGTTCACAACCCAGGAAGAAATAGGTAGAAGCTGTTAGTATCTAGTCAGTCAAGGTCAGGAATTCAGTGAACATCCTACAATGCACAGGACAGTCCCCACAACAAAGATGTCAGTAGTGCCAAGGCTGAGAAACCTGCCTTCGAGGTTTTAGCTTTTCCACATACAGAATGTAGAATGAATATAAATATAAATATGTATTTAATTCTGCTAATGTTTATGAAACACCTACTGTGTGTCCAGCTCTTTGGGGATTTAGCAGTGAATAAAATAGACATGGTCACTACCTTCAAGTAGCTTTGCATTCTAGTTCAGAGGAAAGGGACAATAAACAAATAAATATGTTAGTGTGACAGATGATAGCCAGAGCTTTGAAGAAAAAGGAGGCAGCGTAATAGAGAATGACCAGCAAGAAACTGCTGTTTTATATGAAGTTGGTCATACACAGCTTCTCTGATAAGGTGACATGGCTTTAGAGTCTAGCAAATATAGGAGGATGTAATTAAATATTTTAGTTATTTGGGATAAAATTTTACAAACCTGCCTAGAAAACATGCATATAAAGCCACTCCTGCACAAAATGTAGTCCACATTAGCTTCTCTGATAAGGTGATCTTTGAACAGAGACCTGAAGGAAATGAGTGAGCAAGCCAGACAAGTGATGCGGCAGGAAGATCACTGGGACAGGGCTGTAGCAAATGCAGAGGCTCTGGGATGGGAGTGTGTTTGGCATTCTTGAGAAACCTCAGGATAGACCAGTGTGGCTGGGATACAGAGTAAGGAGGAGAGAGAGTACTAGGAAATGAGACAAGAGAGTTAACAGGGAACAAGACTGTGTAGCGATTTCTAGGCCATCCTGAGAATTTTGACTTTTATCCTATGCATGATGAGACACCATTGGAAGTTTTGATCATAAATGACATGCCCCAGTTTTCATCTTTTAAAGGTTCCCTCTGGCTGTTGTGTGGTGAATGGACTGGCAGGGGTGGGGGGAGGAAGAGTGGAAGCTGGAAGACCCATTAGGAGGTTGTTGCCGTAATCTAGGAGAGAGGATCATGATGGCTTGAACCAAAGTAGTAGCAGCGAAGGTGGAAGGTGATAAAGAATGGTTTATTCTAGATATATTTTTAAAGGTAGGGCTGAGGGGCCTTAGAGGGAATTAATTGATGAAGTAATATAAGATAAAAATTTTACTTTTACATGCAAAAATAAAATCCTTAAAAAAAAAAATTAAATGTATCCCAAGGTAGCAACAAAGGGAGATTCCAAGCAGGAACTCCCTTGTTCTGTTAGAGTTCCATCTATATCCTTGAAGAGGATAACGAGAGCCACGTTGCACTGACAAGCTTCCTCCTCCATAGGATTTTATTTTAAAGGTGCCAGATTTTCCCACTATGTAAGTGAAGCCAGCCTCCATTCAATATGTGTGTTAAACTGCTTGAGAATTTGATCTTTCTAAATGAAAATGGAAAGGTCCACAGCTCTAATTCAAGGTTAAAGAGAAAATGTGGACTACATTTTGTGCAGGAGTGGCTTTATATGCATGTTTTCTAGGCAGGTTTGTAAAATTTTATCCCAAATAACTAAAATATTTAATTATATCCTCCTATATTTGCTAGACTCTAAAGCCATGTCAACTCATCTGGATATTACATAAACCAATGAGAATGCTTAGGAATGTTATTCAGAATACCTAAAGAGCTTACATGTATTAATTCAGTATGTGCACTTTTGAATATGCAGCCAAATAAAAGACACAAAAAAGGGTTACAGCATCCTCAATCAGAAAAATAAAAAAGAGGTCAGTTTTCTTCTATTACTTTAAAGAACTAGTTTGGGTAGAAGCTCACATAGCTTCTTACATTACTTGCCAACCTAGTTATTCCAGAGCATGTTTACAGTTTCAGGGAAACGTTAGTAAAAATTAGTACTAACACTGTATGAGGATTTACAACTAAACATGGAATTGTGTGGTTGCGTGGTACTAGATTACAAGGAAAAAAATTATACTTTTCTTAGAGAGCACACATTTTATTCCAGGATAGGAAATAATTTGTTGTGTGTAATCCTCCCCACTACTAGCTTAATAAATTCATATTTTAAAAATAATAGATATTGAAACAATTTTAAGTATACTATTTAAGTAACAATTGTATTTTCCTTATGTGACCAATTCATGCTTGTTCTTGATAGTTTAGAATATAATAGAAAAAACTCCTGTATTCATATTAATTAATATATCTAGACCCATTATAGACCCCCCCAAAATTCAATATTTTGAAACAACTTTATTATGAACCTCTATCACAAATACCCTTTTGTGTATTTCTCAATCACTGTTGCTTTGTACTTTCTGGGAATTACTCACTTATTTTTAGCACAAAATTCCCTTTAAACCCCTTCAATGTTCTCCTAGATTCTATAACTACTTCTTTAGGGAACTTCCTATGATTACTGTAATACATTCTTAATACCTTGGACCCACAAAATTGATTATTTTGAAAAATCATGTGGCGAGAACAAATAAGCACCTATGGAAAGCTTTATTTTTTTAGACAGTGATATAGAAAATTTATTTTCTTTTTATTCAGTTGTATGATTCAGAAACAGTGAGGATTGCATTGGCTCCCTAAATAATACAGTAACATTCTCTTTTCCCCCTCTCTCGCCTGCACTCTCTCACTCTGTGAGGATGTATATCCAAACCTGTGCTGTTTCTCTGAGATTTTCTGCCTCTTGATAAAAGCTTTGCTTATTTGTGTGTGTGGACATTTATTTAATGACCTCCTGTAGGTCAAGCAAAGTTAATTCAAAAGGAGTTTCTTTACTTTCGAATTCTCTCTCTCTCCTTTTTTAAAGATTTTATTTATTTATTTGAGAGAGAGAACTTGAGGGGATGGTCTGGGAGAGGGGCAGACTCCCTGCTGAGTGGGGAGCCAGACACGGGCTGCACTCGATCCCAGAACCCCGAGATCACGACCTGAGCTGAAGGCAGCCACTTAAGCAACTGAGCCACCCAGGCGCCCCCAGATTCTTTTTATTTTTAAAAATATTTTTTCTTAATGTAATTCACCTAAGAACAAGTTAAAACATCACTGAAATGTGAAAGTGAAAAACTAAAACCTCCCTGTGATCCTAACCCCAGAGATATGTACTATTAAAATATACCATGCATGCTTCTGGACATTTACACAGACACACACACACACATGTGTGTATGTTTTAATCACAAATCAAGACACAAAGACACCAGTTCTCAACTGCCATTTTCAATCAATAATCTTAGAACTACAACTTTTAAGGGGATATAAGTGTAGGACACATGGAAAAGTACAGGGGTGTAATCTATCTAGAAAAACAAACGTTCCAGAAGAGAAATCAGGGTGCCCTGGGAACTTCAGAGAAAACTTCCTAAAGGAGGTGGTACCTATGCTGAAGGGGAAGGAGTTCAATACAGTGTGGAGGAGAGGGAGATGGCCAGCACAGTCATGGGGGGGGGGGGGGACACAGGGCAGCAACATGGCAGATGTGACAAAGGGTGATCTGAGTAAAGCACAGAAGATATTAGGTTTGGTGAGAACACTGCTTGCCTATAGAGAATGAGCCAGATTATGCCTGCATTTGGAAGCCAAGCATTTGAGCTTGAATTTGATGCAGTGATCAGCTGAGAGCCATTTGTTTAAGTTTATGAGGCAGAGGAATGGAAGTGGGGGGGGGTTTCCAGGAGGCCCCGATATGGTAAGGTCTTGCTATATGCCATAGCCTTTTCTCTCTATTTTTATTTAAAGTTGTCATACCCAGATGGGTTGGGAGAGTTAAAATATTTGGAAGGAACCAGCCAGGAACTGGTTGCAGGACTCCAGGCCCAAACTGATGAGCCCTGTAGTTGGGTGTAGAAGCAAAGAAAACATACCAGATGGTTGGAGGGAGACTTACTTGACTCTTGGGTAGGAGAATCCACTTAATTACAGACCCATCCCCAAGCAGAATGAGCACACACCTGGGTACCAAGATGACCCTGCAACAATCCAGGTAAACCCTTTAACCTCAGCTTCTTTATCTGCAGGGAGCTGGGGATATGGTTTCTAAGTTTCTTGAGCAGTCTGTGGTGTTTACTGATCTATTTAGTATCATTCTGCAGATGAACCACAACATAGATGAACATGTATACACATTCCGTAATTTGCATGCCTTCACATTGCTGGATGCTGCCGCCAACCACTCCATCAGAGGTTTTCGACTTCAGCAGCTGATTCCTGTTTAACATGAGGTCGTTGGCAGATTACTGTTGGCATTTTGCCTTTTCCATGCAGAAGGGACTTCACATTTCAATCATGGGACTTCTAAGAGTAATCAAAGTAAGATTTTTTTTTAAAAATCCAAGGTGGAAGTGAGACAGACAAACTTTCATTTTGGTTTACAAGTTATGTTCTGTGATTCCGTATTGCTGGAGAAAGATAAATGTCATGTGTCTTGAGAAGCCGCCAAGAGATAATGCCAGCACATAGTTTCTCTAACCTTTACATATGCTTCAGTGAAAGCATGTGGAGAATTTAAATGAAACTGTATGCTGCATAAGTAATCTGGCCTTAGACTGGAAGGGATAGAGGCAAATGGTGACTGTCACTGCTGAAAGTATTTTTCCAAGACACAAGCAGTTTCATGTTAATTGAAATGAAAACATGGTACTGAACATTTAAATTAACAAATCCATACTAGGAGTCTGTTGTGTTCAAGATATCAAACAAACGAACGGATTACACTAGGTAATGCATCCTTTGGGACATTTCCTTCCCTGTTTTCATTTAGGTAGGACCCCCCAAAAAAGGAGTTCATCTGGCATGGAATTCTGCCTTCTGAGTTTGTTTTACAATAACCAGAAAAAGCTGTAACTTGTTGGTAGTGAGATGAATGACTATTAGCATAACTATTCTCTCTTACCTTTTTAGAAAGCTATTCGAATGAAATTTTGATAATATCGTTGGGTGCTTGGAAAATCTTAGGAATAATTCTTCCAAAAATGAGTTTTCCTTGCCCCTAGATGGTAATACTTTGTTATGTTGTAATACTAGTAAGGTTTAATTTTTTAAAAAGCCTCTGGGTGTGCACCATGAGTTTCCAAGAGCAGTACTAATACCTAATGAAACCAAAGAGTGGGTAGAATTACCAGATAAGAAGAAAACAAACTGGTCTTGCAGATACAAAAGCATGACTAGTCCAGAGATGACCTTTCATTCCTGTGGCAATCCATTGTGTAATTTGAGAACATCCAGTATGAACAGAAGCTGTGGTTAATTTGCCCTGATTATTCAGTGATATACCTCGGAGAAGTCATTTAGATCCAAGTTTTATTTATTAGCTTGGCCTCTTTATCAACTATATGTCTTAAAAATTTTTTTTTTTTACTTCTCTGAAATCTCAGTGTCCTCAACTGTAAAACGGAGCTGTTAAAACAGTTCATTTTAAAGGTTATTGTGGGGCACTGGGTGGCTCAGTCGTTAAGCTTCTGCCTTTGGCTCAGGTCATGATCCCGGGGTTCTGGGATTGAGCCCCACATCGGGCTCCCTGCTCCGTGAGTCGCTTCCTCTGCTGTATTCCCTCTCTCACTGTCTCTCTCTCTCTCTCTGTCAAATAAATAATATCTTTAAAAAAAAAAAAAAAGGTTATTATGCTGCTCTCTGAAAAGAATCGATAGGCATTGTCAGCCTTGTCATTGTGACCATGCTGTCCTATGAGGCTTATGATTTTCCCCCTTGCATCTTTTCCAGAGATTTCCTATAGTACCGGGAATAGAAAAGGACTGTCAGTGAGCACTTCCATGTAGACTGGAATGGGTGATCTGAATCGAGGCGGAAGGGAAAGTGGAATCGGGATAATACAGGAAATAGGAACCAAGCTTTTTAAAAGACTTTTGTCTTTAAAAAGCTGCCTGCCATCCGTGGAATTTGGACAACTTAATTACAAATATTACAGTTCCTGATTTTAGATCAGACAACAAAGATTTATACTAATTTCTTTTGCCTCCATCCATCTACCCATCTGCTCATTCAGTGGGCCAGCAACATTTACTGGGGCCCCGGTAAATCCAAGCCAAAAATTGGCCTGAGATTAGAGAAGGAAAACATAGTTACTATCTTTAAAGAACACAGAGCCTATGATGGTTAGATATTTCCTGCCTTTCCCAACTTTGAGGTGATATTGTACAGACTAGAGATAATATAATCAGATGCTGAGTGATTTGGATCCTTTTGCAAGGCCACTTTTGTCCCTTTCCTTTGGTCATTTGAAATAATTCATGGGGAAGAGAGAGAAGTAAACAGAAATTAGCATGATGACCATATCTGTATTGTTCTCAGCATCCTTGACTGCCAGTCCGTGTCTCTAATCTCATTTTGAGTGCATTTGACCATGCTGTGATTAGCACACGTGCGCTGTGTCATGTACTAATCAAGGTTGCTGGTGTTCATAGAACTGCTGCCCAACCTCGCTTACGTCAGAGCACACACAGAAAATGAAATTGTGTATGCCACACTGAGGTAAATGAACAAGGCAGCTTATCATGAGGTACCAGCCCAGGGGTTTTGCTGCCCCAGTCTTGTGCAGCACTGAAAGGTGGTTGGGGCTACACACCTGTGATGTGTTTGCAGCACACCTGTGCACTGTCAGCTACGTTACATTTGGAGCACCCTGCATTTAATTACCCCCAGGTTTTACCTTCTTCGCTGACCCAGGGCCTTACTTAATTTTGTTTGGCCATGAACACTTTGAGCACATTAACTATGGTGGCCGTGTGTTACGGTTTAGTAGGGAATGTATAGACTTTAGAGGATTCCAAAGAAAAATATTGGAGTAAAAACATTACTGTAGGTTGAAGACAGCTTCTCATAATGAAAATAAGCTGACTTGGGAACTGAGAGTCCTGGACTTCCATGCTAACTTGGATCACCTTTGGCAAATCACTTCTCTCTGAACCTCAATTTCCTTATCTTTAAAATGAGGTGGTTTGAACAAGATGAACCCTCCGGCTCTGTAGTTTTGATTTATTTCTTGTTTATTTTTTTTAGAGTATGCACATACACATGCAGGGGGAGGGGCAGTGGGAGAGGGAATCTTAAGCTGGCTCCACACTCAGCACAGAGCCCAACGCAGGACTTGATCTCACAACCCTGAGAGCCAGATGACGGAGCCACCTGGGTGCCCGGACATGCCTGGTTCTGTAGATGCCTGTGCATCTTTGCTGTCAAGTCAGCTGCTCTTCCCTGAGCGTTTGCTGTTTGGACGCTTAGTCACTGGCTTCCTGCATGTGCCCTAGGGCCAGCTTCATGGGGCTCCACTATTTGGATGCTAGAGGAATTGAAACCTAAGTACAATGCTTGATGAAGAAAAGATGATAGACACTCAGTCGGGCATCTGAAAGGAATGAAGCTAGCTGGGATCACTGAAAGTCCTTCAGTGTCTTTTAAGTGTGGTTCAGGATTCCCATCTAGCTAAATGCCTCACTTGATTAAACCTGGCAACCCTGACAGCCTGAACCTCTTGGGATGAGTTTTCCTAACTTTCATTTCCAGAAATACTACTCAGATACATAAACCATGTAACCATGTATGCAGAAACCAAGTATCAGTTGTCCAACTTGTGGAAGAAAAGTCCCATTATGAATTTTCTTTTTCTGTATTTATCTAAGTCCTTTCTGTTTCGCATGTGTTGGATGGGATGAGGCTGCCTGGCCGGAGAGCAGCAGAGAAGACTTATAGGAATGCATAGATAATCAAGAACTAGCCACATTATGGTGATGTTAGTGATGGTAGTCCGCCCTGATTGCAGACTAAAATGGTAGCATTTGTTCATTCCACGGAGGTTTCATTGTTCATTTGCCATGTGTCAGAAATTCTCTAGGAACTAGAAAAAAAATCTGAGAGATCCCTGATCTAGTCAGACAAAGCCACATTAATGATACATTGTTAACCTTGGACCTTTTTTTAATAAACACATCAGTAACTGATTCCTGATGTTCAAAATTCTCTCTTGCTGCTGTCCATTAGCATACACTTACTGAGTTATGTATCAAATACACTTAAAAGGGCAAAACTAAATAATGCATTCACGTATCAAAAAATACTTCTAAGTAGGAGTGCCTGGGTGATGTAGTCATTTAAGCATCTGACTTGTTTTCGGCTCAGGTCTTGATCTTGGGGTTGTGAGGTTGAGCCCCACATGAGGCTCTGTGCTCACTGGGGAGTCTGCTTGGGATTCTCTCTCCCTCTCCTTCTGCCCCTCCCCACTAAAATAAATAAATCCTTTTAAAAAATATTTCAAAGTATATAAAAATTCACCCAATAATATACCCTTTAGGAAACATAATGTTTCAGATATACTGCAGAGAGGATCCTCATGCACATATGTGTGTATTATGTAGTGTATGTATGTATATTATGTAATTACGTAGATGATACATGTTCAAAAAGGATACTCGAACCTAGAGGGTAAATAAGTCTGGGTTTATGTCAGCACACATGCATGTTTGTATCTATGGGGTGAGGAGGAGATTAGGAAGGAAAGAAGGGGGGGACAGAGTAGAAGAAGAGAAGCAAGGGAAAAATAGTCAATGGTCTTAGAAGAAACCACAGAAGTTAGTAAATTTTACCTTAACTCCCAACACCCCATCTATCTTTCCTGTACTGAGCAGCAGCTAGTGTACCATTATTCATTCTATCAACAGATATATCATCGGAATTAAGTTGACTACTACCCAAATCAAACAAAATGAAGAAAGAATAATTTCAGTTTAAAAAAATGTAAAAATATCCAGACGTTAGTTGTACTTATGTAATCCACAACTATGATAAAGAAAACTTACTGAAAGTCCTTCAAAGCAGAAAAAAAATTAAAATCTCAGGGAATTTTTTCCGTTCCTGGCCAGAACCTCATTCCAAGAAGTACCAGCCTGTCTCATTTCAAAATGTTTCCCTTGCCAAGGAAGCGGAAGCGGTCATATTCTTTCCCACCGAACTATGGGTGAATTATAATTATCCTACCTCCTGTGGGACAATGAAGCAGCAAACATCTGCTATACTGAATCAGAAACCCACGAGTGAAACTATACTAAACTGTGAATCATACGTGGACTCAGATGAAAGGTTTTGTGTTGTGTTTACCTTTTTCTTTATTTTCTTTCCATTTAAAATATGGACTTGTTAGCTCTGGCTCCATGTTCTGAGGGAAAGTAGATAGATTCCATTCATTGACTCTGACTTTAACAATGAAAATCCCCAGCTTTAAGTTAGTACCTGGGCAATAATGATAAACGGTTTTCTCTGTTTGATTTGTTATTATCCCCTAAAAGGATGGTACAATTAAGAATATTTGGCACACAGTCTAAGAAGTAAGATCCTTTCGTTTTTTTCACTGTAATGACAATAACAGAGAAGAAAATGGCATTCTAAACTTCTCTTCCAAAAGACTCAAGTTGCAAAACTACTGTTACTTATCATAATTTCAAGTTTCATGATTTTTATGGTAGTACGAAACTGTTTACTTAGTAAAGTCAGGAAAGGAAAATGGAATTTCAATTCTGCATTTTAGTCACAAAGACATAGATAATGGTCTACTTGCTCTGAAATATTGTTTGTGTATCTTTTTATCTATCAGAGAGCAGAAAGACAAACTCGAATTATGGATTCAGCCCAATATGCAGAATTCTGTGAAAGTCGACAATTAAGTTTCTGTAAGTAAATGTTTAATTTTGCTTCATTATATTTAAGAGATCATGTGTTACAGATATACAAAAGTATGGCACAATCTCCGTTCCTTAGAAATGGGTGAATTTAACATATGCATAGCTATAACTGTTAGAAACAGCCCCTACATTGTAGGGAACTCTACAAAAGATTTTACCCAACTCTACTATTTTGTAATGAATAGTCTAAAGAAGTTTTAAAGTAAGACACAGAGAACCATGTTAATTATTTGCATTACTTTTAGTCCAAATACTTCCATTTTCTTTAACATTCTCATTTTATTTTCCAGTTTCTTCATCCTGTTGACACTAGTATGGCTGATCATTCTTGACCCCTAATGGACTTTAGTAGCACAGTCATGACATTTAGAAACCCCCAATATTAATAAATACCAAGCTTTCCATGTATTTATGCATACTCATATTACCACAAGGAAACGTATCAATAGTCTCTTCCATTTTTGTCTGTAACCCCCTACTGTGACAAGCTTTCAGTGTTAGCCAAATTCATCAGTCTGTAATATTCATCAGCTCTTGTAACACTAATAACCTAATGATAAAATTAGGACTGTCCCATCACTGCACAGAGGCTTACTGAAAGTGCATAAAGGCTCATGGTAAATAGTGGGCTCAATTGTGTAGCGAACATCCTTACCACAACAGTTCAATGGTGACTAAGCCTCTGAGGGGAAAGGTCAAAGAGCAAGTGTGGTGAAAAGTCCAGTGAAAAATCTGACAGAAAAGCACATGACCCTAGTCTGAGGGATGAGAGACACAATGGTATCTTTAAATGGAAAACTGTTCTGTGGTCATAATCACAATGTATTTGATTTGAAAAAAGAAAAGGAGAGCTTCATTTATAGATCATAAAGTGCAAATAAATGACACATTTCAAATAGTGCCCCATGTAAATGTCAGTAAAATATAGGAAAACATGTTTTGGAAGCCTTTTTTCCTAACTAAATATACTTTACAGTCTGACTAACAATTTGGCATCATACATCTGTGAAGCATTAAGTAAATGACACTTCAGATCATGGCAATTTCAGCAAATGAGAGGTTTTTGTATTGTAATTTTTAGGTTTAAAGATGGCATTCAAGTCTTTTATAAGTATAAATCTCCAGTTTATAAAGTAACATTTAGTGCTATTCAACTATTTTTTAGAATCATATTTTAAATGTAATTCACTTAAAGGAACAGAAGTGCTGTTTTCACACTAAAATGTGTAGTCACTGAAAGGTCCTAATATATCTTGTGTTCGAAAATCACATTTTTAACAACTAATTTTTTGTTTATAACTCAGTAATAAAATGTAATAAATTAAAAATTAATACTTTCCCTTTCTATATAAAATAGTTATAGTTTAAACAGTATATTATGCTTACTTTTTTTTTTTAAAGAAGAGAGATTTGGGCATTTAAAAATATTTTTGTCTGACGCCCATACATGCTTCATTATGAAACCCGAGTGGCAGAATCTGTTTTATATGCCAAAATGTTGTGGTTGGGAATGCTTAATCCAAGTAGGTCAGCAAATTCAGAACTAATACCCATAACTGGTCAGAATGTTAGGCTCTTTTCATTTCTCCCCTTCTGATAAATTACCAGGGTATAGGAATGACGATCCAGCTGTATATATCTTCTTAAATATTTGATCATAGCATTCACTGATTGGGACTACTGATGCATTTTAAAATTTATGAGTGTGTGACTTTATAGACTGAAGGTAAGTTGTAAAATTGGGATACTGATCAAACTTACGAGACTTTTGTTTTTATATTTATGTAAGTTAGTCATTTCCTTAAAGTTTTTTAAAATCTGATATTCATGTTAATTCACAAAGATAAAATTTAGTTATAAATTGCTAAATCTTTTTCCAAGCCTTTTCCTTCAGCCTTTTGTTTTTATGTGGATTTTTTAAACAAATACATAGATTTTCTTTTTTAGTTAATCTGAGAGTCTTTTTGTATTTTAATTGATGATTTTAATTTATGTCTGTTCAGTTATTTATACATTAGGTTTAAATGTGCTGTCTTTTGGGGGCTTTTTGTTGTTGTTGTTGTTTTTAGCTTTTGGTCTTGGTGTTTTAAATTTACTGTGCCTTTTTTATTTGCTTTTCCTCCTCCTCTTCATTGTTCTGTTGGATTAATTGGATTTTCTTCATTCCATTTTTCCTCAACCAGTTTGTATAGTGTATATTTTAGTTCTATTATTTTAGTTGCTATCCTTAATTTTTTTAATATGTGTCTTTGACTTTAATTTTTTTTTATTTAAATATTTTTTATTAATTTTTTATTTTTTATAAACATATATTTTTCTCCCCAGGGGTACAGGTCTGTGAATCACCAGGTTTACACACTTCACAGCACTCACCAAAGCACATACCCTCCCCAATGTCCATAATCCCACCC
>NC_081561.1:58811639-58836873 GCF_022355385.1 Mustela nigripes
GACTCTTAATCTCACAAAACAAACTGAGGGTTCCTGGGGGGAGGGGGTTTGGGAGAAGGGGGTGGGATTATGGACATTGGGGAGGGTATGTGCTTTGGTGAGTGCTGTGAAGTGTGTAAACCTGGTGATTCACAGACCTGTACCCCTGGGGAGAAAAATATATGTTTATAAAAAATAAAAAATTTTATTAAAAAAAAAAGAACTTAGCAAACTCAACACCCAAAGACTTTAATTTTTTTTAACTTGGTAATTAGTAAACATGCCTTGTCAGCCTAATTTTGTTTTTTCTAAGGCTCTGTAAGTGCTTAAAGCATTCATTTTTGTCTTAAAAATGCTTTATTTTGCCCTCATACTGAAATAGTAGTTCAGTTGGGTAGGAAATTGTGGGCTAGTAGTTATTTGTTAAAACAGGATATCATTGTTTTTTAGCCTCTGTTGTCTCTGTCCACATGTCCTGTATGTTCCTTGTGGGAAAAACTAAGAGAAGAAGATGTGACCCCCAAGCCCTCTGGTATATGGGGAAATAAACAGGTTGGCAGTCAATGACTGGTCAATAAATACGTACTGAAGGAAAGAAATAAGGAACCTCTACCATAAAAGACTCCAGGGAAAACCATGCCCTCTGAGAAAGAGTGTTTGCGATTAATCCAAATAGCAGTAATTTTGAAGAGATTGAAGTCATAGAAGAATTTCTTCAGAGTAGAATGAGCATTACGGAGGGCCTGAGGGAAGGATCAGGAATAGAAAGACGGGTGAGAGGGATGAAGTAGAAATAGTGAGATAGTATCCAGAGATGTGAGAATTGGATATTGAGAGAAACTTAGATTTTACTAACGGTCAATGATGAGAAAAAAAAATGTGTATGAGAATTAAGTAACCTGAAATTTCCCATATGAAGTTACTATACAAAATTGTTTTAATCCCAGCACAAGCTGAAAAACCAGATAATGTCAGAAGGCTGATAATCTTAGGAACTTCTGACCTTTGTTAAGGATTCTGTTTTAATTGTTGATCTATTTCCCTGATTATCCTTCCTCCTGATACATTGAGAAGAGCGGTAAAGATGAAGGAACTCATTCATTCTGGTGCCCCTACATCTCTATGGAAACCTACTGTCGTGACTAGGAGCGCCTGTGCCTTATTTGCTGAAACGAGCAATACTGTGGGAAGGTCTGTCTCTGAAGCCAGCTTTCTGCAGGTGACAGGGAATTATCTCAGGGAATGTTCACCTGTTGCTGGAATAGCAGTAACTCACAGTGGTTTTATGGGACCCTCTGTATAACTTTCCTGCTACTGAATAGTTGAGACCCTACCCTTTTATTAAAGAAGTAGCTTTCATTCATCTATTCATTCTTTTTTTTTCCTGGAAATATTTATTGAGAGGCTGCTGATGCCAGGCAGTATTCTAGGTGCTGAGGATACAGTGGTGGACACCTGGTCCTATCCTGTATTCTCAGTGCTTAACATCTCATGAGGGAGCTACCAGTTCTATTGTTTGGGTGGACAGATCCTACAGAATACTAAGAACTATCCTTTCCCTCTCTTTTCAATAAATCGTTTAGTGCATAGTTACAAAATACCTTGTTTCTGTGTTCTTAACAACCTGTCAAAGGGAGAAGTGAATAAGGTACATTTTATTGATCTTGCCAAATTGCCGCCTATTAACTTTGACTTCAGAAGTATTCCACAGATGTTGAACAAGTGTTTGTGAGCTAATGCAGCTGACTAGTTAGATGGAATGTTGCCTGTCAGAGAGTATGTGGAAGATTGGTTACTTTAGGGAGATAGCTTTAAGAGGATTATCATAATTCTGCCACAGTTGACAGCTTGGACATGCACTTCCATAGCAAGACTTCAAGTCTTCTGTGATTTATTGGGAGAAAAAAAAAAAAACAAACAAACTCTTCTGTACATGAAATCCATGAAGACCACATCTATAAGGATCAAAATATCATGCTTTGAGTGACCGTGAAGTCTTTTAATAGACCCGTGGGACTGGATTAACCAAAAGAATAATCAGTGGATTTTTTAAAAGATTATTATGTTTTAGATATGACAAAATCTTTACCATCAACCTCTTCCCTGTGGATTACTAGTTAGATTATTAGTATCTAATAAAGGCCCTCCATGCAGTTAGACTCTGTTTAGCACTGTGGCATTTTGGAAAGATATACCGGAAGATTCCACCTGCGCTTGGTACTGTTAGAGACATAATGCATGGTGTTTCTAACATGGTTCGAGAAATTATAAGCAGACATGAAAGGCTATCTGATGATACAAGAGTTCAGTGAATGCCTAGTGTGGGGAAGTACATGGGACAGGCAGGATTCCTGTGAATGAGGAAGAGAGGTAGGATGGCATTCTCTGGAGGGCAAGGAGCAGGGCTGAACTAAGAGAGAACTAGACTCAAAGCCAGGTAGCATTTCAGGAGGCAGTAATAGGAATACAGGTTGAAATCAGTCTGAAGGGTTCTGAGAGTCTGGCTTAGGAATTTGGACATCTTTGTAGTCAGGAAAACGTAACTGCAGGACTAGGTTTTTCTTACCGTATTCTAAATATGTGATTTTGAACCTATTCTGGCAATAGACACATTGGACAATGTATTGCAAATACAATTTCTGTATGTTCTTTCTCCACCATAGGTTCTTTCTTGCAGGAATTCCTTCCCACCAGAATAAATTAAAGTTATATCAACCAACCCTCTGACTATTGTTAAAACCTAAGCTATGGCCAATGGTAACTTACTCAGATACAGTGAGAAGTGCTGAATATTAAGTCATTTAGTATAGACCGTGTTATGTAGCACAGATACAAAATCAGAGACCCAAATGCATAAGAAATTTCTTGGGGCTTGAATATCTCGACACTAATAAAACTCAAAAACATGGCATTTTATATGCATTATTTTTCAAATGCAATTTTCAAAAGACTTATTTTTCATTTTGTGATGGTAATATGCAGTATTAAAACACTCCAAAAACTAAATTTTCCATATTTGGGTTTTGTTTTGTTTTTGACGGCTAGCCAAAAAGGCCTCCAAATTTCGAGACTGGTTGGACTGCAGCAGTATGGAGATAAAACCCAATGTTGTCGCAATGGAAATTTTAGCATATTTAGCGTATGAAACTGTGGCACAGGTAAGAATGATAATATGTGTTATAGCAGGCCATACATGACCACTTTCTTTCCCTTTTTTTGAAAGATTTTATTTATTTATTTGTCAGAGAGCGAGCAGGGGACAGAGAGCATAAGCAGGGGGAGCAGCAGGCAGAAGGAAAAACAGGCTCCCCACTGAGCAAGGAGCCCAATGCGGGACTCGATCCCAGAACCCTGGCATCATGACCTGAGCTGAAAGCAAACACTTACCTCCTGAGCCACCCAGGCGTCCCTTTCTTCTTACCCCTGTCCATGATCAAAATTCTCCCACCTGCTACTCTACCAGGAATGAGGACAGCCATGAGTTTTATCCAATGACAATCTTAAGTTTTCCGGAATTTAATTCAGTTATGTTTCCTTGTATCCTCAGCCCTGGCGGGTGTTAGCGTGAAAGTGACTGTTGCTTGCAACTCAATCCTAACCAGAAATGGAATCCCCACATACTTTTTCTCAACATTGACTTCTCAGTACCCCTCTGCCTTGCTTAGAGTTTGTTTTTGAACTTTGAAAAATACCTTTCTTGCTATGTACAACCTACTGAGTGCTTACCAAAACCCGAGTCTAGAATCACTGCTCTCTGACAGCGTCTCAAAGCACAGTCCTCTGACCACAAGCGTCAGCTTCTCCTTGCTTCTTGTTGAAAATGTAACCCAGAGCATACCTATCGAATTAGAATCTTGGGGTCTAGAGCACTAAAACCTATATATATATATTTTTTAAAGATTTTATTTATTTATTTGACAGACAGAGATCACAGAGATCACAAGTAGGCAGAGAGGCAGGCAGAGGGAGAAAGAGGGAAGCAGGCTCCCTGCTGAGCAGAGAGCCCGATGCGGGGCTTGATCCCAGGACCCTGAGATCATGACCTGAGCCGAAGGCAGCGGCTTAACCCACTGTGCCACCCAGGCGCCCTAAAACCTATATTTTAAAACACTTCACTAGTGGTTATTAATTAAACTTTGAGAATCCCTCCCCTAGAAAGTCAGAATATATTGTTTATATTCATGGGAAGGTCTGCTTACCAACAAAAGCATATGCTCGTGTCCACAAAACAGATTTTCAGATGGGCTGTATCATCAATAACATTTGGAATGTCTTGCTTCTAGTTCTGCCATTTCAGTAACATTGCTAATTGATTATTTCCAGTTCTGTTGACTTTATTTCCATTACTCTGATCTTCTAGTTAGTGGACCTGGCTCTTCTTGTGAGGCAGGATATGGTAACCAAGGCAGGAGACCCCTTCAGCCATGCCATTTCAGCAACGTTCATTCAGTATCACAACTCTGCTGAGGTGAGTAGCAGAAAATCTGTCTTTGATGCCTCCATGGATTTTTCTTGGGTCTGGTGTTTACATTAGTAGTTCTTTGGAAAAGGCGATGTAGGAATGTATAGCCTTCAATCAGGTGTCTTAACATGCTCAACATCCAAACAAATACTTCCTGAGCACCGACTATGTTCCTCACCTTAACAATCCACTTAATACAGTTATTTTTTTTTCACCTATTTCTTACCTTATTTAGCTTCCCTAGCCCTTCAGTAAAAAAGGAATAGTTGGAGAGCATGCCTCATTTCCATGGGAGGTGAAAAACTGATTCAGACAGCTGAACAGTGTTGATAATAGGTCTTTATTTCTTTGTACCTCAAAGACAAGAGAATCATTATTATTCATGCCCTAATAACTCCTGACAATTACTCATCATTTTATTTCCCAGTTATTGATCCATCTCCAAACATGGTTTAAAAAAGCATGGCTCCATTTATTCTCTGTGCCCATACTGGCCCTATCATGTGAGGGTCACATTCTTTCTGATCGCTTTTATGTTATTGGGACCTCCACCAGGGGGTGGGGGGCAATAAAGTCATCTTGCCAACTTGAAGGGATTATGCAATAACTGTGTACCACTTGTAGTATGAGCTTGTCTGTGAGCTGCATGTACCTACAAACTAGAAATGTAGTATCACCTATTGAATGAATTTGCTGATATTTGACTTTTTTTCCTGGCTTAAACACCAATTTCATCTAATAACCAGCGAGAAGGCAGCAAGGAGGTTAGCTTAACATCTCCATGTGTAATTGTCAGGTGAGCTTTAGATCAAGCTGGGTAAAATGTATAACCTGAAAATGTCCAAGCCCCTTTGAGAAGCTGACCAAAACTATAAATCCTCTCTCATAAACACATTCACAAATTTTGCATACAATTTCAGGATGTTGGGCTACCTGGGTGGCTCAGTGGATTAAAGCCTCTGCCTTTGGCTCATGTCATAATCCCAGGGTCCTGGGATCAAGCCCCGTATCGGGCTCTCTGCTCAGTGGGGAGCCTGCTTCCCCTTCTCTCTCTGCCTGCCTCTCTGCCTACTTGTGATCTCTCTGTGTCAAATAAATAAATAAAATCTTTAAGAAAAAAATTATAGGATGTTCGGAGACCCTCTGAAATCATTCTCTGGATCTAAACAGTCTGGGATGGACCCCAAATTTAAGTACAGATACTTAGAAAATATATAAAGATATAAACAATATATTTTATTTCCAAAAGTTTGACATCTTTTTGTGCCCCTTGGAGAATCAGATTGGCTTGGAACCCAAGTAGAAATTAAAATGTTTATGCCCATTAAAATCCATTTTTTTTTCCTAGAAAAGATCATACATCATTATCAGTCATCATGCTTTATAAGTCCCTAAAGCTTTACCCAGTTGATTAAACACTTTGTTTTCTTTATGTTACAAACCCAAATTACGATGTCAAAGAACACCCTTTAAAAATATCTTTGGTACATGTTCACCCTATGAATATGTGTATAAGTATGCTTTTCATTAACATCAGACAAATTTGTTGTAACATTTCTAATTGAAGAAATTTACAGTGAACATAACAAGCCTAGTTTTCCTTTAACATTCAAGGAATTGCTTGCATGGCTAGGAAAACTCTTTATTCCCCTCCTTTCTTGGTTCTCCAGGGTGGCCAAGCTGCCCTGGGCAACTGCTCAGCAACCACAGCTGCAGCTCCCAGCTCCCCAGCAGTTAAGAAAAATGGCCTGTGTGTGCTGGGTTTCCCGGGCTCTCTGGGAGGCGGGACAGGAGTGTCGGAAAGCATCCCAACTAAATATGTTAGCAAAGCCGCAAGCGTTTCCCTGGCCTTCCAGACACCCCTCCTCCTATGCGACTGGTGGTCAAAATGAACATTCAGAGGGACTGGAAATCTTCCTGCCCTTTACTACCTGACAAAACATGGAATGGCCACTGTAAAGTAGGATTCTTACTAATTGACATTACAAACCAGCAACCAATGTCAAGGGCCCTTTTTAAGGGCCTTACCAAATTGGGCACAAATGGGGGACTCCAAAGACTGGTGTGATCTATATTCAGGGAGATAGAACATTCTGGAAAACAAGGAAATAACAAGCAAAAAACTGACAATTCAAGATTATTTATATGCTAATTTCCAAATGAGTGGTATAGACCAGAAGTGCAGAGGTAAAAACAAGCCCCAACAACAAAGAACTTGAGTAAGGACACTGGCATTGAAGGAAGCCGGGACTTTGATGAGATGGTAAAAGTGGAGAGAATGCTCTAGGCTTCAGAGGCAGCATAGGCATAGCTGTACAAAGGAGAAGCAAAACTCGATTTAAATATTCAATCAAAGGTTTTGTTGAGGAGGAAGAGGCAGTCAGATTAGAAAATTGAGTCTTAGGCTCTTAAGGAGCCTAAGGAAGAGTTGAAGATTTCTTGGCTTCTAAAGGTTGATGAGTTCAACAAATGTTTTAGAAGATCTAAAGGAAGGGGCTATGTACAATGGATCTGGAATCAGGAGCTCTCAAGACATGGAGCTAATACACAATACATTCTCTTTCAATGACTGTCGTTTTTGAGAGCTAAACTTATGAGAAACCAAGCTAGTTAAGCTTGGGTTCTCAGATTAGCAGGTATAATATTAATTAAAGGTAATTTTTGTTAAAGATTTATATGTTTATTTGAGAGAGAGAAAGAGTGAGAATGTTTGGTGGTAAGGGTGCAGATAAAAAGGGAAAGAGAGAATCCCAAGCAGACTCCACACTAGGCATGGAGCCTGACACAGGGCTTGATCCCAGGATTCTGAGATCACTATGTGAGCCAAAACCAGGAGTCAGATGCTTAATCAACTACCATCACCCAGGCGCCCCAACTGGAGTTAATTAAAAAAAGTTTTTTTCTAATATATGGTTTATGCATAGGAAGCATGATCTCTAGGAATTATCTTGTTTTTTTTTCTAAAAATAATCCATGCCAAATTAGGGTTATTTCTTATTTTTAATAATGTTCCTAGGCAGGACAATCAAAGCAATACTTTTTTCCTTTAAAAAACATTTTATTTTAAAATAATTTTTAGATTTACAGAGCCATTGCAGAGATATTACAGAGCTCCAATATGTTCTTTACCAGCTTTCCTTAAACATGTTCACTTTTAACTTTAAATAAATAATACATTTCCCAAAAGAACAACATACAGATATACTTTTGAAACCAATATGTGCATTTCAGCCAAATATTTTACAAAGTTTAGCACAGTTTTTTTTTTTTTAAATACAAATACATCATAGAGAAGTGTAGGCCAGCAGGTAGTATGGTTTAGTATAGTTGGTAGGATAAGGAAAATGTCGATTAATAATACCATGTATGAAAAGATTGACAGACTTTTATTGGCCTGTAAATTTCTTAGGAGCCAATATTGTGATGTTACTAATAAGAAAAAGGTTGTTGTTGTTATTGTTGTTTGTCTTATTTAGTGTTTAGGCACCATCCTAGAGGATGGACTTTGACACAGTAGAGAATGTCTGAAGGAGAGTGATTAGAGGGTGAAGAAACCTGAAAACATGTCTTATAAGAAGTGGTTGAAGGAATTTGAGGCAGCTTGACCTATAAAAGAATCATGAGAGACTATGGACTCTGAAAAACAGTCTTAGGGGCTTGAAGTGGTGGGGGGGGGGGAGGTTGGGGTACCAGGTGGTGGGTATTATAGAGGGCACGGATTGCATGGAGCACTGGGTATGGTGAAAAAATAATGAATACTGTTTTTCTGAAAATAAATTAATTAATTAAAAAAAAAGAAGAAATGTTACTGGAAGCAAATAAACTACATTGCAGTTCTCTCAAAAAAAAAAAAAGAAAGAAAGAAATGGGGCTGAGAAAGATCACAGTCCTCAAATATTTGAAGTACATACACATGGAGGAGAACAGACTTGTAGTCATAGGCAAAGAAACCAGGTAGAAATGAGGGCTGTTATGAAAGAAGGAAGGAACTAGAAATGGAAGGAGCTGGAGGTATCCACAGTGACCCCCAGGCATTGAGTTGGAGTCACTACGGAAGGCTGGTCACACTGATGCAAATACTTTCTGGACGGCATCCAGTCTGGCAGGGAATGCAGAGGCGCCTTTTGAGACATGTAAATCTGACGTGCTAACAAAACTTGCAAGTAGAAATCTCTGTATCTGACAAAATTGGCAGAAATTTTGGAGTCTGCCTCTGAGAAATCCTGATTTTATCTTAATGACAGCCAGATTAAAAATTAACATATCTAAACCAATAGGGGTAAGATGAGGCATCATTTCTGTGGACTGGATAATGAATTGAGTTTTGATATTTGTAAGCTTCAAGAACTATTGAATTCAGGAGATCTCAAAAATTGAATGTTAGTAGAAGTCCCGGTCCTTTGATTTCTCAAAGGCATGTCTCTTTGGGCAGGGGTCTTGCATGAAGTCCTACCCAGAGTCTCCTGAGAACACACCTCCTCCCACACCGACTGCCCCCTCGTCTGGATCACAGCACTCAGGGAAAACCACATCGGGATCCCTAGGGAATGGGAGTGCTGGGCAAGACTCAACTAAAACCAAGCAAAGGAAAAGAAAAAAGGTCAGTGATAAGTTTTATCTTTTTTTGGTTTTCTTTTTTTTTGTTTTCCCGGTGCAGAATGGATGAAGTTTGGTGTACTTCAGAGATATGGAAAGTCTGCTCCATTTTTCTCATAATTCAAGTTTTTAGAAACAGCCAGTTTGTGCTTAACCATACTTAATGACTTCTACTCCAGCTCTTTTAACAGCTTTCTTCTGGATAAAGCAAGATTCCGATTTTTTTCTAACATTTTACTCTAAAAATTTTCAAACATACAAAAATAATAAGAGAATTATAGACAACACCATAGATCTTCTATTTAGATTCTACAGTGAACATTGTACTATATTTGCTGTATTATCTACATATTTATGTATTTACATTCATTATATCGGCACATCTAATTATTCTTTTGTCCATCTGTCAATTCATCCTTTTTTTTTTTTTTACTATATTGCAAAGTAAGCTACAGATATTAGTACACTTCTTGGCTTAATAATTCACTATGTATAATTTTTATGGTTTTTTTAAAGGTAAAGTTTATACAAGGTGAACCATTCAGTTACCATTTGATGAGTATTGACAGGCCTATAAACCTATTGTTTTCTCAGTCCTTGAGATGTAAAACATTATCATCAGTTTAGAAAGTTCCTGCCACCACAGAGAGGCAATCATTGTCCTGATTTTTTTTCATCATAGATTGGTTTTTTCTGTCCTAGAAATCATATAAAGAAGATGCTGTATATACTCTTTTGAGTGAAATTTCTTTTACTCCTAGGATGTTTTTCTGAAATTTGTTTTTCTGTAGAAGTATAATTTATTCCTCTTTATGGCTGAGTAATGTGCCATTGTATGAATACCTCAAAGTATTTATTCTCATTTTGGTGGACACCTAGGCTGTTTCCAGTTTGTGAGGTATTAGGAGTAAATCTGTTATGAGCATTATTGTACAAGTCTTCAGGGGCAAATGCCTTCATTTTTCTTAGGTAAATAGCTAGGAATGAAATTACTGACCATGCTATCCACAGTCATAGAGTGTATATGTGTTTGTATTTAAAGAAACTCTAATACCTTATTTTTCCCCCCAAAAATGGATGTGTCATTTTATACTTCCACTCATTGTACGTGAGGTTCCAGTTGTTTCACATGTTCGTCAACTCCTGGTGTTATCATTGTTTCTATTTTTAACCATTCTAATGGATATTTAATGGTGACTCATTACACTTTGAGTTTGCATTTCCTTGAAATTTAATGAATTTACTGACATGGCTAGATATAGTTCAACTATTTTTCTGTTTGTTTTCTGCTTAGTCTATTTTTGATCCTCAGTTTGTCTTTCTTGTCTTAATTTTGGATTGTTTACTATTCAAAAAATTCATTTTAATTCATCTACTCAATTCTTAGTGATACCCCTTTGTATCATTTTTTCAGTGGTTATGCTAAGGATTATAATATATCCTTAAATTTTCAGTGTACTTGGAGTTACTGCACTACTTACATAAAATGTGAGACACTTACATTTATAAGACTGATGTACTTTACTCTTGAGACTTCCTTTATGCTATAGTCATTATACATCTTACATTTTCGTATGTTATAAACCATAATATTATTTGTGTTTTAAGGAATCAAATGTATCTCAATGAAATTAAGAATAAAAATAGACTAACTTTACCATCCCCACTGTTCCTCATTTCTCTCTCTCTCTGGTTCTCTCTCTCTCTCTCTTTCTCTCTTTTTTTATGCTCAGACTGCCTTCTGGTATTACTTTCCTATTTTGCTCTACTATATTTTATTTTAGGATTTGTTATGGTGCATGTTGGCTGGTAATGGTTTCTCATAGTTTTCATATTTCTGAAAATACCCTTTTCTTTCATTTTTAGAAGATATTTTCACAGGACATAGAATTCTGGGTTGGTAGTTTTAATTTTAGTACTTTAATGATATCATTCTACTGTTTTCTGGCATCCATTGTTTTAATCATATGTCAGTAGTTTGTATTATTGTTTCTGTGTTTGTAATGTGTTATTTTTCTCTAGATGCTTTCAGGATTGTAACTTTATTTTTGGTTTTCAGCAGTTTGACCATGCTATCCACAGACATGAATTTCTTTGTATTTGTCCTACTTAGGGTTCATTGAGCTTCTTGAATATTGGTTTATGACTTTAACTGTTTGGGGGAAATATTCAACAATTACTTCTTCAGATATTTTTTTCTGCTTCTTTCACTGTCTCTCCTCCACTTCAGAGACTCCAAGGCTTATTTGTTATTTACTTTGATATTGTCCCACAGGTACTTATTTAATTTCTCTTTCAATCTTTTCTCTCTGTTCTTTAGGTTGGATAAATTCTATTAATATTTCTTTATGTTCCAGACTCCTCTGTTAGCTTCAGTCTGTTTCATGTCCAGTGATTTTTTCCCTTGTGATATTTTATTTTATACTTTCATAATTTCCACTTGAATTCTTTTTAGTTTTTATTTATCTAGTTTTTTTATTTCTCATTTATTACAGGTTTATTTTCCTTGATCTTCTTGAGCACAGTTATAATAGCTACTTTAAAATCCTTCTTTGTGGCTCAGTCAGTTGAATGTCTGTCTTCAGCTCAGTCATGATCCCAGGGTCCCAGGATGGAGTCCATATCAGGCTCCCCACTCAGCGGGGAGTCTGTTTCTCCCTCCGACCCTCCCCCTTCTCGTGCTCACTGTCTCTTTCTCTCTCAAATAAATAAATGAAAATCGTGAAATAAAATAAAACCCTTCTTTGATCAATTAATATGTGGATTATTTTAGTCTCCATTGAGTATAAGTCACGGTTTCTTTGAGACTTCTTTAGGCTCAGTGGAGACCAAAATAATGCCTCCTCTCTTGGTCAGTTCTTGCGTGTCTAGTAGTTTTGAATTATATCTTGGACATCACAGATAATATATGGTAGAGATTTTTTTGTTCTGTTATATTCCTTTGAAGAATTGTTGGTGTTAATAGTGGTGGCGATGTGGGCATGTGTGTTAAGCATGCAGTTTGCTATTCTACAATCAACTCTAAATTTCAAACCCAAATTCCTCTTCATTGACAGCAGCTTAGAATCTCTCCTCAGTTCATTTAGCTTTAACTGGTTCTTGAATTCAGTACCACAGAAAAATAGATTTGGGTAAAGTTTGTATGGTGAATTTGGGGTTCTCCTTCTTTGATTTTGCCTTTTTTGGGTATTTTCTTCCTCACTTTATACCTACTGTGCATGCCCTGACCTCTGGCCTATACTTCTTAGAGTCTCTAAGGTTGTGTGCCTCCTATCCTGACTGGGGCCTGCCCTTATCCTAAAAGAGTAAAAACAGGAAACTCAAGCCACTGCCTTTCTCTTCTTGTAAATTTGGCATTCCCCTTTCCAGTTTCCGCCTGGTTTTGATCAATCTCTATCACTTTCATGTTCTTGTTTTTTATAATTTGTCTAACGTGATACTTTTTATCTAAAACTCAGTTGCTACAGTAAGAATCATTTGCCATTACAAGTAGTGGAGTCATACCAAGATATAATTTTAAAATGATAGTAAGCACATTTAAGTTTAGCCACATATCTGGTTTCCTCTTCCATTTACAAAACAACAGAGCTCAGTGCTTATTTACTAAGGGGAAATTTGAACTATAAGGAACTTATGCATATTGTAAAGTAGCTTTAGAGAATGTTGGCTATAATGCTTCAGCTCACTTAATAACTAAAACTAGGTTAACAAAGTGTTACCTAAAAGACCTCTTAAGTGGACTGAAGTTGTATGTAAGAAGTAAGAAGAAGTTGTAATTAACCTGATATAATCGTGCATTTGTATATAAAAATTTCAAGAATTCTCAAAGACATATAAAGAAGTATTTTTTCTCCTACATATTTAAACATTTCTCTCCTAATCTTGTTGAAAGCTATTGCATTAATCCGTGACATCAGAATAATGTTCCACTTTAAAGCTATTAATTATTTCTCCATTCATCCACATCTTTCTACATTCAGATTCTTGCTGTGTTTTCATTTTTACTCCTTGGAAACTTCCACTATGGTGGTAACATGGTATGATTCATTCCACATGAAATAAGAAAGCCTCTTAGAAGCTTTCTTGTCCTAGAAGATGAGAAATCTGATGTATAGCCATATTCTGATAGTTTCACTATAATCTTGAGCAAGTCCTTTATCTTCACTTTCTCATCTATAAAATGGGGTGGGACTTGGAAATGTTTAGAATAGTTGATACCTTGCATTCCTTCCAGATTTAGTAATGTACGAATCCTTAAAATTATTGATTCTCTTGTCTTCTCCTTAAGTACTTTTTGTTTTAATTTCCTTAAAGGAAAGAGTTTTCTACTTATATAGAACTAGAGTTTTAACAATTAACATCTCAATTAAACTTTGAAATGAGAAAATTAACTGTTAAAACTAAATTAAATTAAATTAAAATTAAAATTAACTATACTAAATATTGTAACCTTTGGCCAAAGAATGGCCCATCTTCATCCAAAAAGACATCCTCCATAAACATAAAACTCTGGGAAAGCTATGTGTACAACATTGAATAGAAGGAAGACACTTGCCTTGCCAGTCAGATTATATATCAACCTTTTTGGTCAGTGAGTAATAAAATTATTAGTAATAGTAGTCTAACCTTTCATTTGCTCTAATCCGAGATACGTGTTACTCTGTAAGAACGAATGTTTCAAGTTTAACAAAAGATCTAGTCCACCGTTATGTGGAAAGACTAAGTGGCAATTATCGAGATTCCAAGTTCTTCTTAAATTTGGATTTTCCTGGCAAGGGAAAGCTGAGAAAGTACAGGATGATTTAACTTGGCAACAATTTTTTTAAAAAGTCAGGACAGGTACAGACATGTGTAAGAGATCCAGCAGCGACAGAAGTTTCAATATAGCTTCCTTGGACCACATTTGATTTACCAATTCATCTTTCCCATTCTGAGTGTGCCAACACTTTATGATATCCTTTATGTTTAAGTTTTCAAAAATGAAACATATTTAACAAAATACTGAGTCCTGATGTCTAAAGAGTGCTGAAATCTCTGCCAAAATAGACTGTTTCCTTGAGCAAAGTACAGGCTGCCTGGTAAAGTTCTCCCTCAGATGTCAGGTCCACTTCCTCTCACCTGCATTCATACTCTGTTCTTGCTTTCTTCCACTTTATGTATGTCTCTTGGTCCAAAAGCTGATGCTTGGTACAGGAAGGTGAAGTATCTTATGGAATCCTCCATATTCCTGGATTTGAGTACCATGGCTCTACTTATCCTTGCTGGCTGATGCCAAGTAAAATGTCTCATTAGTTTGAACTCTCAGCTGTGGTCCAAGAAAGCTCTATTGAAACTTCTGTATAAAATTCTAGAGTCACTGCTAAGTTAAAATTCTCAACCTGGTATGAATTTTGGATTTGAATGGATTAAAAGTACCTTGGTGAAGGCCTGAATGTTGGCAGAAATATGAAGAGATCAATTGAGGTGGCAACAACACTGGAAATACATCATTTCGGATTTAAGGGTTCCCTTCAAAGAACTCAGTGGGCAAATCAAGAAAGTGTAGGAGTGTGTATGGTAACTGCATGTTATTTACAGTTACTTAATTCTAGCAAATAAACCTGAAGTTAGCATAATAGAAAATCTAATGCTTTCCACAAAATTGGATATTTCCATTTTTATGTTAGCTTCACCTTTTTGTCAAAGAGCACGATTCAGCTATAAATTTCTAGCTTATGCTTCCTTCCACATTCTGAAATCCTATTTGATTACCATGCCAGAGCCTCTGAGAGATTTTGACCTAAATGTTCTATGGTTTTGACAAAAACCAGCTTCATCGGGGAAAGTAAGGAAGAGTAGAATCTTACAGTGGCCATGGAGGAAAGAAATAAAAAACAAACCTAAGTTGCAAGGATAAAGGAGATGCCATAGAGGAACTTCCCACCCAACATAATATGCAGGATACTGACCCTCTTGACACCTCTCTTCTGTATTTCCATTGGGAAACTTAACTCTAGATCCAGCTAAATATTTGCATTCATTTCCATAAATGGGTAGACTGCCTCAACCGTTAATGAGTCTCTGTTAGTCCTATTCATCTTTTGGGGTCAAATGAACATAGAGAAGAGCCTGTGCCTTTATCAGGTACCTGGTAATTACATTTCCAACTGACACAAAGTACTTGGAATAAGAACCAAGAAAGCACTCAAAAAAAAAAAAAAAAAAAATCCTGTGTACTTTTTTATCAGTGCCAAATGAAGGGTTAAGTTAACAATTTGTGTTATTTGGGGCATTGCAGATCTGTTATTAGGGTATTGTTGGAATGAAATTGAGAAAGATATTCTAAAGTAAATTCCTATTTGACTTCTTTCAATATCTTGGTAAAATAATAAAAATAATCAAGATCTGCTTTGTTTTACATTTCATATCTTATTTCAGGTTCAGCTTGGATAATTAGCCAATGCTCTCATTTAATCGGAATTTTCAAATTTTATTACTAGTTATAGGAAAAGCATGCACAAGGTAAAGAAAACACATTTGAAAAGTACAGAAGGATATACAGTGAAAAATGTCTCTTCTGATCCATGTCCTTTAAACACACAGTTAGACTCCAAAAGATAAGGTATTACTATTCCTGATTTTTGGTATACCCTTACAAAAAAATGGTCTGTTTGAATAATTATGTAGTGTTCAGTCTTTTTAAAAAATCAGTGGTAACATAGTACCACCCAGTAGGACACCTTGCATTTTTTCACACCATACATCGTAGAGATAGTTACATTGGAGTATATATGGAACTCCCTTGTTCTTTTTGGTACTTACTATAGTTTCTGTTTCATTAAATGGATATACTATAATTTATTTTAGTGTTCTCTCATTGATGAACATTTAGTTCATCAATCCTAAGTGTATATATACAGTGAGTTCTGCAGTGAGTGAGTGTGTGTGTGTGACTCTGATAGATATATAGATATAGACCTATATAAAATTTTATAACTGTGTAATATATCTGTAGGATAAATTCTTAGATGTGAAATTGGGTCCAAATGGTTGTACACTTTCACTTGATAAGATTTTGCCAAATTACTATCCATAAAGGTCATATTAGTTATACTCCTACAAGGAATTATGAAATTGGTAATTGTAGTAATTATCAGAAAAACAAGTAATGATTATGTGACCATGACTGACTTATAGAATACAGTTAGAGTTATACACATACTACTATTTCTTTCTCTTGATTCTGTAATGTTAATGACTGACATCTGCTATCCACTGCAGTAGAAAGCAATTATAATTATTAGCCCTGTTTTACAGTTGAGGAAGCCGAAGTGCAGAGATATTATATAACCTGACAGAACTGGTAACGGATAGGCTTTGGATCAGGTATTTGGGAAACCAGAGCCTGCAAGTGAGCCATGAAACTATCTTCTTCCTATTGAAGTTTTAAATTTTTTTAAATTTAAATTCAATTAGCCAAGGTATAGTACACCATAAGTTTTTGGTACAATGTTGAGCGATTCATTAGTCCAGTATAACACCCAGTCTCATCATATTTAAATAGTATTACATACATTTCTTAAGCTGGTATCCATACTTTCTTTGCAAATAGTCCTTTTCTTCCATGTGTCTTTTTATACTTTCAAACTTGCCTTTTACACGTGAGGCAGATTAAAATAGAAAGGTTTTGTTTTATTTTATTTTTGCCCTGAGGACACCTAGAAAATTAGAAACCAAGTTAAAATGATTGTCTGTGACAGCTCCAGTATTATAAATAAATATATAGCAATCTCATATTTTTCATTTTAAAATTGATGACCCTCAAGTTATTTCAGAAATATGCCCAACAAGCTCCCAAGAAACATTTACAATAATAAATGTTTAAGTGTTTTTTTTTTTTTTAAAAAAACAGCTTCCTGCAGTTCTGTTAGCAATCCCCCATGAAAATTCTCATCTGCGCACGAGTGGTTCTATTCTCCTGGACCTTGACGTGAGGGCCTAGGTGAAATATTGTGGGCATAAAAATTGCATTTGGTAGGTCTGCTAGGAAGGGGTCACGTCAAAGTCATCTTTGACTTGTTAACACAATCTTTTTTTAAACGTTTTGTATAGCAGCAGGAACGTGCATCCTGAAGGGGGAGGAGCATCCATTTTATAAAAGTTTATTTTCATATTTTACACACTGTAGTTCTGTTATGTGTTTTTGATTTAGTAACAATTTATGTGTTTTTCTGTCGCAGAGCACCGCGGCCTGTGGTGTTGAGGCTCACAGCGATGCCATCCAGCCCTGCCACATCAGAGAGGCCGTTCGACGCTATGGCCACAAGATTGGCCCCCTTTCCCCATTCACAGTACGTAATAACAGAGTTATAAAAAGTTATATTTATAATCTGAAAGAATTTTGATTTTCAAGTGGTCAAATGAAGAAGCAATGGAATTGTTGAAAGCAATTTGTGGTGGCTGTAATTTTGTTGTATAAAAGTGGCATAATTCTCTTGGGAAATAAAAGTTAGTCATTTTTGTCTCTTTTTGGAAGGACGAATTTTTTTTCTACAAAATATTATTTTCTTTCAATTACAAATTATGCTTTTTTTTTGCTGGGGCTTATATTTTCTGTTTTTCAAAGCTTAGGTTTATAAAACCTTTTTGTCAAATTATATGTCTCCAAATATTGCTAGAAGCACTTTATATTTTAAAATCGGTTAGATTGGCAATACCACTTCTATCAGATGTCCTGCTCCTAAACCTACTCTGAGTTGGAAGAAGAAGTGATTTCGTCACTGGCTTTGAAGTAGGCTGAAATGCAGATACTCTTTCACATCTTCAGATGGTTTTAAAGCTTATAATCAGGGTTCGTTGTTGTTGTTGTTCTTGTTGTTGTTTTAATGGAGAATTAAAGACTTTATTTTTTAATAGCCTAAGGAAATTGTGTGTGTGTGTGTGTGTGTTTTAATTAGGTGCTCATCTTGTGGCCCTTTTTAAAAATCCTTTATTCATGTTAATAGAACTTTCTCCAAGTCTTTGTTTATGAGGCATTGGTTTGATTTTCAGAAAGTGAGGTTGGATTTAAGACTGAGTAACAGCAGAATTTATTGTCTGTTTGCTTTCTTTTTATTCACTTCTGCTTTACTATACCAAAGCAGAGTATATACATATAACAATATGTATGTATATATATACATACATGCATACATAAGTGTAACAGAGTGTATGTTTTCTTCTGAGAGAGAAATTTTCTCCTGGATTTTACTGTGACCTGTTGATAGAAATCATGATTTCTTCTTCATTAGATCATCTGTTTTTCCCATTTTTTAGTTAAAGGGAATGCTTTCTTTCCATTCTTTATTGTCATTAGTTAATTGTATGGATTCTCACTGTTACAGCAAGCATTTATCAGAAGCCTTTTATGTAGGTCTTCAGAAGCTTTTTGTAATGATAAGTATTATTTTCACTTTTGTTTAGTATTTAGAATCTGTCTTCTATCTTATGAGAACATGATTTCAGTACTGCTGATGAAAGCACTATATCCTTCTACATGCGTATTTTTAGATGATTACAATTGAAAGGGCAGAATGAAATCAAGCATCTCTTGTTTTATTTTTTCTATTTTTCTATTTTTTCTATTTTCTATATTTCTATTTTTTCTATTATTTTTCATGATAGGTGAGACTACTTTTAGTGATGAGTCAAAAGAAAGATGAAATTTACAAAATAGGAGATGACTGATAGAATTTAAAAACAGTTGTCTTTTGACAAAGGATTAAACATACCAAGTCCACATTTAAGAGCCAACTAATAACTAATAACTAAAAGGTTGAGGCATTGGAGTGGAGAGAGAAGGAAAAGAAGGTAGTTTTGATAATAATGTAGAAGTAGTTAGAGAGTAGCAAGGGGAAGCTGGTGTTTTGAGAAAAAAACCTAAAATGGTAACTAAAATAATGAATTAAAATTATATAACAGAACATGTATCTAATATAAGGAGAAAATCTTCCATTCATAATGTCTTTGGTATTTCCTCAAAAGGAGGTGGTGGTGGCTCCTTCATTCTTCCACCTTTTTTATACTTAACTACACTGGATGGATCACTTAACCATCTTGGTTGATGCCATTGTGTGTGTGTGTCTATGTGTGTCTGTGTGTGTGTGTATGTGTGTATTCATTCCCTCATGTCTAACTGGTATCCTGTTACCCGTGCAAGGTTGCTTTGATAATCTAAAATTGTGGCATATGGTCAGAAAATGTACTTTAAACTTAGTTCAGATACAATTTAAGCTAATTTTTATCTAATAAACATATAACCAATATGATTTTTAAGTTAATGATACAAGTTTTAAATGCTTAATTTAAATAGATCTGGAAAAATAGAACCATTACCAGAACACAGCAAGTGGTTAAAAAAAATCATCAGAGAGGGGCACCTGCATGTTTATCATCCCCTAGAAAGGACCCAGCTTGAGAGGTCTGCTTCATTACCTTGGGCCATACTAATTTGTCCAGGCTGCAGGACTGAATGTGCTTACTCTATTTTATATCATGATTAATATAATCAGGGAAATACAGTTTCATGGTATACATTACAGTACATAAATCTGCCCTTTATTTTTATTGAAGTATCGTTGACACACATAAGCTTAAGGCGTACAGCATAGTGATTCCACCTCCCTATGTATCACACTCTGCTCACCACAAGTGTAGCTACCATCTGTCACTGTGTGACACTATTATAATATCATTGACTATATTCCTCATGGTGTACCTCTCATAAATCTGCCTTTTAAATTAGTTAAAAATTCACTTTAAAGTGGGAGAGATTTTATTATACCTAGACTGTGTATCTGTATCTGCCATGGCTCCCACATACCTTCAACTTTCTCAAAGGAGTTGCTTCTGATGTTGGGGAATCCTGTTGTCCCATTCCCTGATGCCCACTCCCAGAGATATACTTCATGCTGCACTAGGGACTCTTTGCTACCTGGGCTTTGAGCTGCAGCTTGTAAGAAGAGAGGAGGCATGTTGACTGCCTCTATAGTAAGCCTAGGTTGAGACCTCAATTTTCATACGGCAAGGCTGAGCTCAGTCACCTCCAGCATAACACCTCCTGTGTAAACTAAAATGCTCATGAACAACTCGTTTATGTATATGAAACATAGAAATTGTCTATGCTCCTTGTCATTCCAAATCTGAAGTGCTTGTCTGGTGTAGATATATATGTGATATCTAATTTAGAATATCCAAACTTGATTTGTATGTAGGAATTCCCAGTAATTGGAAATTGATTTAGAGAATTAAAGAAACAATCAATAGGTTACACAGAAATTTAATTCCAATTTCAACAATAGAGCAGTAAAAATCTGCTTTTAGTGAGTCATCCTCCTGTCTTCCACCATATTATGACTGTTGATATAATTTTGTACAAAATCCCAGCTTGATCTATTTCAGAACTGCAGTTCACTGCATAAAGAATTATGAGTTCTTCACCTTGGTTATTAGTTGGAATGATAGAAGAAAAGAATGATTGAAGCCCTCTTAGGTGGAGGTGAGGAAGAAGAGCACAGGTGCTGGCACGGAGAGGAAGGGGGTGGAGAGCTGAAACAGCCTGGCTGTGAGGACGTGCGAGTCGTGGAGACACTTGTAAACCACCATCTCCACTCACCCTGTTAGAGCAGTACTGTGTTTAGCTTATTGGTTTTAGTTGGTGATTGTTTTCTTTTTTTAAAAAAAATAATTAATTAATTTTTTTACTAACATATAATGTATTATTTGTTTTGGGGGTAGAGGTCTGTGATTCATCAGTCTTCCACAATTCACAGTGCTGGTGACTGCTTTCTTTTCCCTGTTCTCATTCATTCTCAGTCCTATGCAGAAGGTCAGAGAAAATATCATACCTAAAGGATTGAATTATTTCAATAATTATTTTTCTGACATTAAATTATTAATTAGACTAATTGATGGAACCAAGGCTAAAACTCCCAGCTCCAGAATCTGCTCCCTCAATACATTTTTCCAGCTGTCCCCACCCCAATATACCTGACTTTCTGTGTACACATAGTAAAGAACAGTTTTAAAAACTAATCTTAGTTTTTGCCTATTTTTCCTATAACTCTGAAAATCATGTCAGAAAGTGTGATTTGTAGTCATTACTTTACAGTATGTATGCATCCTCAGATGTCCTAAGTGACTTTGATGCTCGTCATCTTATGTTGTCCTTGCACTCAGAGTAGCTCGTATTTACAGAAGTTATATCGGGTAGTGATTGGCTGCTGTTCCTAGAGCCGTGGTTTAGATCCCACCTCTGCCACCTCCTAGCTAAGTAGCATTAAGGAAGTTTCTTACGCTCTCTATGGTTCAGTTTCATCTGTAAAACATGTAATAATAGAACATATGATAGAATTTAAGGAGTACTGTGAACTTGATGTGCGATAAGCTCTTTTTGCTTGTTTTTGTTTCAAACTTTTATTTAAATTCTAGTTAGTTAACACAGAGTGTAATACTGGTATTAGGAATAGAATTTAGTGATTTATCACTTACATACAACACCCAGTGCTCATCCCAACAAGTGCCCTCCTTAATTCCCATCACCCACGTAACCCATCACCCATTTAACCCAGCCCCCCGCCCTCCAGCAGCCGTGTTTGTTCTCTATCGTTAACAGTCTATTTCCTGGTTTGCCTCTCCTTTTCTTCCCCCTCCCCCCCGCCGCCATGTTCATCTGTTTTGTTTCTTAAATTCTATCTGAATGGAATTACATGATAATTGTCCTATTTGTCTTTCTCTGACTGACTTGGTTCACTTAGGATAATTCACTCTAGTGCTATGCAAGTTGTTGCAAATGGTCAGATTCAGAGGGGTTTTGATGGCTGCATAATACTCCAGTGTGTGTGTGTGTGTGTGTGCGCGCGCGCGCACGCCTGCACCACATCTTTATCCATTTATCAGTTGATGAATATTTGGGCTTTTTTCATAATTTGGCTGTTACTGGTGATGTAAACATCATGGTGCATGTGTCCATTGGAATCAGTATTTTTGTATTTTGGGTAAAGACCTAGTAGTACAACTGCTGTGTCATAGGGTAGCTCTGTTTTTAACTTTTTGAGGAATCTCCATAATGTTTTCCAGAGTAGCTGCACCGTTTGCATTCCCACCATCAGTGTTAGAAGGTTCCTGTTTCTCTGCATCCTTACCAACATCTGCTGTTTCCTGTGGTGTCAATTTTAGCCATTCTGACCTATATGACGTAGTATCTCATTGAGGTTTTGATTTGTATTTCCCTAATGATGAGTGATGTTGAGCATCTTTTCATGTGTCTGTTGGCCATCTGGATATCTTCTTTGGAAAAATGTTTGTTCATGTCTTCTGCCCATTTCTTACCTGGATAATATGTTTTTTGGGTGACATGTGATAAGCTCTTAATAAATTATACTAATAATAGTGGAAATAGCAATGGTAGTAGTAGTAGTAGTAGCTATAGTATATTTTCTAAAAGGTCTGAAATAGGAATACAAACAGACTGAAATAGAAACCACCCCCCCACCACCCAGTCACACAAACACACACACAAAAACACAGAGGCTACACTTCATGATGCCCAAAGAAACCGAAACTTGAGGGGCGCCTGGGTGGCTCAGTGGGTTTAAGCCTCTGCCTTCAGCTCAGATCATGATCCCAGGGTCCTGGGATCGAGCCCCGCCCCGCATTGGGCTTTCTGCTCAGCAGGGAGCCTGCTTCCTCCTCTCTCTCTGCCTACTTCTTGGCCTACTTGTGATCTCTGTCTGTCAAATAAATAAAATCTTTAAAAAGAAAAAAAGAAACCGAAACTTGAAAAATAATGTGATTTCTTATCAGACTAATTGTTTTTACCATTAAAATTTAAATACCATTTAAAGATAATTATTTCTGAGAATAACTGTGTTCATTTTTACTTTGGGGATTGGTAATGGTTGAAGAACATTAATCACATTGTCACCATAAAAATAAGGTCTCAAGAACTGAATTGCATAGTTGTCACTCTGTTTTTGCATACTAGCTAGATTTTGCATACTAGCTATTATAAAACAGAAATCTGAAGAAAAAAATAAATGTCATGGTCTCAGATTTATAAAGCTTCATCCAATTCAACTTATGTAAGATTGTATATTTGTGTAAGTTATTGAAAAAATTTTTAGAGACTGGTGAGTATCTTAAAGTTGGTAGTAATTTTTTTAAATTATTTCCTCATTTTTTTTCTCTCATCCTTTGAAAAAACGCTTTCTTTTTCATAAAGGAAGACAGTGGGGGAAAGTTGCTTTCTACCTAGACATGTTTCTCAGAGTTCAGTATCTGGTAATTCCCTTATGGATCCATGCATACATTGGAAAGCAGTTCTATCTTCATGAAGAAAGATCTTGCTTGATAGAAGCTTTCTTTTTTTTTTTTTTTATTATGATCAGTTAGCTAACATATAGTAGTACATCATTAGTTTTTTATTATGATCAGTTAGCTAACATATAGTAGTACCTCATTAGTTTTTGGTGTAGTGTTCAGTGTTTCATTAGTTGAATATAATACCCAGTGCTCCTCACCACACATGCCCTCCTTAATACCCATCACCCATTTACCCCATTCCCCGACCCCTTCCCTCTGTAACCCTCAGTTTCTTTCCTGAAGTCCAGAGTCTCTCATGGTTTGTCTCCCTCTCTGATTTCTTCCCATTCAGTTTTCCCTCCCTTCCCCTGTAGTCTTCCACACTATTCCTATGTTACACATATGAATGAAACCATATGATAATTACCTTTCTCTGCTTAACTTATTTTACTAACTATAATACCTTCCAGTTCCATCTATATTGATGCAAATGGTGAGTATTCATCCTTTTTGATGGCTGAGTAATAGTCCATTGTATATATAAACCACATCTTCTTTATCCATTCATCTGTTGAAGGACATCTTGGCCCTTCTACAGTTTGGCTATTGTGGACAATGCTGCCATGAACACTGGGGTGCACATGCCCCTTCCTTTCACTACATCTGTATCTTTGGGGTAAATACCTAGTAGTACAGTTGGCTGGGTTGTAGAGTAGTTCTATTTTTAACTTCTTGAGGAACTTCCAGAGTGGCTGAACCAGCTTGCATTCCCACCAACAGTGTAAGAGAGTTCCCTTTTCTCCACAGCCTCACCAATACTTGTTTCCTATCTTGTTAATTTTTGCCATTCTGACTGCTGTAATGAGATATTGGTGGTATCTCATTGTGGTTTTGATTTGTATTTCCCTGATGGGAAATAGTGACGTTGAATTAGTGATGTTCCTAGTGATGTTGAACATTTTTTCATGTGTCTATTAGCCATTTGTTTGTCTTCTTTGGAGACGTGTCTGTTCATCCCTCAGTTTTTAAATTTTTTTTCATGGTGCCAATTTCTTCATTTCTTTAGTAATTTTTTTCATTTACTGAAATTAGTGCTGGTATGTTAGAAAATTAAGAAAATATACAATAGTGAAGGGCAAATAAAACTTACTTTAAGAAGGATATCAGCACATCCCAATAAAAGGTATAGCAAAAGATTTAAATGAATTGTCCTATCAGAAATTGATATTTAATTGTTTGAAGAATACTTTCTTTTCTCAGCCTAAAAATTAAAATGCTTTTGGTAATGGTTTTTTTAAAATCTTCTTAGAATTTCCTTGTGCATGTTTAGAAGGAAAAAGCATTTAAAATTTGTGTGAATGAAGTGTTTTTTAGGGAAAATAATACTCCAAAGAGTTACCCAGTATACTGATTGTTTATCATGCAGAAGAAGGTCAGACATGTGTTTTATCCAGATCCTTGCTTTTCACAAGCAGTGAGCGGTGCCCATCGTCTACTTACTCTGAAGCATAATCCAGCTCTCTATGGCAAGTGCTCTAAATGGCTGATATAAAATCAGGTGTATAATTTTGAAAGCCAGGAAAAGGAAACTGTGTTCATTGGGTGAGATGACATAATCCAGCGTGTAATGCCCAAATCTATTTTAGCTCCTCCTGAATAATATTCACCTAGAAAAACATGTTAACCCTCTGAGGTTGCTTGTTATCAGGTGATTTTCTATTGCACTAGAATAGGGAGACAGTAAAGTTGGTTTTTTTTTTAAGCATGGTCATTAACCTATAAAATACCTTCAGCAAATCCTTAGAAGCGAGTCATGCTTTAGTGTCCATTAGCTGCCTTAAATTCTCAGACAGAATCACAGTATTTTTTTTTTTTTTT